>NC_057710.1:4081590-4088996 GCF_004010195.1 Chiloscyllium plagiosum
TTTAATTTTCTTTCTGCTAACATTAGTTTGTATTTTTTTGTCAATTTTTTATTGAGAAAAACATTTTTAAGTTTTTTTACAAAATTATAGAATCACTACAAAATAGAGTGGCAACTTTATAATATAATGACAATAACAGTAAACAAATTACTGCTTTACTCCACTAACATGAGAGAGAAAAAGAAAAACCCTACAAAAACTACAATTCAATAAATAACTAGAGGAAAAAAAGAAAAAAGAAAAAATAACCAAAATAAAATTAAACCAAGTGATATCAAGGTAACTTAAATTATATTCAATTAAGTTCTACACTAGGTGCAATCCCACCAAAGCTCCCCACCATTGGGAGCATTAGTGAGCAAATACAGGATTCTTCCCCCCCCCAGGGTCTCCCAGACTGCCAGTCATAGCCGTCATGACGACACTAAGGCCCTGGTCAATATAGCCAACACGTCTGCATCAATATAATTCAAAAATGGCCACCATGTTCAATAAAACAGTTCAGTTTCCTGGTGCACCTTCCTCATAAGGAAGTCCAGGGGGATGTGCTCCATAACTAATCTACACCAGCCCGAAAGTCCCGGGGGATTCACCAACTCATTAGAATGTTCTTTCTCGCACAAAATGAAAGAATATTAAACAATTGCGTCCAGAGAGGGAAGATTTGGAAGACCCAAAAGGAGGGACACCAGATCCAACTTAACCTCAGTTCCCAAAACCTCTTCCAAAATGAGTAAGAGTACCAACCTCCATTTTATATTTGAGGAACACTGGGGACACTTCTGTCTTGAATTTCACAAACCGTTCCGGTGCCAAATGAGCCCTGTTGAGTACCTTCAGTTGGATAGCCTGGGTCCTGTTACAAATTGAAATCTTCCTAACGTTCTCCAAAATATCCTCCCACGTCTCTGATGAAATTTCCACCCCCAATTCTTGAGTCCCGATTCTGCAGAGCTGCTCAATGTCCTTTCAAACATTACTTCCTAGCAAGCGACAGAGGGTGCTGACCGAGAGAGTGCCCATAGACTGGAGCACTCTCCTTTCCATATCCGACTTGCAGGGACTAACCATCGATGTAGGCTTTTTTTGTATAAAGTCCCTAACCTGGAAGTAACGAAAGAGATCTCTCCTAGGTAGCTCAAAGTTCTGATTCAGCTGCTTGAAAGACATCATTACCTCCCCGTCAAATAAATCTCCCAGACAGGAGATTCCCCTAGACTCTCAGAACTTAAAGCCAGAGTCCATTAACCCCGGCTGGAATCCCAACATGCCTACTACGGGTGTGAAAAGGGAAGTTTTTTGTAAGTTGTCCTCACCTTGCTGCATCATTCTCCTTGCTTTAACCGTGTTATGGACAATCGGCTTTTTGCAGTGTTCCATAACGATTCTCGTCATGTCCATAAACAACAAATTAATGAGGGGGCATTTTGTCTCGGAGGCTTCAATGTCCAACCAGATTGATCGGGGGGTCCTGGCAAGCCCAGTAAGCCACACCGGATGGTAAGGAACTCAATTGATATTTCCTAAAGTCTGAAAAATCCAAACCTTCCCTCCCCTGTGGAAGCTACAATTTATCCAGCTTAATAAGAGGCCGCCTATGACGCCAGATAAAAGATCTGAACCAACTGTAAAGCCTGCACAGTGTTTGCCTGGTCAGCATCAAAGGGAGCATTCCCATGGGATATAATAAATGAGGAAGAACATTCATTTTAACCAGAGCAATTCTGCCCAACCAAGATATTGGAAGATCTTCCCAGCGCCGAAGGTCCTGCCTTATCTTCTCTAGCAACTGCAAATAGTTAGCTTTATATAATTGATTGAAGACCAGGGTATTAAAAATTCCTGCATACAGGAAACCTCCCTGTCACCACCAGAAAGGGAAACAGGTTCCATCCCCAAAATCGGATTTCCAGTAAGGTCTCCCACAGGCATGGCCTCCCACCTCATGGAATTAATTTTATGCCCTGACAACAGGACAACTACATTAATCACTTGTATTAAGATGTCATTGGAACAGTTAAAAAGAGAAGGACATCATCTGGATAGAGGGTAATTTTTTGCCTGCCTGACCCTACCTCTGGGGCAGATAAATTGGGATTGTCTGAATGGCTTCCACCAGTGGCTCACTCACCAATGTAAATAATAGTGGTGAGAGAGGGCACCCTTGATGGCAGCCTCTGCTGACACTAAACCTATCTGACCGTATACCATTAGTGAGAACTGCTGCTTTCGGATCACTCTACAACACTGCCTCCCATTTGGTAAAAACTTCTCCAAGACCAAACCGTTCCATAACGTAAAAGAGGTACTGCCACTCCACCCGATCAAATGCTTTCTCTGCGTTTAGGGAGACTACCAAACCCGGTATTGCTCTTTGTTGGCATATTTGGACCATATTTAATACTCTTCTAACGTTGTTGGTAGACCTACGACTCTTAATAAAACCTGTCTAATCCTCCTTTACAATAAAAGGCAATATCCTCTCCAGCCCTAACACCAGCATTTTTGAAAGAATTTTAAAATCCATGTTCAGTAATGATATAAGCCTGTACGAAGTGCAATCCTCTGGGGCTTTCTCTTTCTTCAGGATAAGAGAGATATTTGCTTCTCTTGAATAGGATGGGAGGCTATTCATTCATCCTGACTGAATGAATGAATAATTGTACATATCCAAGAGTGGCCCAGCCAAGTCGTCAATAAACCCCTTATAAAACTCACTCTGAAATCCATCTGGTCTGGGCGCTTTACCACTCAGGAGCAGTCTCACTGTCTCCTGTACTTCCTGAATTGTCAGGGGGGCATTCAGAAAGGACACCTGCTCTGAGGTTACACCCGGAAGGTCCAGGATCTTAAAAAAGGATTCCAGCTTCATCATTCTGACCTCATGGTCCTCCGACCGGTTCAGCGCAAAATAAAACTTTCTAAATGCTACATTAATCTTTTTAGTATTGCAAGTAAGAGTACCAGCACTCGCTCTGATGATAAATTGGGGGCGATTCTTCTTTCTGGCCAAGTATGCTAGATATCTACCCGGTTTATCATCGTACTCAAATAATCTCTGTTTTGCAAAAGAGATTTCCCTCTTTGCTGTTTGGGTGAGTGCAGCATTCAAAGTAGCCCTAAGGGCTATAATCCGCTGCAATTTAATTATAGATGGTCTGTCAAAGTATGCTAACTCAGCTGCCTTCAGGCGAGCCTCGAGCAACGTTGCTGTTCTCCCCTCTGTCGCTTCCGAGTCGCAGAGTAAGAAATAATCAAACCCCGTGCATAGGTCTTAGCAATCTCCCACAGCAGTAATGGATTACTGGCCATACCTAAATTAATATTCCAAAAGATTTTAAACTCCCACGAAAAACACTCCATAAACATGCTATCTTTCAGGAGGAAGGGGTCCACATGCCAGTGCCAGAAGCCCATCCTGCCACATCCATATACAAAACCTCCATGTACACTGCCGCATGATCAGAAATGGCTATGTTCCCTATTCTGCAAGACAGCACCGAGTTCAAAAAGGTCAATGGGACAAAAAACATGTCAATTCTAGTACAGCACTTATGTGGATTAGAAGAAAAGGTAAAATCTCTACCTTCGGGGTGAAGACATCTCCACATGTCCACTAACCTCATTCCCTGTTCAGGTCCACCAACTGCCTGGATTGCGGAGACATACCCAGAAGTCCCCTAGGCATCCTGTCCACCTCGGGGTCAATAATACGATTAAAGTCTCCCCCTATAATTGTATGACGGACCCCAAGGGCTAGCAATCTAGAAAGTGCATCTGTTAAGATTTTAAGGAGATGTGCTGGGGGCAATATACATTCAGAATCCCATAATCCTCTCCATGTAATAAAGCTTTAAGAATTATGAATCGCCGGCACTCATCCTTAATTTAGCATAGCATTTGAAATGGGAGGTCCTTCTGGATGAGGTTAGCAACTCCTCTACTTTTCGAATTAAAGGATGAGAAAAACACCTGGCCAAATCCTCCCTGTTGCAACTTCAAATGCTCCGTTTCAGTTAAATGTGTTTCTTGTAACAAGGCTACATCAACCCTCTCTTTTTTAATCAGTAGGGAATCAAGGGTTATGAGGCAATCAAACAAAAATGAATTATCTATAGCTGTTGTGTTCTATGATTGCAGAAATCTGATAGAACATATTGGACTTACAGAGATATCAAAATTACTTACTGCTATTGAGACTGCGCTGGTGACTGCTCCGAGGTATCCCAAGATGAATTTAGACACAGGAGTTGGCTGTTGGGGGTAGTAGAGAGAATGATTGTATTAAAAACCAGTTAAAAATACCACATCTGACTCAATAGTGCAACAACAAATTATACAAAGCCACATACTGCTTCACAGGAGGATTATAAAACAAGATATATCACTGAATGACATAAGGACATATTAGAGAAGATGACCAAAAGCTTGATCAAAGAAGGAGATACAGCGGTGGAGAGTTATAGGGAATAAACTCTGCCTGCCTTGTCTGAACCTTGGAAGCTCATACCTCTGTAAAAAAGTCCCTCACCATGTCTAGCTCAGCCAGACACAAATACCCCCGGGGTCACGTGACCAAACCTCCTGGGCTAACAGGCTCCACTGCTGAGCAGGCTCCCTTCACCCCAGCTACACAGCCAGGGAGTACTCTAAGAGGCAGTGGCAGGGAGAGGAAGATTTATTGAGGGCACTTTGGTGGCACCAGTGACAATGTACAGGGCAACCTCAATTATCCAAACGGCATGGGCGGGGAGTATTTTGTTTGGATAATCGAATGTTCGGATAACACTGTTTACCCAAGCATTGGGACCTTGAGAAATTGTTCGGATAATCGGAAATTCGGATAACTGATGTTTGGATAACTGAGGTTGTACTGGACTGTGCATTACGTGGCATTTTGTTTTTATAAATAGCACAGCTTTAACCTTACATTTGGTTCTTTGTGTGTCTGAGTAGTATCAATTATAGTTGTTCCAGCATGAAGCATAACCCCACAGCCAGACTGAATGTATCATTGATCAATTTCTGTGTTGAGGGCCTGCTGCAGCATTGAGAAGGAAGAGGGACAAGATGCTTGCTGGGCTTGGGTGTGCAGACACCATTGGCTTTGCCCTACAACATCCTAGTTCTTTCCCTTTGCCTCTGTTTAGAAGTGTTGGTGTGAATGAATTGGTCAGCAATGTCTGGGTCAAAAGGTTCACTGCAAACCCAGATCAATGCATTAGGATGGCTAGAGATTCGGGATCACACAGGCCTGCACCCTGTACCATACGTAGGTCTGTTTATAGTGCTGTTTCATTTTAAAAATCCTCACATCAGTAGATCTTGCAGCCTCCCCCATCCCCATGGTTGAGACACTTAACGTCACCCACTCCAAGTATTGTCATAGTTATTTTCTTCTCCATTTCACACTTCCATTTTCAACTTAATGGAAGGCAAGTGGCTTGTAGCCTCCACCTCAACTTGTTGCTGAGTCTCCAAAAATCCAAATCCCTTTCCTGCTAGCCCTTCCAGAAATCTTCATCAGCTTTGCACCTTTCCATGACTTCACTTGATCTGCCTACTTGAGTCTGCACCGGTCCATTTTTCTCCCTCTGGCATATGAGGTGACTATGATAGGTATAGTCATACACTATTCCCTTCTTCGTGACCATGGAGGATTGCATCTTCCACATGAATCCCTTCCAATCCATTCTTTACCGTCTCCTCTCTTGCAGATAATGTACACACTGTCCCATGCTTCTCCTCCCCCCCCGTTTCTCAACTGTGCCTGTTTCCTGCAGACCCCAATAACTTGGCAGTGGACCCTTGTCCACTCACTATTCTCCTTTCCCCTTAATTCCTCTGGATGGATATGGCAGGCTGGCTGTGGCTCACCCCCTCAAACGATCTAACAGGACAACCCCGGACATGAAGTAACTAGATGCATGACTTATGGCTGTACATCTTCTCAATCACCTAACCCTGGTCTGTTTCCTATTGACTATCAATTTCCCAAGGACAGACCATGATCCACTCCCTGGACTGCAGAGACACTGATTCTTTGACTGAGAACACTGTCATCGGATGCCTGAACCCTACTAATCCCCTGGACTGGTATCGGGGACTGGTATCGACGTTTCTGGCAAAAGCCCTTCATCAGAAATGGAGGCAGGGAGCCTGCAGGGTGGACTACTCTGCTAAGACTTTGAGACATTGGTCAGCGATGTCTGGGTCAAAAGGTGCACTGCAAACCCTGATCAATGCATTAGGATGGCTAGAGATTCGGGATCACACAGGCCTGCATCCAGTACCATATGTCGGTCTGTTTATATTGCTGTTTCATTTTAAAACCCTGCTTGATTCCACATACATTGTGTTTGCTATGTACACTGTTGGCACATGGTATAGCTGTGAGACTGACATAACACACTGCCATAAAGCAAGATGCTTGTCCCCAATAGAGTGACCGGTCAGGCAAGTGTCTTGTCCTATAACTGCACAAATTGGTATAGCAAAGCAAGCAAAGGCTAAGCACTGATTGAGTGAGCATGCAGACAGGTGCTAAGGGAACAAGGGCTGACAGAACAAGTGAATAGCCCTGAGATGCAGCTTGGTCCATGAACTGGGTTGCTGTCTACACACGCTATCAGTCCCTGCTGCAGCTTTCCAATGCTGGTGTGCCCTATGTCTATGCTTCCTCAGCAGCCTGCAAGAGTATTGGAAATGCACCATAATGATCATGAGGAATTGGCAAAAGCCAGATAACAATTTTTCTTTAATTAATTTCAAAGGGCCTCTGATTTCATGATGGAATATTAACTCGAAGGGAGTGAACAGAGTAGATTAATTTGGGGCATCTCTAATGGCAAACAACATGAATGGGATACCTTTATCCCAATCATTCAGGTAATCCTGACAGTATGATCTCAACATGGCCTTCAAGGTCTGATGCCACCTATCTATAGCTCCCTGGGATTCGGGATGATACACACTGGATTTAAAGTGCTGTATACCTAATCATTCCCAAGAACAAACTGAATTCCGGGAACAGACACTCCGTCAATCACTCCCACTGTAACTTCCCCAGTCTTGAGTTGGCACTCCAAACTGATCTTATAGGGGAATGCTAAATTTCTGTCCATCTATCCCACAAATTACCACACTCTCGGGTAACAGGTCAGAAAGAGAGCATATTTGCTCAGCCCTTACTATCAGCAACTGGTTAGATCCTGTATCTCTTAAAATTGTAACTTCTTGTCCTTCTCCCCCTGTTCTTTCGGAATAAACTTCACCCATAGAGGCAAATTCTTTGTAGCCTGCTCCTGTCTAGGCTGTGCATTCTCCTGCAGCTCCTCGGCTCTTCTTGGGGTCTCCTTTACTACCTTCACTAATGTCACTGGCTTAGCTTCTTTTACCACATCATT
>NC_057710.1:4089528-4173813 GCF_004010195.1 Chiloscyllium plagiosum
AATTCTGCTGCCCTTCTCACTTCCTGAATTTTCTGTTCCTCCACATGAATTTTTACCATCTTTGCAAGTGAGTTTTTAAACTCCTCCAGCAGAATAATGGCTCTTAGAGCCTCAAAGGTCCTTTCTACTTTCAAAGCATGCACCCATTGATCAAAATGACTGTTTAATTCTTTTGAACTCAACATAAGTCTGACCTGATTCCTTCTTTGTGTTTCTGAGCCACTGTTTCTATGCTTCTGGTGTTCATTCATAAGCACTTAAAATAGCCTGGGTAACCTCTTCATAATCTCTTGATTCCTCATCTGAAAGTGCGGCAAATACCTCACCTACTCTGCCTACCAGTTTAGTCTGAACTAGCATTTCCCATAAATCCTCTGACCACTCCATCTGCCGAGCCAAATTTTCAAATGAAGTAAAGAAGGCTTCAACATATTTCTCATAAGTATGTGGCAGAGTTTTGACATATTTATATATATCACTAACTCCTCTTTTCATCTCCATCCTGTTAACTTGACTTTGCTGACTAAATCGCAACTTCTCAAGTTCAAATTCTCTCTCCCTTTGTGCTCTCTCTCTTTGCAACTCGGAACCTTCTCTCTCTCTCTTTTTCCTCTCTCTCTCTGTCTCCCTTTGTTTATCTTCTAACTCCATTTTCCTCAATTGTAATTTAAGTTTTTCTACCTCTACTGTACTTGTCTGTTTCTCTGACACAGCTAAGTGTTTGAAGTAATTCCTTTACAATTTCAGCTTTAGTTTTGACCTTGGTTAAACCCAAATCTAACTTATTTGTTAATTCTAAAAGTTTGGCCTTTTTCTTTTCTTCTAAACTTTCTTGACAAATTTGAGAATCATCTTCAAATCCCAGAAATTTTAAAATCCATTTCTGTCAATTTAACCAACCACAAGTCACTGAAATTAAACAAACTGTCTCACACCAACGTTTTATTTAAAGATCTAGGACACTAATCTGCAAGTGTTTAAATCAGCCGGGAATTTTCGTATCCCCAAATCTATTCAAATCTGTCTAAACCAGTTCAAATCCTGATGACAAGCCCTCACACTGTTACAACACAGGGTAAACCCTCCTGCTTAATTTAAACTAGCAACACAGAAAAGAATTATCCCGTACAGTAATCCGCGAAAATTCAAGAGGCTAAGTACTATTTAAGGTAAAAATTAACAGCTTTATTTCTTAAAGTATAACAGAGAATAATTAGCTTACAACTATTTACAACTCCTTCCTCTAACCTATCTTTTAATTTCCCCTCTACAATACTGGTCTGATAAAAATCCTGATTAAGATTTACAAAAACAAAACTTCTTATCTCAAAACCAGGCAGCTTTTGGTTCTTTTCTGTATTCCTGTCTTATTTTCTTCTTCTTGAGGATTCTGCTTCACAGGTTACAGATTGATGTAGGTTCCTTTTCGATAGCTATTTTTCGGGCAGTCTTTACATGCTGGTGGCTTGGCAGTTCGCCTCCCAACTGTTCAATTTTCTCTGGTCTTATACCCCCAAAGCATTGGATTATGTCACTGGCTTTTAAGGTTATCAATATACGCAATTCAAACTTGATTGGAGGTTGATATTTCAGGGTATAATTTAAACTGATTGGCTGAATTTGAATTTGTTGCTGTCTCCAGGCAACCAGCTAACCAAGTTGTTTGACCAAATGTTACTTTTTTTTCAGAACACTTGGTGCTGTCAGGTAATTCTTCTAGCTTTTAACTTCCTTAAAGGTACAGTATACCCACATCTTCATAACATTAACAAGAAATAATCTCCCTTAATTGGCGACTTGCTGCTGCATAGTGAGAAAAATCACCTCGCCGCTTATCAAAAAGATGACTGTGGCAGCAGGGTAGAAAGTGTTCGGGCTCTCTGCCTGTATGTTCCCACTCACTTGGCTAGCCGTATTCTTCTTCATTCTTCATTTTTTGTTTTGTTTCTTTTGTAGGAAAGTTCACCTTTTCTTCTTTTCTCCAGCTCCAGGGTGAAGGAATGCAGTTGTGAGGGCGTCCAGACGTCCTTTCCTTGTGGCCATTGTGGCCGTAGTTTTATCAAAGGCTTCATCGTCAGTGGGTCTGGTCCATTCCTTGTAGCGGTGGTGCAGTGGTTTCTGTTGTGCCATATGTGGTTCTGGTCCATTCCTCGTGCCTATGGTGGCAATGTGGCAGCTCTGGGCTGTCACTGAAGTGGTAATGGCTTGAGTGATGGTTTCAATGTTTACACCTTAGTGGTCCAGTCTGACCCTCTTTGTTAAGGCAGCAATGCAGTGGTTTTGGTGTTGGCTTCAGTGGTGGTAGTGTGGTGGGTCCGGTTTGGAAATCCTTGCTTTGGTGACCTCATGGACAGCTTTGATGGCAGTGTCCCATAGCCACTCCATAAACCCAGGAGCCGTGGAGGGAACAAAAGATAAACTTTGCCCGAACTTTGTCTCAATTATTTCTTTTTATAATTTCTGTAATTAAAATGGCGCCAAATTATGGCGACTAATACACATCTCACTGTATTTTTGTAAATACAAGTGACAATTAATTGCTGTTCTATTCTAACATTGAGTTATAGAGCTATACAGCACGGAAACAGACTCTGCGGACCAACTCCTCCATGTCGACTGGTTATCCTAACATAATCTAGTCCCATTTTCCGCTTGGCCCATATCCCTCTAAACCCTTCCTATTCATAGACCCATCCAGGTGCCTTTTAAATGTTGTAATTGTACCAGCCTCCACCACTTCCTCTGACAGCTCATTCCATACATGAAAACGTTGCCCCTCAGGTCGCTTTTAAATCTTTCCCCTCTCACATTAAACCTACGCCCTCTAGTTTTGGACTCCCCTGTCCCGGCAAAATATCTTGTCTATTTACCCTATCCATGCCCTTCATGATTTTATAAACCTCTATAAGGTCACCCCTCAGCCTCCAAAGTTCCAGGGAAAATAGCCCCAGCCTATTCAGCTTCTCCTTGTATCTCAAACCCTCTAAACCTGGCAACATCCTAGTAAATCTTTTCTGAACCCTCTCATGTTTCATAACATCCTTCCTATAGCAGAGAATTGCATGCAATATTCTAATAGTGGCCTAACCAATGACCTGGACAACCATAACATGACCTCCCAACTTCTATACTCAATGCACTGACCAATAAAGTAAAGCATACCAAACACCTTCTTCACTATCCTAACTACCTGGAACTCCACTGTCAAGGAACCATGGACCGGCAATCCAAGATCTCTGATCAGCAACACTCCCCAGGACTTTACCATTAAGTGGATAAGTCCTGCTCTGATTTGCCTTTCCAAAATGCAACATCTCCCATTTATCTAAATTAAACTCCATTTGTCACTCCTTGGTCCATTGGCCCATCTGATCAAGATCCTGTTGTCCTCTGAGGTAACCTTCTTCGCTGTTCACTACACCTCCAATTTTGGTGTCATCTGCAAACTTACTAACTATACCTTTCTATGTTCACATCCAAATCATTTATATAAATGATGAAAAGCAGTGGACCCAGCACTGATGACCGATCTTCTATATGAACGCCACTTTCCTGCTCTCTGCTGTAAACTCATTGATTCTCCTACTCCTCAAACATCTGCAGATTTCATGCTTAAATATACTCAGTGACTGAGTTCTGTGTGCCTCAGATCTGTGCGATTGGAAATTCTAAACATTCTCTTCTGTGAAGAAATGTTTCCTCAGTTTTAAATGGCCAAAACCTTATCATGGAAGTATGGCCAAGGAAAAGAGTGTCCAGCAAAAAATACAGAAGATGTTGTAAGGTACTAAAGTGGGGATTTGCATTAGAAACACTGGAACAAAGGCCTTTCAAATCCATCTTACCTTTGTTGCGTTTCTGTTTGCATAGTTCACACAGGCATTGTGACTCTGGTTCAACCACTACAAAAATTTAAAAAAACAATCATCAATGCATACAAATTGTCAACCAAGGACGTAGTCAACAATCCATTATTGAGAAATAATCTTACCTACGCCTGAATCAGTGAGAGAAAAGGAAAGATATACAGACTAGCAAACTTTAGGCTCTGATTCCTGTTGAGTTTGTCCATATTAATCCATATGACAACTGGCCTGAGCAGAAAAACTGAAAACCAGCAGGTGCTCCCTTCCTTAATTCTTATCCAATGATCCATGACCTGTCAAAGAATTAGCAATGCTGCCCCAATGATCAGAGAGCTCACGAATTCAAAATACCCAGGTTTACATTAGAATGGCCATTTTGATATTCAAAGACCATAAAAGTAGAAGGAGTAGCCATTTGGGCCTACGAAGCTGCTTCACCATCTTGTTACTCAGTTACATCATTCTGCACTATCCAAAATTCCTTGGGTTCTTAGAACCATAAAGATTTGTTGATATTTGTCTTGAACAGACTCAACAACCGAGCATTTGGGGTGGCATGGTGGCTCAGTGGTTCGCACTGCTGCCTCACAGCGCCAGCAACCAGAGTTCGATTCCCGCCTCGGGTGACTGTCTGTGTGGAGTTTGCACATTCTCCCTGTATCTGTATGGGTTTCCTCCGGATGCTCCGGTCTCCTCCCACAATCCAAAGATGTGCAGGTTAGGTGAATTGGCCATGCTAAATTGCTCATAGTCAGGGGTAAATATAGTGTAGGAGAATGGGTCTGGGTGGGTTACTCTTCGGAGGGTCGGTGTGGACTTGTTGGGCCGAAGGGCCTGCTTCCATACTGTGGAGAATCTAATCTAATCTAATCCCTGGGGCCTTATAGTAGAGGAATCCAAAGGTACACAACACTTTTTCTCTTCATCTCAGCCCTAAATGGCCAACCGCCTATCCTGAAAATGTGACTAGTTACCTCAGACATCTTGTGCAACCCGAGCAGTG
The DNA here is from genome assembly GCF_004010195.1 of Chiloscyllium plagiosum. Taxonomy (NCBI): domain Eukaryota; kingdom Metazoa; phylum Chordata; class Chondrichthyes; order Orectolobiformes; family Hemiscylliidae; genus Chiloscyllium; species Chiloscyllium plagiosum. Next base: position 4,094,398 of record NC_057710.1, read on the forward strand.
TGGCTTGGACTGTGAGAAGATGGGAATTAAGTGAGAGAGGGAGTTCGAGTAAGGGGCAAGTGAGGAGATACTCCTCTCTTTTTTGACTTTTATCACCAAATAATGAAACAGAGTTTGATTTTACTTCAGTAGAGGTGAAAAACAAGTATACGCCCCTCTTCCACACAAAAATACAACAGTAAAGTTAAACCAATTCTGCTAACAAATAAAAAGTTAAAGATTGCATTTGTCAAAGGAAGTGGCTTCAAAGGTTTCCACAAAATGTTTTAACCCCAACAATTAGGACCAATTTATAATTCAACACAGGATAACCATGAAATGGATGAAAAGGGAAAAAAGAATATTAATACAAGTGAGTGAGGAACAGAAAGTAAGCTTTCTAAGTATTCTGTTATATGTTTATTGTAGACTATAGCATTTTCCCCATTACTGATGCAAGGCTAACTGATTTGTAATTCACTGAGTTTTCTCTCCCACCTTTGTTAAACAGTGAAGTTATATTTGCCATCCTCTAATTTATACTGCTTGGGGTGGCATAGTACGGCTTAATGGTTAGCACTGCTGCCTCACACTTCCAGGGGCCTAGGACTGATTCCACTTTTGGGTGACTGTATGGAGTTTGCACGTTTTCCCTGTGAGTGCGTGGGTTTCCTCCAGGTGCTCTGGTTTCCTCCCACAGTCCAAAGATGTTCAGGTTAGGTGGATTGGCCATGCTAAGTTGCCCATAACATTAAAGGAATGTGTAGGCTAGGTGAATTAGCCAAGGTAAATGTTAGTTTATGTACATCTGGGGAATGTTATTTGAAGGGTCGGTGAAGAGTCATTGGGCAGAATGGCCCCTTTTCACATTGTAAGGATTCTGTGCTCCCGAGTCTGTAAAATATTGGAAGATGACCAGCAACACCTCCAATATTTCCCTTTCATAATCAGGGAGGCAGAGTAGCAGGCCCTGAGGATCTATAAGTCTTTAGTTTAAATTCAATTAATAGTTCTGGAATTGAAAAATAATCTCAGAATAGTGACCATCATTGATCATTGTAAAAACCTATCTGGTTTGCCAATGTTCTCACCTGATCTGGTTGCTTTGTGACTTCAGTTTCACAGCAATATAGTTGTCTCTTTAGTGCCCTCTGGACTGGCCTGCCAAGTCATTCAGTTGAATGGTAATTAAGGGTGGGCAACATATGTTGGACTTGTTGATAATATTCATTATCCATGAAAGAATAAAGTACAAGAAATTCAATGGGTATTGGAATGTTCTACCTGAGAGGGCTGTGCAAGTTCAATCACTGAGTCAAGTTCAAATCAAACACCGTTAGATATTTGGGTACAAATGATATCCAGCGATATGGAGATAGCCCAGGAAAATGGCATGGAGACGATCAGCCATGATCTAACTGAATGGCAGAGCAAACTCAATGGGGCTGAATGGCTCTATTCCTGCTCTTAAATTCCTAATTGCATTCCAACAAGAGTAGGCACCTTGTGGGAGGCAGAAGGGGAGGGGTTGACTTTTCTAAGTAAAGACAATGAACAGCGATTACATTTGTTAGTTTAGTTACATCCTCAAAGAATTCCAGTGAATTAATTAGGCATGACCTGCATTTCATAAACCACGTTGGCTTGGATTTATTGCCATTACAAGTTAATTGCTTCCTTTTTAATAGACATCAATGTTTTTCCTACTGTACATGTCAAACTAATAGCCCTATTATTGCTTTGACCTCTTTTCAATAGAAGCACTGGAATCTCAAATATTTTCAATTATCTGTTACTAAGTTCTATGAGAAGTGGAAAATTTCAACTATGGGTCAGCTTTTCTCCATATCAATTCACTATTCCTGTGTGCATTCCGTCTGCTCTGCCTCATGAATATTTGAGGATTTTATTCGACCTTTTAGGTGCTGACCTTTGTACTCTTCACAACTCCGCAAATGGTACACCTCACTGAGTGAGATGCTGTGAATTAAATATTGCATTCCAGTCACACTTCTTCAACTCTTCCATTTAATTTATTCAAACTTACTGCGCTTCCAATAACGTGACCTCTAAGGGCTCATGTGTCTCACTGTTCAGGTGGACAACTTATGAATGTCCCTAATGTCTCAAATTCAAATTGATTTTTTTTCTATGTTACTGTTAGCTACTTATTTACAAAATTGCCATCCAGAAAGAAAAGTAGCCCATATGCCATGAGTTGTTCTGCCATTCAGTTGGCCAATCTGTATTCAACTTTATTTACTCGCCTTGCTTCTTTAATCCTTCATATCCTTGTCCAGCTGATGTCTGTCAAGGTTCATTTGATGCTCAGTCTCAACAGTTCTGGGGTAGAGAGTTCCATGTTTTCACTGTCCTCTCTTCGAAAAGGTGCTTCTTGGTTCAATCTAAGCAATTTAGCTCAGATTAAATTTTAAAATTACCTTATTCTGAATTCCCATAATTGGAAGAAACACTTCCTTTCTAACTAGCCCACTAACCTGTAAATTCCAGAGGGGAGTCAAGAGTGTGGTGCTGGGAAAGCACAGCAGGTCAGCAGCATCTGAGGAGCAGGAGAATTGACGTTTCGGGCATAAGCCCTTCATCAGGAAGATGAATCCAGAGGGGAGGTGAGAATGAATTTGCTCGACATCAAGGCTACATTTGACTAAGTCTTATTTCAAGGAGCCCAATTAAAATTAGAGCCAATAGGAATCAGGGATAAACTCTCTGCTATTTGGAGTCATATCTGGCACAAAAGAAGATGGTTGTGGTTATTGGAGATCAGTCATCTCAGCTTAAGGACATTTCTGCAGGAGTTTTGCAGGGCAGTGTCCTAGGCCCAACTATCTTCAGCTGCTAATTCAATGACTGTTTGTCCATTATAAGGTCAGAAGTAGATATAATTGCTGATGATTGTTAAGCATCATTGAAGACTCTTCAGATACTGAAGCAGGCCATGCCCAAATGCAGCAACATCCAGAACTGGGTTGACAAGTGACAAATATTCACACCATGCAAATGTCAATCAAGGATCATCAACGAATGGTATCACCATCATTGAATCTGTTGTCAATATTCTGTGTGTTACCATTGACCAGAAACTCAACTGGACTCACCGCTTAAACACAGCAGCTACAAGAGCAGATCAGAGGCTAGGAATACTGTGGCAAGTAACTTGCCTCCCGAAAGCATGCCCACCACCTACAAGGCACAAATCAGGAGTGTGGTGTAATACTCTCTACTTGCCTAGATTAGTACAGCTCCAAAAGATTGACACCGTCCAAGACAAAACAGCCCATTTAATTGGCACCATATGCACAAATGTTGTCTCTGTAGGGGCAGTGTGTGGCATCTGCTCGATACACTGCAGAAAATAATTACGGCTCCTTTGAAAGTATCTGTACATGAGTTACACCATCCAGAAGAAAAAGGTCAGCAGATACATGAGAACACCACTACTTGCAAGGTCCCCTCCAAGCCATTCACCATCCTTCTTTGGAAATATATCACTGTTCCTTCAGTGTTATTGGGTCAAAGTCCTGGAACTCTCTCTCTAACAGCATTGTGGATGTACCTGTACCAAATGAACTGCTGTGGTTAAGGCAAAGGGATGGGCAATAAATGCTGGACAAGCCAGTGACACCCACATTCCCTGAATAAAAAAAACTCCTTTAAATGCTCAAACATCTATTACCTCAGCACTTTTTTTATATCTAACTACTAGTAAATCATAAAAATGGATATGAACTTTGCAAAATACTCAATATATACTACAGTCCATTCTTTCAGACCAAAGTTTTGTCAGGAAGCAACATTTTTAAGAGATATATTTAATGACATAGGAAAACATACAAGTTGAAGGAGCCTCTTGACCAATTTCAGGATTAAAATTGGAGAGAATCTAGGTGCCCATAGCTGCCAGTTGTGGAAGGTGATGGATAACAATTACACAAGAAACATTTCATACATTAAAGCAGATTGTGTTAAGTTGCTACTCCTTCTGTTACTGGTACACTGAAAAAACCCCTCTTTTTTTACTCTTACGAGCTATTTTTTAGTATCTCCCAAACTTACAAACATCAGCTGACAAGGGAAGTAGTGCGTGGGAACGCCATCACCTTCAAATACCCTTCCAAGTCAAGCATCGTTTCAACTTGGAAATATAATTGCTGTCCTTTCAAACATCACTGGGTCAAAATCCTGAACTCTGTCAACAAAATTGCAGATATCTTTTTTAAATTCATTCACAGGATAAGAGCATCACTGGCTAGGCCAACATTTAGTACCCATTCCTAATTGCCCAGTGGTTAGTTAAGAGTCAACAATATTGCTGTGGGTCTGGTGTCACATGTAACCCTGACCAAGTAAGGGTGGCAGCTTCCAGAATATTAGTGAACCAAATGGGGTGTTTCACCAATAATTGGCAATGGATTCATGGTCATCATTAGACTCTTAATTCCAGATTTTTATTGAATTCAAATTCCACCATCTGCAGCAATAGGATTTGAACCCAGGTCCCCAGATCATTACCTGGGTCCCTGGATTAACAGTCTAGTGATAATACCACTAGGCCATCACCTCCCCCCAGACAACAGGATAAAATTACAACAGGATATTGATTGATTAGGTAAATGAACAAAGCTATAGCAGGTATATTTTAATACAAGCAAGTATAAGGTTATCTGTTTCTAACCGAGAAAGGATAGATCAGTGTATTTTTAAGAAAGCACAAAATTATATACAGTGAGTGTTCAATGAGATTTGGATAGCTCTTTAAAATGCCATGAACAGGTGGAGAAAATAGTCAAAAAGGCTAATGGAATGCTGGCTTTCATATCTAAAGAGCTGCAGCATAGCAATGCAGATGTTATGCTGCAGTTGTACAAAACCCTAGGTGGACCCAACTTAGAGTACTGTGAGCAGACCTCAGCATCACACCTTAGGAAGGGTGGCTTTGGAGCGAATTCAGCGCAGGTTGCAAAGATGATACCTGGACTTCAGGGGTTAAGTTTTGAGGAGAAATTACACTAATTAGGCTTTTATTCTCTAGAATTCTAGAAGGTTAAGGGGTGATCTATTTGATGTACTTAGAATATTAACAGGGAAAGACAAGGTAGATAAAGATAAACTATTTCCACAGACAGAACACTCTGGAAGCAGGGGACACAGTCTCAGGGCCAGGCTATGCTGGAAAGTACTTCTACACAAAAAGAGACATGGAGGTTTGGAACTCTCTTCCTCAAACAATAGTCAATGTTGATTCAATTGTCACATTTAAATCTGAGGGAAATAAATTATTATTAAGCAAGAGTATCAAAGGATATGAGCCCAAGGCAAGCATATGGAATTAGACCACAGATTGGCCATGATTTTATGGAATGACGGAATAGGCTTGAATGGTCTACTCCTGTTTCTATGTTCTGAAAACACCAATGATATCAGAGGGAATTGGATGCTATCTCTCTGTAGGATACATAGCTCCTGTTTAAAGTGCATTCTAAAAACATTTTCATTCAGCATGGTTTGTAAATTAGGGAAGTTTCCCAAACAGTCTTGTCCCATTTTCATTTTAGTGTAGTTACAGTGCATCTTCAGTCCTTTTAAAAAAACTGTCACATCACTCACCGCCTCCCCAATAACACAGCCTTTGTTCTCTGCCACTCATCACTTTCTTCCCTCATTCTTCCCTCTCGTGGCCTTCCACCCTGACCTTCATGTTTTTAGCATCTATGAACCCTCCTGTTTGACCGATCTTACTTGTTGCCTTTCCCGTTTTAACTTCCCTCTGACAACTAGCATACCTCTTCCCTCAACTTGTCTGGAGTTTGGAAGAGCAACGGATGATTTGACTGAAGTTTAAAAGATCCTGAATAGTCTTGACAAGATAGACATAGAAAGAATGTTTGCTTTTGTAGGTCAGTGAAGAATTAGGGGCACTGTTGAAAAAATAAGGGCCACCTTTTCAGGTAGAGAGGAGGGGAGTTTTTTTTTCCCTTAGAGGGCTGTGCGACTTTGGAACTCCGCTTCAGATGGTGGGGAGGCAGATATATTGAATATTTTTAAGGCGGAGGTAGATAGTTTCTTGTTAGACAGGGGGATTAAAGGTTATCGAGGGTTGAGTGTGCAAGGCCTGGAGTATTGTTGAGAGTGTGGTGTTGGAAAAGCACAGTAAGTCAGGTGGCATCCGAGGAGCAGAAGAACTGACGTTTCTCGCATAAGATTCCTCATGAAGGGCTTATACCCGAAACATCAATTCTCCTGCTCCTCAGATGCCACCTCACCTGCTGTGCTTTTCCAGCACCACGCTCTTGACTCTGATCTCCAGCATCTGCAGTCTTGACTTTCTCCTGGAGTACTGCGTACAGTTCTGGGCACATTATAGGAAGGTTGCAAATGCACTGGAGAGAGTTTAGAAGAGGTTTATAAGACTGGTTCCTGGGATGAGATACTTCAATTGTGAGATAAGATGGAAAATTTGAAACTGTTTTTGTCCAAGTGAGAGGCGAAGAGGAGATTTGGTGGAAACTTTTAAAATCATGAGGAATGTGGAAAGATTGGATTGGGAGAACACTCATAAATGCATTGAGAACCTAAGGGCACAGCTGTAGTGTTTTGCAAAAAAAGCAAATGAGATTTGTGAAAAGACTTTTCTTGTAGTGAGTATTAGGATCTGGAATGCACTGTCTGGAATTATGGTGGAGAAAGATTCAATCGCGGCATTCAAGAGGACACTGATTATTTAAACAGCAAAGATCTGCAGGGTTACAGGGAAAAGGCAGGAGATTGGCATTGTTAAAATGCAGACAGCTAGCCATGGTAGGCCAAATCACCTTCTTCTGCACCTTAACAGTTTTGCAATTCTGTGATTCATTTATGACTGGTTGTAGCAGTATTGCAGAACTTTGGCCATATCTGTGGTTTAGCATGCTTATACTCTTATGTTTTACCTTCACCAGGATGGCAGCTTTTTTTTTACAAAGAACAGATTCTACCTTGTATGCTCTCTTGCTGTTCTTCGTACACCAGTACTGAACCCCCAGTTTGATCATGATGGTAGAGTGGGGGGTACACTGGAAATGAGATTACCAAATGTAATTCAACACAATATTGCTAGCACTGATGGTCCAACTCACCTCGTAGATGGTAAAAATAAATAAAGACAATGTACGACTGAGCACCAAATAACTCTTAGCTCCTTCAGTAATCACTGTTTACCAGTAGATGTCACTTTCTGCAATAAGAAAACCCACCAAAAACGGATGCTGGAAATCAGAAACAAATACAGAAATTGTAGGAAAAACTCAGTTCTGAAGAAGGGTCATTGGACTCGAAACATTAACTCTACTTTCTCTCTGCAGATGCTGCCAGACCTGCTAAGTTTTTGCAGCAATTTCTATTTCTGTTTCTCATTTTTGACATTAGACAAGATATTGGTTCAAGAAGCAGAGATGGGTATCCACAATGACCTATCTTTGCAATTCACAGATGCAGTCACATTGGTTGTTGGGGTTCTTCCATTATTTGGGGTTCAATTAATATTTTGGACTTATCCTTTATATTTCCTCTTTTTATTGTTAAATCAATAATAAGCCATTCTGTGAGGAAGAGAATATTAATGGGGGAGGGGAGGTTAACCAGATCTCAGTCATTGGTAATCCATTAAAAAGGGACAATTACGCAGAACTTAGAATTGCACGGTAAAGTAGTTATGAGTCAGCATGGCTTTGTCAAGGGGAGGTCATACTTGACAAATTTGTTACAATTCTTTAAGAAATAACAAACAAGTCAGACAAAGGAGAGCCAAAAGGTGTGATATATTTGGATTTCCAGAATGTCTTTGACAAGGTGTCACACAGGAAGTTGTGAAATAAGCTAAGATAAAACTTGGCTGACCACAGAAGTAAGACTGACTGGTCTGTAATCGCCAGAAATTTCCCTACTCCCCTTGTTGAAAAGAGGAACAACATTCGCCTCCTTCCAATCCTCCAGTACAACTCCCATGGAGAGTGAGGAGGCAAAGGTCTTCGCCAGTGGTTTAGCAACCTCCTTTCTCTCTTCCCGGAGCAGCCTACGATACATCTGGTCGGGCCCTGGGTACTTACCAATCTTAATGTTTGACAAAATTTCCAGCACATCAACTTCAGCAATCTAGATCTTGTCAAGCCTGTATTCCAGCTCCTCAAAGTTCTCATTCACAAGGTCCCTTAGTGAAAACTGACGCACAAATCATTCAGGGCTTCTATCTGCTCAGACTCCTCACACAAGTTCCCTACGCTATACCTGACCAGCCCTACCTTCTCCCTGATCATTCTCTTATTCCTCATATATGAATAAAATGCAAGTTCTTTGAGGAGGTGACAAGACAGGTTGATGAAGGTTGAGCAGTGGGTGTGGTGTACATGGACTTCAGAAAGGCATTTGATAAAGTTCTCCATGGTAGACTCATTCATAAAGTCAGAAAGTATGGGATACAAGAAGGTTTGGCTATCTGGATTCAGAATTGGTTGGCTGACTGAAGGCAGAGAATGGTTGGAGATGAAAATTATTCTGCCTGGAGTGCATCCGCAGGGCTCTGTTCTTGAGTGTCTGCTCTTTGTAGTTTTTATAAATGACTTGGATGAGGAGGTTGAGGAGTGGGTTAGTAAATTTGCAGATGACACAAAGGTTGGAGGTGCCATTGAGAGTATCAAGGGCTATTAGGGGGCGGCACGGTGGTTAGCATTGCTGCCTCATAGCACCAGAGACCCGGATTCAATTCCTTCCTCAGGCGACTGACTGTGTGGAGTTTGCACATTCTCCCCGCGTCAGCGTGGGTTTCCTCCAGGTGCTCTGGTTTCCTCCCACAAGTCCAAAAATGTGGAGGTTAGGTGAATTGGCCATACTAAATTGCCCGTAGTGTTAGGTGTAGGGGAATGGGTCTGGGTGGGTTGCGCTTTGGCAGGTCGGTGTAGACTTGTTGGGCCTTGAAGGGCCTGTTTCCACACTGTAAGTAATCTAATCTATTGCAGGCTGCAGCGCGACATAGACAGGATGCAGAGCTGGGCTGAGAAATGGCAAATGGAGTTCAACCTGGATAAATGAAGTGGTGCATTTTGGAAGATCGAACTCGAATGCTGAATATAGGATTAAAGACAGGATTCTTGGCGGTGTGGAGGAACAGAGGGATCTGGGTGCGCAAGTATATAGATCTCTCCAAGTTGCCACCCAAGTGAGTAGGGTTGTTAAGAAAGCATATGGTGTTTTAGCTTTCATTAACAGGGGGATCGAGTTTAGGAGCCGCGAGGTTTTACTACAGCTCTACAAGTGCCTTGTGAGGCCACACTTGGAATATTGTGTCCAGTTCTGGTCGCCATACTATAGGAAAGATACAGAGGCTTTGGAGAGGGTACAAAGAAGGTATACCAGGATGCTGCCTGGACTGGAGGGCTTGCCTTATGAAGAGAGGTTGACTAAGCTTGGACCTCTCTCTCTGGAGAGAAGGAGGAAGAGAGGAGACCTGATCGAGGTATACAAGATAATGAGAGGAATAGATTGAGTTAATAGCCAGGGACTTTTGGATTAGTGGTGCTGGAAGAGCACAGCAGTTCAGGCAGCTTCCGAGGAGCAGTAAAATTGACGTTTCGGGCAAAAGCCCTTCATCAGGAATAAAGGCAGAGAGTCTGAAGCGTGAAGCATGGAGTCAGGAATAAAGGCAGAGAGCCTGAAGCGTGAAGCGTGGAGAGATAAGCTAGCGTATCTCTCCACGCTTCAGCCTCACTGCCTTTATTCCTGATGAAGGGCTTTTGCCCGAAATGTCGATTTCGCTGCTCCTTGGATGCTGCCTGAACTGCTGTGCTCTTCCAGCACCACTAATCCAGAATCTGGTTTCCAGCATCTGCAGTCATTATTTTTACCTAGCCAGAGACTTTCCCCAGGGTAGGATTGACTGGCACGAGGGGTCATAGTTTTAAGATATTAGGAGAAAGGTATAGAGGGGAACGTCAGAGGAAGGTTCTTTACGCAAAGAGTTGTGAATGCATGGAATGCATTGCCAGCGGTGGTGGTGGAAGCAGAGTCATTAGGGACATTTAAGTGACTGCTGGACATGCACATGGATAGAGTGAGTTGAGGGGTGCATAGGTTAAGTTATTTTATTTTACGTTAGGATTAATTCTCGGCACAACATCTTGGGCCAAAGGGCCTGTTCTGTGCTGTACTGTTCTATGTTCTATGGTGTTAAGAGCAAAGTACTGGCATGGATAGTGGATTGGCTGACTGGCAAAAGATAGAGAGGAGCGACAAAGGTGACTTTTTTAGGATGGCAGCCGGTGACTAGTGGAATTCGACGGGGTCAGTGTGGGAACCACAACTATTCTTGTTATACATCAATGATTTGGATGAAGGAACTGAGGGCACAGTTGACATTGGTGGAGGGACAGGTAGTGTTGAGGAAGCGGAGAGGCTACAGAGGACTTGGACAGGCTAGGAAAATGGGAAAAGAAGTGGCAGATGGAATACAATGTTGGAAAGTGTCAGGTTATGCATTTTGGTAGGAAGAAGACAGGTGTAGACTATTTTCTAAATGGGAATTGCAGTCCTATTTCTGGATTCCTTCAGGTTAACATGATCGTGCAGTTGGCAGTTAGGAAAGCCAATGCAATGTTAGTATTTATTTAGAGAGGGCTAGAATACAAGAACAGGGAGGTTCTTATACTGCTAAAACTATAAGGCTCTGGTCAGACTGCATCTGAAATATTAGCAGCAGTTTTGTTACCCATACTAAGGAAGGATGTTCTGATCTTGGAAGGAGTCCAGCGGAATTTTACAAGAATGATCCAGGGATGAAGGGTTATCATATGAGAAGTGGTCGAGGATGTTGGGTATGTACTTGGAGTTTAGAAGGGTGAGGATCGTCTCTTTGAAACTTACAGTAAACTGAGAGGTCTGCTTAGATTGAATGTGGAGAAGATTTTTCTATTAGTAAGAGAGACTAGTACCAGAGGGCACAGACTCAGAGTGAAGGGATGACCCTTTACAATTTAAATGAGGAGGAATTTCTTCAGCCTAGATGGTTAATCTGTGGACCTTATTGCAACAGAAGACTGGGGAGGCCAAGTCATCCAGTGTATTTAAGGCAGGGATAGATAGATTTTTGATTGGTAATGAGATCAAGAGGAGAAGGCAGAAGAAAGGGGTTGAGAAATATATCAGCCATGATCAAATGGTGGAGCAGACTCGATGGGCTGAATGGCCTACTTCAGCAGGACTGGAGTGTCCAAATTAGGTGAAAGATGTTAAGTAATTGTGGTAGACACATGGAGATAGCTTGAATACCGCAGAGTGGGAAATACTCATTTTGGCAAGGTTAGGACATCACAAGGAGTGCCAGAGTGTGGTATGGGAATTATGTAGAGTATGCACATAAGTGTATACATTAGACCAACTAGTCCAATATGGTTTCACATGAATTTTGTTTACCTCACTTCAGCTTATCTTTCCATTCCTTTTTGGTTTCCACATTCATCTGGTCACCTATTACAGGGTATTAGCTATTAAGCCTCAACCACTTCCCACAATTTTTATTGTCTCAATAAATAAATTTTTCCTCATTTCCCTAGTATACTTATTAGCTAAAAGTGAAAATTTTGAGGAGTACTGACAACAGCTATATTCAAAATGAGGAGAGAAGGTGAAAGAAACCAGCTCGGTTTGGCAGAGCGGTGTGCAAGATCAAGAATGAAGGAATCATAGCCACCTATAGCACAGAGAAAGGCCTTTTGGCCCACTGACTCTGCTCCAAGGAAAACAACCCCAGTCTGTCAAATCTTTCATCAGAAATGAAACTGTCCAGCTGAGGCAACCTCCCGGTACATCTCCCCTTCACCCTCTCCAGTGAACTCACATCCCTTCGATTATGTGGATTCCTGAATGCTCTACCTACGACCGAACTAACATTTTATACAGTTCCAGCACCACCACCCTGTTAGAACATAGAAGAATACAGCGCAGTACAGGCCCTTTAGCCCTCGATGTTGCGCCGATCCAAGCCCACCTAACCTATACTAACCCACTATCCTCCATATACCTATCCAATGCCCGCTTAAATGCCCATAAAGAGGGAGAGTCCACCACTGCTACTGGCAGGGCATTCCATGAACTTACGACTCGCTGAGTGAAGAACCTAACGTTCCAGTGCCTCCACATCCTTCCTATAGTATGGCGACCAAAACTGCACACAATATTCCAGATGCGGCCGTACCAGAGTCTTATACAACTGCATCATGACCTCAGGACTCCGGAACTCAATTCCTCTACCAATAAAAGCCAGTACGCCATATGCCTTCCTCACCGCACTATTTACCTGGGTGGCAACTTTCAGAGATCTGTGTACATGGACACCAAGATCCCTCTGCTCATCCACACTACCAAGTATCCGATCATTAGCCCAGTACCCCATCTTTTTGTTATTCTTCCCAAAGTGAATCACCTCACACTTAGCTACATTGTATTCCATTTGCCACCTTTCTGCCCAGCTCTGCAGCTTCTCTATATCTTGCTGTAACCTGCCACATCCTTCCTCACTGTCAACAACTCCTCTGACTTTCGTATCATCCGCAAACTTGCTCACCCAACCTTCTAACCCCTCCTCCTGGTCATTTATAAAAATGACAAACAGCAATGGTCCCAAAACAGATCCTTGCGGAACACCGCTAGTGACGGCACTCCATGAAGAAACTTTGCCATCAACTACTACCCTCTGTCTTCTTCCATCCAGCCAATTCCTAATCCGAACCTCCAACTCACCCTCTATGCCATATCTCCGTATTTTCTGCAGTAGCCTACCATGGGGAACCTTATCAAACGCCTTACTAAAATCCATATATACCACATCTACCGCTTTCCCCTCATCAACCTCCTTCGTCACCTTTTCAAAGAATTTCTTAAACTTTATGCCTCAGTTAATAAAACCAAGTATACCATATGCCTTCTTAACTATTTTATTCACCTATCCTGATGCCTGAAGGGATTGCTGCTGTCCAAGATCATACCAAGGTCCCTGTGATCCTCAGTGCCTCCCAGGGTCCTCGCCTACTTATCATCTGTTTGTCCAACCCAAGTGCATTACCTCATGCTCCAGACTAAATTCCATTTGCCACTGATTAATCCATTTAACCAGCCCGTCTAAATCTTCCTGTAATCTAAAAGTACCCTCCTCACTATTTGCCACCCCACCAATTTCGGTATCATGTGCAAACTTGCTGTTCAAACTTCCTATCAGAGTGTTCACAATCTGATTCTCTAACACTGTCAAAAGCATGCTCTACATACATTGATTTACTCATGACATGGTTACAAAGCCAAACAATTCTCCTTACCTGCCAGAAAACAGTAGTTCCCAATGTCTGCTGAGGAAGGAGAAGGCCAACCACCTAGAGAGAGCAGAAGGACTGATTAGACAATGAACCGTATGAACCGCATACTGGATTGTTCAAAATATAAAGGTCAGATAAGGTTCAAATGAATACAAGTCTTCTGCCTACCATCCACTCTTGCTTGGTTCCTGGTCAACCAACAGATCTCATTTAAACTGCTTGTGTCTGTGTTAAAATCCCTTTGCTTATATTATCTCCATAAAATCCCCTCCAGAGAACCTTCATACTTTCCTCTCTGGCCTCTTGAATGTTCCAGTGGTCACATGCCTTTAGCTATCTGGATCTGAGGCTCTGCAATCTTCCGTCTTCCAATTCTTCCACCTTCTTTACAAAGCTCATTAAAAAAAAACTACCTCCAAGATTTTAGTCACCCCCTCCTAATATTACCTTCTTTGGCTCAAAGAAGGTTTCCAGTATTAAAAGCAATAAAGACAAATTAGCCAAAATCTATCAAAAGCTCGAATTGACTGAAAACCAGACACTTCTCTTTTCTGTGAAATCGAGGATGACTTGCCTGCTTTGCAGCTGTCCAATGTGACAGGCAGTACACACACACATTCTGAGGTGGACAACCAGATGCAATATTGGTATACACATCACAAGAGGCATCCAGGGACTGTGCATCAAATGGGCATTTTAGTTTCTTTGCATCTAAAAAAATGAGGCTTATTGTCTATTTTATGGTCCACCTCCCTAAATGTAATTGTTTTCCTCTGATTGCAGCCACCAAGGATGGTGCTCAACTTAAGCCATAAAGGAATAATTTCCAACCTCCACCAGAAAATGTAACAATATTTGCCTGATTACAAAGGTGGGCAGTGAAATAGTGCGTTAAAAACATCTGCATCTGGCCAGTGGTCACCCCATTTCTGCTTACTATCTTCTCAACCATTGTAGCTTAGGGTAGCTTTGATATGCTCAATCATGGGGTATCAACCTTACATTGTGAGCAAATGGCTAGGGCTGTATTCACAAGATTGCCAATAGGGCTGATCGTAGTCCCCACAGAATTGTGAGAATTCCAACATATATACTGACCTGTGAAAGTAGACTTGTGCCGGACAGGAGTAGGTAATCAACAGATTTCTCAACTTGTTCATTGGGGAATGGGAGCTTGGTTTGACTGCTCAATTTCAAAGGTGAATTTGAGCATAGGATGAAGTCTACCAAGGTGTTTGAGGAAATTCTCAGATGCAGATGTGGATTCAAATATAGTAAAAGTTTCATCTACAACTTGAAAGTATGCAAGGTATAGAAACTTAGTGGTCATTCTACTGAGAATACTTCTCATCCACACACAGTAGTGCTGAAACTGATAAATTCACATATATGATGAAAGTGACTAAGTCCTACATCCACATTGCCATGATATTGTGACCTAACAAAAATGCTAATGGCTTAGTGGTATGTTCATTTAAGACTAATATGTCAAAAAAATGCACTGTTGTTTGCAGGAAGAAGGAATATGTCCACATATTGTTGGAGCAACATTGAGGGCCGAAGGGCCTGTTCTGCACTGTATTGTTCTATGTTCTATATTACAGCTTTCTCAATGAAGAAAGTGCTCTGGTGACAGCCAATCCCAGCTGCGTTCTCATGAAAAAACCCCAACCAGAGTTGATCTGCCTCGAATGCATTTAATCAGTTAACTAAGGTTGACAGTAAATAGTTCCTGATGCATCTCAAGAATGATGGATCAACGCAGTATGCATCGTGAATTGCAGATTTTATAGGTATACACAGTGAGAGCACAGAAGTTGTCACTGAGCAATCACTGACATAATAATTACATATGGCCTTTACCAAGATGATTCCTATAAATACTTACAATTGGGGTCCCAAACGGAATATAGCCTGTAAGGAAGGAATAAAAAGACATTAATGCATCCTTTTACTGTCTGTTTCTCATTTATTTATTCACTATTTATTTACTCGTTACTCGTGGGCCGTGGGCTTTGCTGGCTGGGCCACCGTTTATTGCCTGTCCCTAGTTGTCCTTGGGAAGGTAGTGGTGAGCTGCTTTCTTGAACTGCTGAAGTACATGTGTTGTTGGCAAAGGAATTCCAGGATTTTGACCCAATAACACTGAAGGAATAGCAAAATATTCTAAGTCAGAATGGTGAATGGTTTGGAGGGGAACTTTCAGGTGGTAGTGTTTCTATGTATCAGCTGCCCTTGTGTTTCTGGATGGAAGTAGTCCTGGGTTTGGAAGGTGCTGTATAAGGATCTTTGGTGACTTTCTGCAGTGCATCTTGTAGATGGTACAAATTGCTGGTACTGAATATTGGTGCTTTGTCTGGATGGTGTCAAGCTTCTTGACTGTTGGTTGGGTTTCACAAGTCCAGGCAAGTAGGAAGTATTCCATTACACAACTAAGTTATGCCTTGTAGATGGTGGACAGGCTTTGGTGAGTCAGGAGGCAAGTTACTTGCAGCAGGATTCCTAGCCTCTGACCTGCTTTTGTATTTACGTTGAAGAGCTTATGCTCGAATGTTGACTCTCCTGTTCCTCCGATGCTGCCTGACCTGCTGTGCTTTCCAGCATCACACTTTTTGACTCTGATCTCCAGTGATGGTAATGCCATCGAATGCCAAGGGGTAGTGGTTAGATTCTTCTCTACCCAGGATCTTAGATTCTAATCTTTTGAATTACATTGGACAATAGCATGCTCTAAACCCTTGCACTCATCAAACATTTCAGTTTGTAACCTACTAATGTGTGCTGTATTTTTGCATTCATGCAGACATTGTTGCACTGATTTGCAGTGATCCGACTGTGCAGGCAGTGAGGACTGTTACATCATCTCAGCAGGAAATCAATGTTCCAACCTAACGTTACTGGACCATCAAATTTTAAATCCCGGATTTTGGCTTATTTATTTGTAAATTTTCTCACGTCTTAGCTAGGAAACATGGACTTCTTGTTCTGATACACTTTTATTAGCATTCCAGTTCACTTGACTAACCATTCTTTAGATAAGAATGGTCAGTGAAAGTACACAGGTTATGTTTCACTATAGAAGCATACCAAAAATGCACAGAGCTGAGTTCATCTATCATCATTCATTGTTAATGCTGTTAATCAGAATTGTCCAAATATAAGTAAGTCTTTTCTGCCACCAGTATCACAAACAGTAATTTTCAAGTCCTTCCAGATCAGAAGAAATAGGAACAGGAGGAGGTTGTTTGCCCTTTGAGCCTATATTCAATAGGAGCATGGCTGATCTGACACTTCTCACGTTCACTTTCCTGCCTTTTCCCCATAACTCTTAATTCCCCGACTGATCAAGAATCTAGGTATCTCAGCCTTAAATATACACAAAGGCTGCTCACAGCTCGCTATGGCAAGGAGTTCCAAAGACACACAATTCTCTGAGAGAAGAAATCCCACCTTACCTCAGTCTTAAATTGGCACTCCTTCTACACATTACTGCTCCAGCTAAATTTATTACTGCTTCTGACTAAATGCCATGAGCTGCAAAACAATTTTATACTGAAACCTGTAAATTGAGAACAATTGGGTACTGCTGGGGATTTCCGAAAGCAGATCCACGGGTTCCTGTTGTGACATTACAGACAGCACTGTGGGCCTTTCGTCAATTCTAACAAACTTACTGATGGCCTTGCTTACTGCTTGAATTGGATTTTGTAGTGAGGTGTCCTAATATGCAACATTACATCTTCAAACTCCTCTCTCCAAAAAGAAAGGTCCCAGGAAAATGGAGCAGACCATATCTGTCAAAGTCAGGGCTACTCACCTAAATACCCTAAGGCATGGAGAACAAAAGGAGGGTTACAATCTAGCAGGCCATAAGGTACGGATTATGTTTGTTTATTCTAAAATTACTTGGCATAAATTGACACCCTGTGAGTCTTGAAGCTATATGCCAAGAAGTGTCACGACTGAGTTGATCATCAGAGTCTGAGAGCAATCCTGTGCCATGAAGGTTATACTGACTCCCTTAAAGTGTAATCTGTCCATTATTTACATTAATTAAGTTTTACACAATATCATTTGTTGAAGGGTATCAAATCTTCTGCATTGGAGCAGCAGATGTAAAAAATTAATCATGAGATCCTTAGTTTTGTAATGTGAGCTGGAGTTTACACTTCACTGGTGATTTGAAAGTGGGAAGAGGGGTAGGCCTGTAAAATCCAACGTGAGGTCATCCTACCCTCCCAGACTGAAACTTTGAACACGAGGAATAGTCCCACAGCTGGCCCTCCTTTGAGCCTACTGAGGGCAATAACTAGTCAATCAATAGTCATTGAAGGGCTTAATCCTATTCCTACCAGTCAGTTACGAAGGAGGCCCCTGCCATATGGGAAGCCCAGCAGCTTCAGCTGTGAGCTTCTGTTGGGAAAGCTGGAGGGGGGAGGTGGTTGGGGTGAGAATCTCCTGTTCAGGTTCTTTTAGGCTGCTTTAGACAACGCTCAAGGTCATCAGCTTTTTAAACTCCCACTTACCCATTACACTAAGACCCCTAACTTAGCTGGGCCCTTTTGCATGGTGGGCCTATCTGTAATTCCATTAGTGGCCATAGCTCCTGGCTGATCCTATTGGGAAAACAGAGCTGCCAATCAATCCAGACATCTCACCTTACAGTAAGTAATGTTGTTCTCAGCACTAACTTGCAGTGGTACAATTATTGGGACCATGTGTGGGCTTCTCCACAACTTTTTATATTGACCATGCCTCCCTGTAAAATCCAGCTTTGTGTTTCTGATGCCTAAATTGATGTGAGAGCATGATCGTAGAATTTGTGGGAAATCATTTGGCCCATAGATCCTGCGTTAGCTGTCTGCAAGTGCAGTTCAGTCTCAATCTTCTGCTCTTTTCTTGTAGCCTTGCAATTTTCTTACCCCTTCAAATGTTTATTTAGTTCTCTTTTGAAAGGTACAATTGAATCTGCACCCAACATCCTTTCAGGCAATGCATTCTAGGTCCTCACCACTCATTGTGGAAAACAGATTTCTAAATGTTGATATTGGCCGTGCTGGCTAGATACAGTTCATTTCTTAGGCTTACTGTACTGTTTGTTTGTTCTGAATATTGTCTGAAAACTGTTCCTTATAGGTTTCCTTCCTGAAACTAATACAACTTGGCAACTGCTGTCTCATATTCAGCTTGGAACCATCAGTTAGTATGCGCAGTCTGTAAAACATGAGTTTACACAGACAATAGTTCTAACATTGGAGGTGCTACATTTTGCACATACTATACTACAGTACCCAGGCAATAAACTCTGGAACATACTCCCTAAACATGCTCCAATAAGGGACCTCTTCAAAACTACCTCTCTGGCCAATATTTTGGTTATCTGCTCAAATAGTTTCTTCAGTGGTTGGTGTCGAATGTTGTAAGACAATGCCTTATGGGGCATCTTGAGACATTTTACAACATTAAAGGAAACTGATCAGAATTCTACCAGCTCGTTGTTATTGTTCTAGGAAGCAGGAATGTTGGCAAATGACATGCAAATATTTTTTGGTAGAAGGGGAAGGGTGGATAAAGTGGTTAAGAAGGCATACGGGATACTGGCCTTTTTTAACTGAGGCATTAACAGAGGAGGAACACAATGGGTACCTAAACATTTTGAAGGATGCCCTCATAACAACAGGTTCTGATGCTCAATTCATTGATTGTCAGATCTGACGTGCCACAGCAAAACCTGCAATGATCTCCTCAGAATGCAGACAGAGGATACGACTGACAGAGTACCCTTCATTATCTAGTCCTTCCCTGAAGCAGAGAGACTATGCCATGTTCTTCGTAGCCTTCAAAATGTCATTGATGATCCCTAAGCCTCCACTTCTCGCCTTCAAACAACCACCAAACCTTAAACAGATCATCGTTCACAGCATACTACTCAGCCTTCAGGACAACATCAACCTCAATACTGACAACCCTGCTATGGCAACCTCTGCAAGACATGTCAGATCATCAACATAGATACTACCAAAATTCATTGGACTCCAGGCAGGTTCCAGCAGACTGGAAGACAGTGAATGTCACACCGCTGTTTAAAAAAAGGGTGTAGGCAAAAGGCCAGTTGGCTTAACATCTGCAGTTGGGAAAGTGCTGGAGGTTGTCATTAAAGAAGAAATAGCGAGATATCTGTATGGAAAGGGTTCCATCATGCAGACGCAGCATGGATTCAGAAGGGAAGGTCATGTTTGACAAACTTACTGAAGTTCTTTGGTGGATGGAGGAGAACAGGTGAAAGTTGTATACTTGGATTTCTAGAAGGTGCATAAAATAAGGTGCTGCATAAAAGACTCATCATAGGATATGAATGCATAGAGTTGTGGGGAATGTACTAGCATTGATAGAGGACTGGCTAACCAATAGAAAGCAGAGAGTTGGAATAAATGGGTGTTTCTCTGCTTGGAGATCAGTGGTGAGCGGGGTGCTGCAGGGGTCATTGTTGGGCCAGCAAGAGTTCATGACAAATATAAATGATTTGGAAGAGGAGACCAAGTGTAACGTATCCAAATTTGCTGATGAAAGTAAATTGTGTGGAAAGGCAAACTGTGCAGAGGATGTGAAGGGTCGGGCAGATGGAGTACAATGTTGGTAAATATGAGATTATCCACTTTGGAAGTAAAAATAGTAGATCAATGTATTATTTGAATGGTGAAAGATTGCAGCATGCTGTTGTGCAGAGGGACTTAGGAGTGCTCATACATGAATCGCTAAAAGTTGATTAACAGGTACAACAGGTAATCAGGAAGGCAAACGGAATATTGGCTTTCATTGCTAGAGGGATGGAATTTATGAGCAGGGAGGTTCTGCTGCAATTGTACAAGGTGTTGGTGAGGCCGCACTTGGAGTATTGTGCCCAGTTCTGGTCTCCTTACTTGAGGAAGGACATACTGGCTTTGGAGATGGTGCAGAGGAGGTCCACCAGATTGATTCCGGAGATGAGGGGGTTACCCTGTGAGGAGAGGTTGAGCTGCCTGGGACTGTACTCGTTAGAATTTAGAAGAATGAGTGGGGATCTTATAGAAACATATAAAATTATGGAAGGGATAGATAAGATAAAGGCAGGGAAGTTGTTTCCGCTGGTGGGTGAGACTAGGACAAGGGAACATGGCCTCAAGATTATAGGGAGTAGACTTAGGACAGAGATGAGGAAGAACTGCTTTTCCCAGAGAGTAGGGAATCTATGGAATTCTCTGCCCAAGGAAGCCGTAGAGGCAGCTTCATTAAATATATTCAAGACACAGTTGGATGGGTTTTCGCATGGTAGAGGAATTAAGGGTTTTGGGGATAATGCAGGTAGGAGGAGCTGAGATAATGGATAGATCAGCCATCGTAATGAATGGCAGAGCAGCCTCAACAAGCCAAATGGCCAACTCCTGCTTCTATTACTATGAAATGACATGTAGGAACACCACTTACCACGTACACGGCAGATACTTATGTGATTCGGCCAATATTATCTATCTCATATGTTGCAGGCAAGGCCGCCCCGAGGCATGGTATAATGGTGAGACTATGCAGACGCTACAACAAAGGATGAACAGACACCACGCAACAATTGCCAGTCAGGAATGTTCCCTCCCAGTCAGGGAACACTTCATCAGTCAAGGACATTCAGCTTCTGGTCTTCAGGTAAGTGTCCTCGATGACAGACTTCGAGATATACAACAATACAGAATTGTCATGTAGAAACTGATAGCCAGGTTCTGTACACTGAAGATGGCCTCAACCATGATCTTGGGTTCCTGTCACCTTACGTTACTGTTCTGTGTCTGTAAAACCATCCTTACTGCCCTGTTTTGACACCATCACCTTGATGAATTGTGAACTCTCTACCTTAATTAGTTTGTACAGTTTTGGATTACTTATTACTTTGGTTAGACCCTTGGCATGAGACTCTTATACCTATCATGTTACTCCAGTCATTTACACTGTCTCTAGCATCACTTTATTTTTAATTGTTTCGCAATTATCTCTCTGCCTCATTTAATCGGATTATAGATCATCCCTGCGCTTGTTATTCAGCTGTTGACATTTTACTCACACCGTCTAATACTGTTGGTTACCTGCAGAGACTTATTATTGGTCATTTCACTCACACCAGTTTTATGATCTTTTGATCTCTCTGCCTCTAATCTCTCTGCCTATAAATTGTGTCTGTGTGCTGTTCTCTCTCACTTTGTCTGACGAATGGGCTGCACTCCAAAAGCTTGTGATTTCAAATAAACCTGTTGAACTATAATGTGGTGTCATGTGACTTCTGCATTTAAGAAGCATTTAGATGTCACTTGTGGTAAAGGAACATCTTCTAATTAGGGGTGATATTAACCTGCATATAAGTTCATAATTAGGTCTTTCGGCCCCACCATTCGATCATGGCTGTAATGTTTCTCAACTCCATTCTCCTGCCTTCTTCCCTAACCTTTGATCCCCTTACCAATCAATAACCGATCTATCTCTGTCTTAAATACACACAATGACTTGGCCTCCATAGCTTTCTGTGGCAATGAGTTCCACAGATTAACCTGAAGAAACTCCTCAGTTCTAAAGGTTTGTCCCTCTATTCTGAGGCTATGCCTTCAGATCCTAGTCTCTTCTACTGATGGAAACATCTTCTCCACATCCCCTCCATCCAGGCTTCTCAGTATTCTGTAAGCTTCACTCAGATTCCCCCTCATCTTTTTCAACTCCCCAGTACCTCTCACATGACAAGACCGTCACCTCTGGGATCATTCATGTGAACCACCTCAAGACACCCTCTAATGCCAGCATATCCTTCCTTAGATAGGGGCCCAAAACTACTCTCAATATTCCATATGCTGTCTGATCAGAGTCTTATACAGCCTCAGCTGGAGATCCCAATTCTTGTATTCTGGCCCTTGCAAAATGAATGCAAACATTGCATTTGCCTTCATAACTGATAAACGACCCTTCATGGTTTTTGTGTGAAGTCACTCTTGTGCTGGTTCCCTGATCCTGAGCTTTAATTTTTCCTGTTAAAAAAAACTTACAAGGTATGAGCCATAGAAAAAATAGCGAAAAGCAACTCTTCCGCTCTGTACTGAATTTCCATGATACCCCCAAATTCTCCAAACTATATACCCACTTGGGCTGTGTCTCATTCCAGATGTGATCTGCCCTTGTTGATTGTGCACAGCCTGAACAGCTACATAGAGTCATAAATTCATTGAGATGTACAGCACAGAAATAGACCGATCAGTCCAACTCGTCCATACTGACCGGATGTCATAGAGTCAGAGATGTACAGCATGGAAACAGACCCTTCGGTCCAACCCGTCCATGCTGACCAGATATCCCAACCAATCTAGTCCCACCTGCCAGCACCCTGCCCATATCCGTCCAAACCCTTCCTATTCATATACCCATCCAAATGCCTCTTAAATATTGCAATTGTACCAGCCTCCACCACATCCTCTGGCAGCTCATTCCATACACGTACCACCCTCTGCGTGAAAAGGTTGCCCCTTAGGTCTCTTTTATATCTTTCCCCTCTCACCCTAAACCTATGCCCTCTAGTTCTGGACTCCCCGACCCCAGGGAAAAGACTTTGTCTATTTATCCTATTTATGCCCCTCATAATTTTGTAAACCTCTATAAGGTCACCCCTCAGCCTCTGACGCTCCAGGGAAAACAGCCCCAGCTTGTTCAGCCTCTCCCTATAGCTCAGATCCTCCAACCCTGGCAACATCCTTGTAAATCTTTTCTGAAGTTCCAACCTAATCTAGTCTTGCTTGCTGGCACCCTGTCCATATCCCTCCAAACCCTTCCTATTCATATACTCAACCAAATGACTTTTAAACGTTGCAATTGTACCAGTCACCATCACTTTGGCAGCTCATTCAATACACGCACCGTCTGCGTGAAAAAGTTGCTCCTTAGGTCCCTTTTGTATCTTTCCCCTCTCACCCTAAATCTATGCCTTGTGGTTCTGGACTCCCCCACCCCAGGGAAAAGACTTTGTCTATTTATCCTATCCATGGCCCTTATGATTTCATAAACCTTTACAAGGCCACCTCTGCAGCCTCCAACGCTCCAGGGAGAACAGTTCCAGTCTATTCAGCCTCTCCCTATAGCTCAACTCCTCCAACCCTGGCAACATCCTTGTAAATCTTTTCTGAACACTTTCAAGTTTCACCACATCTTTCTGTAGGATGACAGCTTATCCAATGCCTCCTCTTGCTTCACCTTCTGACTCCCTAAAGCCTATCCAACATCCCTAAAGCACAAGTCAGAGGTCAGTTCCAGTCTATTCAGCCTCTCCCTATAGTTCAACTCCTCCAACCCTGGCAACATCCTTGTAAATCTTTTCTGAACACTTTCAAGTTTCACAACATCTTTCTGTAGGATGACAGCTTATCCAATGCCTCCTCTTGCTTCACCTTCTGACTCCCTAAAGCCTATCCAACATCCCTAAAGCACAAGTCAGAGGTATGATGGAATATTCTCTACTGGTCTGGACAAGTGCAGCTCCAACAACACTCACGAAGCTTGACACTATTCAGGACAAAGCAGCCCACTTAATTGGCACCACAGCCACCAGCTTCACCATTAACTCCCTTGATGCACAGTGGCAACAGTGTGGATGATTATTTTTAAATTTAAGTTGTAACTCTCTGGAAGCATGGTTCAATGGTTCAACCATAGGACGAAGTGATGTCCACACTCAGTTTTGACCTAGAACTGAGACTTTTACTCCTTATATAATATCCAAATCTGTAACTCCACAAGTCATAAAGACTTAAAGAAGTCTTAAAAGGGACATTAACTCCCAAGTTCAGTTTGTATAAGGGGACAGTAACTCTCAGGACCTATGTGCTAAAGTGGACAGCAACTCTAGGGCTTAGTGTGGTAAAGGGAACAATAATTCTTGGGGTTAGTGTGTTAAAAGGGTCAGTGGAGGTTGTTCACATCAGCCATAATGGTGCAACAAGCTCCAGTGATGATTGCTTACTTCCCCTTTGCAATAGGGGTAGTGCTCACACAATTGTCATAGAGTCTTAGAGATGTACAGCACTAGTATTTGGTCCAACTTGTCCATGTTGACCAGATATCTTAACCTAATCTTGTCCCATTTGCCAGCCCTTGGCCCATATCCCTCTAAACCTTTCCGATTCATATACCCATCCAGATGTCTTTTAAATGTTGTAATTGTACCAGCCTCCACCTCCTCTGGCAGCTCATTCCATGCACACACCACACTCCCTTAGAACCCTTTTAAAGTTTTCCCCTCTCAACCTTAACCTATGCCATATAATTCTGGACTCCCTGACCCCAGGAAAAAGATCTTGTCTATTTATCCTATCCATGCCCCTCATGATTTTATAAACTTCTATAAAGTCACCCCTCAGCCTCCGACGCTCCAGGGAAAATAGTCCCAGCCTGTTCAGCCTCTCCCTATAGCTCAAATCCTCCAACCATGGTAACATCCTTGCAAGTCTTTTCTGAACCCTTTCAAGTTTCACAACATCTTTCCGATAGGAAGGAGACCAGAACGGCATGCAATATTCCAAAAGTGACTGAACCAATATCCTGTACAGCCACAACATGATCTCCCAGCTCCTATACTCAATGCTCTGACCAATAAAGGAAAGCATACCAAATACCTTCTTCACTATCCTATCTACCTGAGACTCCACTTTCAAGGAACTATGAACCTGCACTCAAAGGTCCCCCTGTTCAGCAACACTCCCTAGGACATTACCATTAAGTGTATAAGTCCTGCTGTGATTTGACTTTCCAAAATACAGCACCTTACATTTATCTAAATTAAACTCCATCTGCTATCCTCAGCCCATTGACCCATCTGATCAAAATCCCAGTGTACTTTGAGATAACCTTCTTTGTTGTCCACTACACCTCCACTTTTGGTGTCATCTGCGAACTTACTAACTACATCTCCTATGTTCACATCCAAATCATTTATATAAATGATGAAAAGCAGCGGACCCAGCACCGATCCATGAGGCACACCACTGGTCGCAAGCCTCCAGTTTGAAAATCAACACTCCACCACCACCACCCTCTGTCTTCTACCTTTGAGCCAGTTCTGTATCCAAATGGCTAATATTCCCTGTATTCCATGAGATCTAATTTTACTAACTATTCTACCATGAGGAACCTTGTTGAACGCCTTACTGAAGTCCATATAGATCACTTCTGCCATTCTTCCCTCATCAATTCTCTTCATTACTTCTTCAAAAAACTCAATACAGTGAATGAATGATTTTATTGTCACTTGTATTTTACAGTAAGAATATAATGAAATAGAGTGAAAAGCTTTCATTTGTCAGCAGGATTCGGTGCCAATTTGATTAATTTAAGAATACGAAAGAAACAGAAAGGTAGAGTTTAAAGACAGTCCATCAGCCCTGAGCCAGCTCATTACCATCAACGATGCCTGCAGAGCCATTCCAGGTCCACGCTGGGCCTACTCAAGGTCCGCGCTGGGCCTACTCGAAATCTACCCTGGGCTCACTCAAGATCTACCTTGGGCCCACTCAAGATCCATGCTGGACTCACTCAAGGTCCAAGCTGGGCCTACTCGAGGTCTGCGTTAGACCTACTCAAGGTCCACGCTGGGCCCACTCAAGGTCCACGCTGGGCCTACTCAAGGTCCACGCTGGGCCTACTCAAGGTTCACACTGGGCCTACTCAAGGTCCACACTGGGACTACTCAAGGTTCATGCTGGGCCTACTCAAGGTCCACGCTGGGCCTACTCAAGGTCCACGCTGGGCCCACATAAGGTCCACGCTGGGCCTACTCAAGGTCCATGCTGGGCCTACTCAAGGTTCACGCTGGGCCCACTCAAGGTCCACGCTGGGCCCACTCGAGATCCGCGCTCGGACCGCTCAAGGTCCACGCTGGGCCCATTCGAAGTCCACACTGCGCCTACTTGAGGTCATGCTCTGCCCGCTCGAGGTCCACGCTGGGCTCGCTCGAGGTCCATGCTGGGCTCACTCGAGGTCCGTGCTGGGCCCAATCAAGGTCTATGCTGGGCCCACTTGAGATTCACACTGAGTCTACTTGATGTCCATGCTGGGCTTGCTCGAAGTCCACGCTGGACCCACTCAAGGTCTATGCTATGCCCACTTGAGGTCCACATTGGGCCTACTTGAGGTCCATGCTGGGCCTGCTCGAAGTCCACACCGGGCTCACTCGAGATCTGTGCACTAGGCCCACTCAAGGTTGCACTGGGCTCTTGCCACCACTTATGCTGTCCCAGCTCAAACAAGAGAAAGAAAAACTAAAAATAAGGAAAAGGGAAGTGGTCAGAGCAGATGACCTCCGACTCAGAGCCCTACTCCGATGCCATCTTGACAGCATTGCTACCAGTAGATATGGAATGGAAGATGGCTGAGTGAGAGTTGGAAGAGAGAAAAAATATGTTTAATGGCACAGAGTTGTTGCGGTGCTGAAGAAGGCTAATCAGCCCATCGTGTGAGAGGCAAGGACAGAAATATTTGCTACAAAATAAACGTAAAAACTAAATGTAAAAAATACCCGACATCCTGAAAGGCATCAAAATCTTCTCGTTGGTGTCTGGGTGCAAAATTGCCTGAAGACAGAGAAAAAGGAAAAACAGTAAAGAAGTACACTTCATTAGTCTTTTGTTATGAATAGAGGACAATACAAGATTAGATACTGTGGTGCAGTGAATTGGAAGACCACCTCATTGTATCTCAGAGCAACTGAATGTTGGCTTGTGGTCCTGGCTTTCTGTCTAACAGTTAATGTAAATCACTCCAGTGATGGGATGTCACCTTTCCTGGTTTTCAGATAGCAATTGTTATTCAACACAGATGTAAGAGTTAAAATTAGGGTGGTAGTGAACCCCATCTCCCATCATGTTTGACCAGCCTGTTGATGCACACAAATTGATTACTCAATAATAGACAGCTCAGTAGAAATATAATCTTCAAAGGAATGAAGGGAAGAAACTATACAGTTGTTTAGATAACATTCCAGATATCAGGTGGAATATAGTGTGCCAACTATGACTTTGATTCCTGGCTCATCAAGTTCTTCATTTCCAATGCGTGCTGCAGGAATAGACAATGCAAGAATTGCATGTTCTCTACAAGAGCCTAAGAGCCCCTTTTTTGCAACCGTCAAGGGCTGCCTAAGTGCCACCCTGGGTTGAGTACTTGCCATATCATCATTGATACAAGATTACAAGAGGCTCATGATATAGAATCATGGCCTTGGAAGGGGGCAGTGGCTGGGGTAGGTGGTCAGTAGTGAAGGAAGTTGTTGCAGCTAACCTAGATCAATTTTAAAGAGCATTCCCATATTGGTATTTTGATTCATTCTTGGGATCTGGGTGCAACGTTTGGTATTTATTCCTGTTCCATTGCTGCCCCGTGCACAACTGAGTGGGTTGACCAACCATTTCATTGGGTAACCAAGATTCAACATGTGAGTAGAGTCACAGAGAGCCATACAGTTCAAGGACAGCAGGGTTCCTTCACAAAAAGATATTTGTAAATCCATGGATATTTTACAACACTCTATCAGTCTTATCATCATTTTTATTTGTTCTTATTTCCACACTTTTCAAATTATTTCAAATTCCTAACTATTGTGGTGGGATCTGAGCTCATATTATTATGGATTATTAATCCAATGATGTAATGACCACTAAACACGGAAGCAGAGTTCAAGTTCAGGACAGACTTCCTTTCTCAGTTGCTCACTAAAACCAAGTTGATTGAAAATGCAAGTCAGTGTGATTAACCACTTCTGCAATTAGTCTAACTCAAACATGGTTCACAAAGGGTGATGCAACATGAATTAGTGTAATAAAAAGACATTGAGTATTTTTTATAATAATATTACATATTATACTTGTATTAAGTGGTACAATACTTCAGGAACATTTAAATAAGAAAATTTACCTGTTGAACCTTCTGTGCCTCCCAAAGCTGAAATATAATGGTAAAAGTGAGAAATTAGTGATGGAGGAAGTGGCACAGGAAACCTGAGGATCAGTTGACAATGTGATAAAGAGAACCTCAATTCTCAGTCTAAGCTGAGTTATAGAGTCATAGAGATGTACAGCATGGAAACAGACCCTTCGGAGTTGATTTACTTCAGCAGGTCAGACATGGGACAGTATGAAAGGGGGGAATTAAAACAGATGCTCCACTCCAATCACTTTACAATAATCCCTAGTGAAGTGTATGGGGATTGTTGTTGTGTGAAAACAGGATTCAGCTCAACTGAACATGGGTGCATGAGTTCACAGCCACACCTTTCTATCACTTAAAACATCTCAGATTGCAAGGTAATTATGTTTTAATGGCAAACCAGGTGAAGGGCTAAGGCTAATCTAGTGTATAACATCATGAGAAGAGAATAACAGAGAAGAGGATATGGGCAAGATCTCAGCAAGCTCACACTTCAAAAACCTGTAGGGTTGTTATTCTGCATTGCAAACCAGATGCCCAGCCAACTGGGCTGCCTGAGGTCACCATGAAGGTCCTATCTTCTCAACCTCACTCCTTACCTGAGATGTGGTAACCCTCAGGTTATAACTACCACTAATTCCTTCTTATCTCAGTCTTAAATGGGAAATTTACCCAAAAAATCTTATCTTGAAGCTGTAAACCCTAGTCCTAGATTCCTCCATGAAAAGAGACTTATAAAAATGTACAGGAGCAGAGTGGCGCATGTTCACTCAAAGGCAAAATACATCTCTTTACTGTTCCGGCTCAGTATTTATATTTATATCATAAAGATAACAAGCCTGCTGTTTTCAGAATCCATTCATTTCACCTTGAAAGTTGATCCTTGATCCCACCAGTATTTTCCCCATCACTCCCTTGGGTAGGCTATCAATTTTTTGAATTACTTCTCACACTTTGGGATATTCAACTTTGTGTTGTTGTTGCTAAATATGCAGTTTGATGCTCCTGTTGTCGTATGCGCATTGATCTAATACCCTGTACCCAGAGCTGGGGTTAACAGGGTAGACGGGCATCCTGTTAATGTTGATCAAAATGAAGTACATTGAAAAAAAATTAAAATCTTGCTTAATTACAGAGCCATTCCATGATCTCAAGCACCTTACAGCCATTGAAGTATACTTTGAAATAGGTTCATTATCTAAAGTATTGAACAGAACAAACAATTTGCAGGCACCAACCCCCATAAACAGTAAGCTGTTAATAACCAGGTCTTTTTTTTAGCTGCTGAAAACAATATACACTTTATCCAGAAGGTAGCTAAAAATGGAAAACTTAATAATGTATAACAACACATCCAATTTTAAAGCAGAGATTACCCTGACCAAAATAGTATCTTAACCATGCTTCAGTGCTAGGTTAAAACTTATTTTGTAAAGTAACATTGATATGTGATGACAATAGTGCCAGTATTTAGTTTCAAACAAAATCAGAATACAGAAAGAAAAAGCAAAACAAGTAACTGCAACTTTGATTTAATGCTGATTGAGAAGGAATTTTGCATCATAATCAAAACTAACAAATACTTCAAGTTAACATTAGTTTTCCCTTTCTTTACCTTATATCACAGTCAGGGTTTTAGGCTAATATGTTTTTAAAATTACTGAATTGACCTCAGGATTTCAACATTTCAGCTTTTCAAGAAGCTGTATAAGTATCCAGTTGGAATTATTAGTAGTCCCAATAATAAAGTCAGCATGGCTTTGTGAGAGGCAGGTCATGCCTCACAAATCTTACTGAGTTCTTTGAAGAGGTGACAAGATGGGTCAACGACGGTCGAGCAGTGGATGTGGTGTGTATGGACTTCAGCAAGGCATTTGATAGGGTTCCCCATGGTAGGCTCATTCATAAAGTCAGAAGTTCGGGATACAGGGAGATTTGGCTATCTGGATTCAGAATTGGCTGGCTGACAGAAGGCAGAGAGTGGTTGTAGATGGAAAGTATTCTGCCTGGAGGTCAGTGTTGAGTGGGGTCTCGCAGAGCTCTGCTCTTGGGCCTCTGCCATTTGTAATTTTTATAAATGACTTGGATGAGGAGGTTGAGGGGTGGGTTAGTAAATTTGCAGATGACCCAAAGGTTGGAGATGTCGTCGATAGTATAGAGGGCTACTGCAGGCTGCAGCGCGACATAGACAGAATGCAGAGCTGGGATGAGAAATGGCAAATGAAGTTCAACCTGGATAAATGCGAAGTGATGCATTTTGGAAGGATGAACTCGAATGCTGAATATAGGATTAAAGACAGGATTCTTGGCAGAGTGGAGGAACAGAGGGATCTGGGTGCGCAAGTACATAGATCCCTCAAAGTTGCCACCCAAGTGGATAGGGTTGTTAAGAAAGCATACAGTGTTTTGGCTTTCATTAACAGGGGATCAAGTTTAGGAGCCGCGAAGTTTTGTTGCAGCTCTACAAGTCCCTGGTGAGACCACACTTGGAATATTGTGTCCAGTTCTGGTCACCCTACTATAGGAAAGATACAGAGGCTTTGGAGAGGGTGCAAAGAAGGTTTACCAGGATGCTGCCTGGACTGGAAGGCTTGCCTTATGAAGAGAGGTTGACTAAGCTCGGACTTTTCTCTCTGGAGAGAAGGAGGAAGAGAGGAGACCTGATCGAGGTGTACAAAATAATGAGAGGAATAGATAGAGTCAATAGCCAGAGACTTTTCCCCAGGGCAAGATTGACGGGAAGTCATAGTTTTAAGATATTAGGAGGAAGGTATAAAGGAAATGTCAGAGGTAGGTTCTTTACGCAGAGAGTTGTGAATGCATGGAATGCGTTGCCAGCTGTGGTGGTGGAAGCGAAGTCATTGGGGACATTTAAGTGACTGCTGGACATGCACATGGATAGAGTGAGTTGAAGGGTGCGTAGGGTTAAGTTACTATATTTTACACGAGGATTAAATCTTGCACAACATCGTCGGCCAAAGGGCCTGTTCTGTGCTGTACTTTTCTATGTTCTAATAGAACATGGCTTTGTTGGTTTTAAGATTGTAAGACATAGGAGTAGAAGTAGGCCATTTGACCCATCAAGTCCGACCTGCCATTCAACAAGATCATGGCTGACCTGATAAGCTGCAACTTCACAAACAGTGAAACAAATTCTTCCCTGGCTGGTTAAACCACCAACCTTTCAGTTAATAGCTAAATACATTCAGCAAAATGAGGCAGGATTCACTACATGTGTGCAAAGTGTGCCTACCATACCATCTTAAAATTCCTTGTTCAT
This sequence comes from Chiloscyllium plagiosum, assembly GCF_004010195.1. Taxonomy (NCBI): domain Eukaryota; kingdom Metazoa; phylum Chordata; class Chondrichthyes; order Orectolobiformes; family Hemiscylliidae; genus Chiloscyllium; species Chiloscyllium plagiosum. The sequence continues at coordinate 4,125,982 of NC_057710.1, forward strand.
GACCTAAATAAAATTCCCACACTACAACAATAAAGTAAGATCAGATTAATCTCAAATTCCAACAGTTTGATGCAATGAAACAGAAGGCAGACAGCCAAAGTATTAGTTTAGGCAAGTTAGTCAAAGACATAATGAACCTACATGTTTATCTTTTAATTTCTCATTGCTTCCCCAGTTCCCTGCCCCACAAAATTAAAATGTGACACTCTCCCATCTGCTGCTAGTGTTCACATTACGGAAAGGTGTCCTGGCCCCAGTGGTGGATTTTTGGTCACCTCTAGACTTTCAGTTTTCTCCCCCAGACCTGGTCCCATTCCTGGAGGATATCAAAAGTCCGTCTTGAACTGGGTGCCATGGTTCTGGTGAATGAGGAATTCTCAAGCCAAACTGGTATGTTAAGATAATTACTCCCTACCCCTTTCCGCAAAGACCATTCCCTCCATGACTAAAAGGTTCCCTCCTTTCCTCTGTGCTCCTTTAACCATACCTTCTGTCCCTACAAGACAAGCAAGAGCAGGAGAGATGAGCTGGAGCAACCAGCATGGGAGAGGCAGTATTTGTGATTAAAGAAACAACTCCGCACAGATTCTATCTTCTGTTCCCTCAATTAAACTATGTTGTTTTCCCACTATCTGTACTTAACAATTCTTCTGACCAGGACAGAAGTTGCTGTGAACTATGGGATGGGATGACCTTTTTTTAATTTGTCATCCTTTTATTTATTCTCAGCCTACTGCTTCCATTTCAGAGGAGAATTCACTTTAATATACTTGTGTATAGCTATGTTATAATACACTCACCAAATACATAACTAGGGGTTATGACACAAATTCAAAACTCACAAACGAAAAGGGATTTTCTACCATTCAGGCGCTATATTCACACAGGTTTGCACAGGGCTGTTGGTCATAGAGTTACAAAGATGTCACAGAGGTGTACAGCACGGAAACAGACCCTTCAGTCCAACTCTTCCATGCTGACCAGATATCCTAAGTTAATCTAGTCCTATTTGCCAGCATTTGGCCCACATCCATTTTTAAATCCTTCCTGTTCATATACCTATTCAGATGCCTTTTAAATGATAATTGTACCAGCCTCCACCACTTCAAGAGGCAAGTCATGGCCCACATCAACTTTACTCTGGTAAGACCGTTCCCTCCGTGACATAGAGATATATTTCCCTCCCCACCCCTTTCCACAAAGACCGTTCCCTCCGTGACTACCTGGTCAGGTCCACACCCCCCCAACAACCCACCCTTCCGTCCTGGCACCCTCCCCTGCCACCCCAGGAATTGCAAAACCTGCGTCCACACCTCCTCCCTCACCACCATCCAAGGCCCCAAAGGAGCCTTCCACATCCATCAAAGTTTCATCTGCACATCCACCAATGTCATTTATTGTATTCTTTGCTCCCGATGCGGTCTCCTCTACATTGGGGAGACTGGACACCTCCTAGCAGAGCATCTCTGGGATACCGGCATCAATCAACCCCACTGCCCCGTGGCCCAACATTTCAAATGCCCCTCCCATCTGCCGAGGACACGCAGGTCCTGTGCCTCCTCCACCACTGCTCCCTCACCACCTGACACTTGGAGGAAGAATGCCTGATCTTCCACCTTGGAACACTTCAACCCCAGGGCATCAATGTGGACTTCACCAGTTTCCTCATTTCCCCACCCCCACCTTACCCCAGTTCGAACCTTCCAGCTCAGCACCATCCCCATGACCTGTCCTACCTGCCTATCTCCCTTCCACATATCCGCTCCACCCTCCCTCTGACCTATCACCTCCATCCTCACCCCCATTCTCCTATTGTACTCTTTGCTACCATCTCCCCAGCTCCCATTTCTCTCTCCACCCTGCAGGCACCCTGCCTCTATTCCTGATGAAGGGCTTTTGCCCGAAACGTCGATTTTCCTGCTCCTTGAATGCTGTCTGACCTGCTGTGCTTTTCCAGCACCACTCTGATCTAAACCCCACATCAACTTTAGCCTCCCAACCTACTTTGATGCTCAGCAATTTTCCCACTGACAAAACAGGTCCACAGTGGATGCCCTACACTCATCCCTGGAACATCTGGATAACAAAGACACTTATGCCAGATTCCCACTCATCGACTATAGCTCCACTTTCAACACCATAATCTCCCCCAGACTAATCTTAAAACTCTGAGACCTAGATCTTGGCTCTGCCTCTGCAACTAGATTCTCAGCTTCCTGTCCCACAGACCGAAATCAGTGAAGGTAGACAACTGCACCTTCTCCACGATAACCCTCAACACTAGATACCTCCTCAAGGATGTGTTCTCAACCTTCTACTGCACTCCCTGTACACTCACGACAAATTCCGAATGAACGCTATCTACAAGTTTGCTGATGACACCACCATGGTAGGATAGATATCAAACAAAGACAATTCAAAACACAGAAGTGAGATAGAGGGCTTGGTGTTGTGGTGCAATGATAACAACCACTCTCTCAATGTTGACAAAACAAAAAAAAACTGATCATTGTCTTCAGGAAGAAAGGAGGAGAACATGTCCCCATCAAAATCAGTGGAGCTGAGGTGGAGAGGGTTAACAGCATCAAGTTCTTCGGAGTGAAAATGACTGACAACCCATCCTGGACTTCCCATGTAGATGTGACGGTCAAGTAGGCCCAACAATGCCTCTTCTTCCTCAGATGGCTTATGAAATTCGGCATGTCAATAAACATCCTCACCAAATTTTACAAATGCACCGTAGAAAACATATTTTCCAGGCGCATAATGACCTGGTACAGCAACTGCTCTGCCCAGGACTGTAAAAAACTACAGAAAGTTTCTGACTTCAAATAATGCTGATCTTCTTAATGTTGATCTTGCTTTGCGCACCTCCTGTGCAATTGCTTTGCTCTGTCTAAGCGCCCTATAATCCGTAAGCCTTGTTTGCTATGATCTGCCTATACTGCTGAAAAAACAAAACCTTTCACTGTACTTAAATCAAATCAAATCAAACTTCTGGTAGTTCATTCCATACATGCACCACACTCTGCGCGAAAAGGTTGCCCCTTAGCTCCCTTTTAAATCTTTTCCCAATCACTTTAAACCCTTGCCCTTAAATTTTGGACCCCCCTACCCTGGAGGAAAAACCTTGATGATTAATCTTTTCCATGCCCTTCATAATTTTGTAAACTTCTGTGAGGTCACCCCTCAGCATCTTTCACTCCAGGAAAAATAGCCCCACACTGGGTGGGTTACTCTTCAGAGGGTCGGTGTGGACTTGTTGGGCCGAAGGGCCTGTTTCCACACTGTTGGGAATCTAATCTATTCAGCCTCTTCCTAAAACTCAAATCCTCCAAACCTGTCAACTTGTGAATCTTATCTGAACCCTTTTAAGTTTCACAACATCTTTCCTAAGCAGGGAGATCAGAAATGAAAACAGTTCAACTGACAGGGGGTGGCACAGTGTCTCAGTGGTTAGCACTGCTGCCTCACAGCGCCAGGGACTCGGGTTTGATTCCAGCCTCGGGCGATTGTCTGCGTGGAGTTTGCACATTCTCCCCTTGTCTGCATACATTTCCTCTGGGGGCTCTGGTTTCCTCCCACAATCCAAAGATGTGCAGGTTTGGCGAATTGGCCAGACTAAATTGCCCATAATGTTCAGGGATGTGTAGGTTAGGTGCATGAGTCACGGGTAAATGTAGAGGAATGGGTTTGGGTGGGATATTCTTCGGAGGATCGGTGTGAACTTGTTGGGCTGAAGAGTCTGTTTCTACACAGTAGGGATTCTAATTCTTAAAAAAAAAGTATTTTACCCCTCTCATTTACTATGTCTGCTATTCAGTGTAATACACATAGCTTGTGTCCTTACAACATGGGAAAAAACTGCCATTGCTGATAAATATAGAACTTTATGAGAAAACTTATTATTTTTTAAACACTGAATCCCTACTTTGTGAGGTCAATTCAGTCTTTCAATAGGAAAAAAGCAGCTTGAGGAATTGACTACCCACACAAATGGATAAATTCACTGATTCTAATTCTGTAAAATACATCCTTAAAGAGGAAATGACTTCAGAATTTGTTATTCCCTAACAAGATACACACAAGCGAGGCTAAGGTAACTTAATCCCAACCAGGCTGTGAAAATGTGCTTGAAAGGGGCGGCTGTCAGAGGGGAAAGTGTAGACCAAATAAACAAACACTTGGCACTATGTCTTCATCGATGAAAAGGGTGACGTGTGCCCATTTGGCAGAAGTTTCTTTGTAAACAGGAGAGGTTGATGCCTGTTCAAAACAGCTGTGAAAGACAAGCATGCACTCACACCAATACTGGCACAGTGCAATAGTGAGAATAGGGTTAGATCAAGTAATTAGGAAAAGTGTGAACTTGTCACAAAGATCAGATTGGGGAGTTTAAAGTCCATTCCTCTAATTGCTCCTGTATCAAGGATGATCTGCACATATTAGACCTGTATTAAGTTTTGCCAATATCCAAGGATAAACCAGCACTGAAGGCAGAAGCCCATTGCTGCCCTATTTCAGCTCAAATCCATCTAGTTTTTTTCTCTTCTGAAGTTTGGAAAAAGTCATACTGGACTCAAAACGGTTAGCTCCAGTAGCCTCCCCACAGATGCTGCCAGACCTGCTCAGTTTTTCCAGCATTCTCTGTTTTTACTTTACATTTCCATTAAATAAAAATCGAAAGAACTGTGGATGCTGTAATTCTAAAAAATAAAGAAGCTGCTGGAAAAGCTAAGCAGGTCTGGCAGTATCTGTAAAGAGAAATCACTGTTCGTGTTTCAGGTCTGGTGACCGTTCCTTAGAACAGTTCTGAGGAAGGGTCACTGGACCCAAAACGTTAACTGTGACAAAGCTGTCAACTGTAAAAACTGTGTATTTGACATTTTACCATTAGGATTAAAAGAGCTAAATTATAAATTGAAACATAAGAACATTAGAGCCAGGAGCAGGATCAGGCCATTCAGCCACTCGAGTCTACTCTGCCATTTATCACAATCATGGCTGATCTCATCTTGGCCTCAAGACCACTTTCCTGCAGTGCAGTGTAGTGAACTTCATAGATTCACAACCTTCTCAGGTAAGTTATTCCTCCTCACTTCTGTTTTAAACTTATCACCCCTTAACCTAAAACAATATCTCATTTTAGACTGCTCCTCATTTTAGATAAGGGGAAGCATCTGCTCTACATCATCTTTCTGGATTAGTGGTGCTGGAAGAGCACAGCAATTCAGGCAGCATCCGAGGACAGGCAAAATCAACGTTTCGGGCAAAAGCCCTTCATCAGGAATAAAGGTTTCCAGCATCTGCAGTCATTGTTTTTACCTCTACATCATCTTTGTCAGTCCCCTTCAGCATCACATGTATCAGAATTAGATCTCCTCTAATTCTTGTACCAAGTACAGATTTACACTATTCAATGCCTCTGCACAAAACAAGTCTTTTATCTCTTGGATTAATCTCATGATCTCTGAACCGCCTCCAATGCAATTACATCCCTAAGAGAGCAATAGTCTGAAACTCTCACTGCCATAAAAGACTGTAGGCGGAAAATGGAGGCATACTGGTCACATCACTGGACTGGTAATCTACAGGCCCAGATTGGTACCTTGGGGTCATGGGTTCAGTTCCCACCATGGTGGCTGGTGAAATTCAAATTCAATTAATAAATCTGGATTTCAAAATTAGTCTCAGTAATGGTGACCATGAAATGATTGTCATAAAAGCTTCACGGATGCCCTTTAGGGAAGGAAACCTACCCTTCTTATCTATCTGAGGAGATAATGTCCTAGTGAGATTATCGCTAGACTATTACTCCCGAAACCCAGGTAACATTTGTGGGTGGCACGGTGGTTCAGTGGTTAGCACTGCTGCCTCACAGCACCAGGGACCCAGGTTCAATTCCCACTTTGGGTGACTATATGAAGTTTGCACGTTTTCCCTGTGTCTGTGTGGGTTTCCTCCTGCAGTCCAAAGATGTGCAGGGTCAGAGAAATTGGCCATGCTAAATTGCCCATAGTGTTAGGTGCATTAGTCAGGGGTAAATGTAGGGGAATGGGTCTGGGTGGGTTGCTCTTCAGAGGGTCGGTGTGGACTTGTTGGGCCGAGGGGCCAGTTTCCACACTGTAGGGAATCTAATCTGGCTTTTATGTGAGTCTACGCCTACATCAATGTGGTTGGGTTTTAACTGCCCCCATCATAGCCCCAGCCAGCTGCTCAGTTCAAGGGCATCTACGGATGGGCAAAAATGCCCAGCAATCAACATCAATATCACAACAAAAAAAGTGCTACTGTCAATCAGATGTTTGATGACTGAGGAAAGCCTTTGTTCAAAATCAACAGTAAGAGATATGAAGAAAAGCAAAACTAATAGCATTGAGGTAAAGATCAACCAAGACCCAGCTGAATATACAGTGGCTCATAGCAATTAACTACTCTTATTTTGATATAAAGTCCTTGCCAGACAATAGTGGCTATTTTCAGGAGCCAGTAGCAAGCTCTGTACATCATCCTACAGTGATACATTCCGTTGAAGAAAAGGAAAACACTCACATTTCTATAATGCACTGATACTGACTCCAACTCTCTCCCTGGCAACATTTTGATAGCAAGCCAGTCTACTCACATATGTGATGTTGGAACTGATCCTGAGAGGAACTTCCAACCACATATTTGGGCTGACACCAAAATTGTTTATTTCCACCACATTGATGTTACCTGACCATGACTCTGACTGAACTCATCTGCTGCTGGAACCTCATTCAATGCTTTTGCTGATTTTAGACTTGACTACTCCAACATACTTCTGCCTGGTGTCCTATGTTTGAGGTCATCCAAAACTCTGTCATCTTAACTCACACCAACTCCTGTTCATCTATCACCTCCACATGCAAGTGAAGTCACAGAGAGTCATACTGTGAAACATATTCATTATTAAATTCTCAACCTTGTTTCCCAAATCCCTCCATAGTCTTATTTCTCACTATCATGTAATGACCTTCAATCCTCCAAGATATTTGCACAGATTTGATTCTGGCATCTGTACTAGATCAATACCAGTTTTATCCAAAAAATATTGGGAAGACTAAAGCCACTGACTTCTGTCCCTGTAGTTATGGACCAGGCCAGACCCCCTCAAAACATTTCAAAAAAGTAGCCCAAACCCCAACTATGTATGACACTATGATCTTATGCTATAAATTTGGTGTCTTATGATCCTGTCCCACAGCTACCTGATGAAGGAACAGCGCTCCGAAAGCTAGTGCTTCCAAATAAACTGGTTGGACTACAACCTGGTGTTGTGTGATTTTTAACTTTGTTAAAGAAGCAGCATCAGCACACTGTTCCAAACTCCATTTCTAAATTACCACCTCCAACCTTCCTCTTGGCAACGTCTGAGACTAATTATGACAGTTCATAAACCTGATCTCAAGGTGAGCTTCTGACCCCATATGCATTCTATCAGAAGACATTATTCATCTCTGTAAGCTCCTTCTACCCCATACACAGTCAATGGTAAGGATTGGGAATGCACAACCTGAGAGTGGGGTGCAGGTACATTCAAATATGTCTCTCAAAAGGAAATTGGATAAGCATCTGTAGGTATTAAAAATAAGTAGAGATTTAGAGAAACAGATGGTGATGAGTTGCAGCTGTCATTCCTGGGAGCTAGTGAATCCCAGTATGTTCTTAACAAGGTTTATAAAATCATAAGGGGCTTGGATAGGGTAAATAAACAAAGGGTGGGGGAGTCCAGAAATAGAGGACATAGGTTTAAGGTGAGAAAGAAAAGATTTAAAAGGGACCTAAGGGGCAACTTTATCACGCAGAGGATGGGGTGCGTATATGGAATAACCTGTTAGAGGAAGTGATGGGGGCTGGTACAATTACAGCATTTAAAATGTATATGAATAGGAAGGGTTAAGAGGGATTTGGGCCAAATGCTGGCCAATGGGACTAGATTAATTTAGAATATCTGGTCGGCATGAACGAGTTGGACAGCAGGTCTGTTTCTGTGTTGTACATCTCTATGATTCTATAATATGACATCTCCAGTAAGTGTTGGCTCATAGAGGAACACTGGTTCAGGGTTGATGAGCTGGAGTCTGAGCTGTGTACAGCAGGGTGGGAGAAACTTGCCTGGCCACTGTTTCGAGAAGTACTTATACCCCTTGGATTAACTGCATCAAATTTGGATGTTGGACAGGGACAGGAAGGTGTGACTGCGTACAGGCAGATATGGTGATCCAGAAATTAGATGTGGAGGACCCTCAGCTAACAAGTATTAGATTCTTGGTCCTGGTTTGGATAAGGACAGGCTGCAGGTAGGATGAGTAATTGACTACAGCACGAGGTTCCAAAGCACTCATGTATGTGGTGAATAAAGAGAAATGTAGTAATAACACAGAATAGCACAGCTATGTGAGTAGATATTGCTCCTGCTGCAAAGACAGAGAATTTCAAAGATTGTGTTGGCTTCCTGGTTTCAAGGTTCAGGACATCTCTGTTAGGCTAGAGAGGAATGTGAGTGGGAGGGGAAGGATCCAGTTGTTATAGTCCATTTAAGTACCAATGTCATAGGTTGGACTAAGGAAAAGGTTCTGCTGAGGTACTATGAACAGCTTTGGTCTAAATTAAAAAGCAAAACCTCAAAAGTAATAATCTCCATATTATTACCTGAGCCAACTGCAAATAGGTGTAGGGTAAATAAAATTGAAGAGGTAAATGCATGTCTCAAAAATTGATCTGGAAGAAATGTGATCCTGATACACTAGCATCAGTACTGGGGAAAGAGACAGTTGATCCATTGGGATGGATTTCATTTGAACCATGCTGGGTGTGGTGGCTTAGTGAGGACTCAATTAAGAGGAAGTTTAAAATAGAACATAGAACGTCGAGCAGTACAGTACAGGAACAGGCCCTTCGGGCCACCATGTCTGCGCTGACCATAATGCCATTCTAAACTAATCTCATCTGCCCACACATGGTCAGCAAGCCTTTTCTCCCTGCCTAATCATGTGCCTGTTTAAGTGCCTCTTAAGTGATCATTTCTGATTCTACCACCTCACTGGCAGCTTGTTCCAGGCACCTACCACCCCCCCTGTAAAAAAATCAAAAAGAAACAAAATGGCAAAGGTGCAGGGTAGTGATTCGAAGTGTGTCAGATAAAGATGTAAAATATAAGCAGAAGACTACAGAAATGATTCGAACCAGAATAAGTAAAAATAATAAAAACACAAAGCTTAAGTCTCTTTAAATACACTCAACTTTTGAAACAAGATAGATGAGATGACAGTATGAATAGAAATAAATGAATCTGATGATAACTATTAGACAGACATGATTGCGTAGTGACAAAGACTGGAAACACAATATCAAGGAGCATTCAATATTTCAGAAGAATAGGCATAAAGGAAAAGGAGGTGGGATACTTTATTAATAACGAAAAGTATCAGTGCAGTGATAACAAGGCAATAGGATGTGGAACCAATTTGGGTGGAAATAAGGAGTAGCAAAAGAAACAAGTCAGTAAATTCATGGAAGGCATCATCATCATCAACAGTGCTATCCAGCAGCACTTGCGTATCCAATAACTGTTCACTGCGCTCAGTTCAGATTCTGTCAGTTCAGCCACTCAGCTCCTGACTTCATTACAGCCTTAGTGCAAGCACTGACAAAAGTGAATTTCAGAATTGAGTTGAGGTGAAAGTGACTGTCCTTAACACCAAAGCTGCATTTGACTCTGAGAGTGACATCAAGGCTCTGCAGTTAAAACTGGAGTCAGTGGGCATCAGGGGAAAACTCTCTGTTAGCTGGAGTCATACCTGCAGTCAAAACTGGAGTCAGTGGGAATCAGGGGAAAACTCTCTGTTAGCTGGAGTCATGTCTGGCACATAGGAAGATGGTTGCGGTTTTTGGAGGTCAGTCATCTCAGCTCCAGGACATCTCTGCAGGAGTTCCTCAGGGGAGTGACCGAGACCCAACTATCTACTGCCGCTTCATCAATGACCATAACTTCATTATTAAATCAGAAGTAGGGATGTTTGCTTGTGATAACACAATGTTCAGCACCATTTACATCTCCTCAAATACTTTCCATGTCCAAATGCAGCAAGTCGTAGACAACATACACGTTTGGGCTGACAAGTGGCAAGTAACACTTGTGCTATCCAGGCAATGGCTATCTTCAAGAAAACAGAATTGAATCATTGTCCCTTGACATTCAATGGCATAACCATAACTGAGTCCCCGACCATCAACATTCTGGAGGGGGCTACCATTGACCAGAAACTGTACTCGATGAACCATATAAATATTTTGGCTATAGTGCTGTGGCTCTCTCCAGATACACATGACAATACAGGCTATTCTATTCTATATATAGAAAGTGAAGAGCTAAAGTAAGTGTGCACTCTTGGAGGACTTCCTTTAAAATGCCTGAATGCAGGCCATCAAACCTTGTCAAATTGTCTGCCTTTAGTCTCATTTGATTGCCAAATACTTTGTCCCTAATCAGCATAAATGCACAATTTGAAGATGAGACCAAGATTGGTAGAGTGGTTAATCGTGAAGAAGATGGTTGTGGGCTACAGGAAGATATAGATAGATTAGTCAGACTGGGCAGACCAGTGGCAGATGGTATTTAAACCTGATAAGTGTGAGGTGATGCACTTTGGAAGAAGAAACAAGATAAGGGAGTACTTTATGGATAGCAGGATACTGGGTAGCTCAAAGGAACAGATGGTTCTTAAGGTAATTGTTCACAGATTCCTGAAGTCGGCAGAGCATGTCAATAAGTGAGTTAAGAAGGCATTTTGGACTCTTGCTTTCATCCATCATGGCATTGAGTATAAGAGCAAGGTGGTAATTTTGGAGTTGTACAGAGCATTGGATAGGCCACTGTTGGAGTAATGTATACAGTTCACCTCACTACAGGAAGGATGTGATAACATTAGAGGGAGTACAGAGGAGATTCACCAGGATGTTGCCTGGGATGGAGAAATTGAGCTATAAGGAGAGACTAAATATGCTTAATTGCTTTCTTTAGAGCAGAGAAGATTGAGTGGGGACATAATTGAGGTGCATAGGTTATGAGGGGTATGGACAAGATGAATAGAAATCTGCTGTTCATCTTGGCTCAGGGCTCAATCATGAGAGGGCACAATTTTAGGGTTAGGAGCAGGAGAACCGTTTCTCTCAGCAGATGGTGAGAATCTAACGTACACTGCCTGGGAAGGTAGTGGAGGTCGGAAACCTTACAACCTTTAAAAAATATTTCGATGAGCACTTTAGGTATTATAACATTCAAGGATACAGGACAAGCGCAGGAAATTGGGATTAGTGCATTTTGACTGGTAGTTATGTTGGTGAATCTTGATGGGATAAAAGGCCTTTTCTGCACAGTACGAATCTATGAGGTGGCTATGGAGATTGTAGGGGCATTGGCGGTGATCTTTCAGGAATCACTGGAGTCAGGGAGGGTCCAATGGGACCGGAAAATGGCCAATGTAACACCCCTGTTTAAGAAAGGATAGAGTCAAAAGACAGAAAATATAGGCCAGTTAGCCAGACCTTGGTTGTTGGTAAGGTTTCAGAGTTTGTTATTAAAGTGAGATTGCAGAGTACTTGGAAGTCTATGGTAAAATAAGGCTGAGTCAGCATGGCTTTGTCAAGGGAAGTTCATTCTTGACAAACCTGTTAGAATTCTGTGATGAGGTAATGAGAAAGTTAGACAAAGGAGAGCCATTGGATGTGACCTGTTTGGATTTCCAAAAGGCCTTTCATAAGGTGCCACATCGGAGTTTGCTAAATTAAATAAGAGCCCATGATGTTAGGAACAAAGTACTGCCAGAGATAGAGGATTGGCTGACAGGCAGAAGGTAGAGAGTGGGGATTAAAGGGGTCTTTTTGACAATGGCAGCTGGACACTAGTGGAGTTCTGCAGAGGTCCATGATGGACCACAACTATTCATGTTATTGAGAGCACTGTTACTGAGTTTGCAGATGACACAAAGATAGGGGGAGGGACAAGTAGCGTCGATGAAGCGGTTAGGCTGCAGACGGATTTGGACAGGCTAGGAGAGTGGGCAAAGAAATGGCAGATGGAATACAATGTGGGATAGTGTAAGGACATGCATTTTGGTAAGCAGAATAGAGGTATAGACTATTTTCTATGTGGGGAAAGGCTTCAGAAATCTGAAGCACAAAGAGACTTGGGAGTATGTTCAGGATTATCTTAAGGTTGACATGCAGGTTCAGCTGGCAGTTAGGAAGGCAAATGCAATGTTAGCATTCATTTCCCGAGGACTAGAATAGAAAAGCAGAGATGTACTGCTGAGACTGTATAAGGCTCTGGTCAGACTGAATTTGCAATAATGTGTCCAGTTTTGGACCTTACATCTAAAGAAAAATGTGCTAACCTTGGATAGGGCCCAAAGGAGGTTCATACGAATGCTCCTAGAGACGAAGAAAGAGTGGTTGAGGACTCAGGGTCATGATGGAGTTTCAATAGATGAGGGTGGATCCTATTGAAATTTACAGAATAATGAACAGCCTGGATAGAGTGGACGTGGAGAAGCTGTTTCCATTAGTAGGAGAGATTAGGCCCTGAGGGCACAGCCTCAGAGTGAAGGGATGACTCTATAGAACTGAGACGAAGAGGAATTTCTTCAGCCAGAGAGTGGGGGATCTGTGGAACTCATTGCTGCAGAGATCCGAGGAGGGCAAGTCATTGAGTGTATTTAATGCAGAGACAGATAGGTTCTTGATTGGTAAAGAGATCAAAGATCACTGGGAGAAGGTAGGAGAATGGGGTTTGGAAACATATCAAATGGTGGAGCAGACTTAAGGGGCTGAATGTCCTATTTCTGCTGGTATATCTTATGGTCTTTCTACAGATGATGCCAGACCTACTGAGTTTCTCCAGCAATTTTTGTTTTTGTTTCAGATTTCCAGCATCTGTAGTGCTTTAATTCTTTCGTAAAAAGTAAGTGAGATCTGGCTCTTATGCTGTCAGCTCAGATGTCATGTAACATAGTGTCTCTTTCTTGCAGTATCAATTTTCTCCATTTATAAAATAATGTGAGGAATAATGAATAAGATATAAGAAATAAATTAGGTCTTTCAGCTCTTTGATTATTGGGTGATCATTTCAGGTCTTAATTTTTAATTTTAATATTAAACATAGAAAATCTCTGTTAGTTCACTGCTAAGCCTTTCCTGTTTTTTAAAGCACCAGGTTTTTCAGTATTTCCTGATCATTTTAAACTTCCCACTTTGTTAAAATCCTGTGAATATTTTTTGCATCTTTCTAATGCTTCTATCTTTTCTATAATAATGGAGACTTGAACTGAGCATTATATTCCATGTGTAATCTCATGAAATTTCAAATAATGCTTCAAGGTACAGCTTTGTGTTTCTATCTTACTCCTTTATAAATAAATTGCAGTGCGTTGTTTGTTCTCCTTAATTAAGCCTTGTTAACTTGTAATACTACTTTTAATGATTGTGTGAGAAGGTATTTTACAAAGCATAGTCACTGTAATGTAGAAAATATGGCAGCTAACTCCACAAGTTCATCAAGTGGAACGCAACCACTATGAAGGAAGCTATGTGTGTATCAGGGTCAGTGACAACATTTGTAAGCATTCACTGTTTAACACTAGAGCATCAGATTATCACGTGCAGAAGTAATAAATACTTCACTGAGTTCTACTATTTTAAAAAATGTTTCTGATTGAGTCTAAGCCGTTCCTTTCAAAACAATAAAGTGGCTTGAATAGTCTGCTTACCATCCTTATAATCAAACCTTCAAGGACTGAGGGGTTAAGGAGTTGTCTAGTAGGGCCTTAGTGTCATCACTAATGGGAATTGAGGCTGTGATCCCCCACAGCTGAAAAGCTGTCATTCCACTCTTTCACACAGCCACCTGTGTTTCTATGTAAGAATGATGATCCTTGCTGTTGTACCTAGTTGCACTCAAAAGGCAACACTGCAGGTGCAGTGTATTATGTTACAGAATGTGTCCTCTGCCACTTCATGCTCTTTACAGCTCTGCTTTAATCTAATTCGTCCAAATTTCCAGACATAAGCATACATTATCACGCAGTCATTACAATTTCTTCTTTGAAATTGTCTGCCCAGAAGGCAGTGGAAGCTCCGTCACTCAGTTTATTTAAGACAGAGATCGATATTTTCTTTTAGTCAGTCACGGAATATGGGACAAAAACTGAAATTGCTGGAGAAACTAAGCAGGTCTGGCAGCATCAGTGGAAAAAAAAGCAAAGTTAACATTTTGAGACTGCAAACAATTCATCAGAACAGGGATGTGAGGAGTTGCTGGCTAGGTAACCCTTTATTGCTCACCTCTAACTGCCCTCAAAAGGTGGTGACGAGCTACCTTCTTGAACTGCTGCAGTCCATTTGCTGCAAGTAGACCACAGTGCAGACAGCAGAGTCTCAAACAGCGCAGGAAAATGATATTGAAGTGCAATAGGAGTCATGATCTCGTTGAATGACAGAATAGGTTTGCAGAGGCTACTCCGATTTTTTTCCCACCCTCCTCCATTCACAACAGACACTTTACAGAGCATGCTGCCAGGCTCCAACTGAATACTGCTCACCATGATCTAGAAATAGTTATTTTTTCTGAGTGAAACATACATATTCCATCAGTGACCTCTTTTCTAATACCCTAATGCCACTTACACTCTGAATATTCCTTGAGATTGTCTTTCTAACATTTCATATATGATGTGTGAGATACAAGATACCTCAAGGAGAAGTATGTGAGGGATATTTTTGTATCTTCCACTAACTTTCTCTCTTTTGCAAGGTATGGAGGGTAATGCCCGTATCATTGGTCAAAATAGTTGTTGAATGCCATATTCAACTAGATCAAGACTGATCTTGCATCTCAACATCATTTTCCTGCGTTGTGGGTAAATGGACTGCAATGGATTCAAGAAGGTAGCTCATCACCACCTTCTTGACGGCAGTTAGAAATAAGCAATAAATGGTTATGAAGCAGGGTCATTGCTCCCAAAATGTTAAGTCTGCTTTCTCTCCACAGTGGGCAGAAGTGACTATGCAGGTGCTGGAGATTATAATTAAGATTAGAGTGGTGCTGGCATCAGAAATTCCTGATGAAGGGCTTTTGCCCGAAACATTGAATTTTCTGCTCCTCGGATGCTGCCTGACCTGCTGTGTTTTTCCAGCACCACTCTAATCTTTCTCTTCACAGATGCTGCTAGCCCTGCTTTGTTCTTCCAGCTATTTCTGTTTTTGTTTCTGATTTTCAGCATATGCAGTCCTTTCGTTTTTTTTGTTTTAGCAAGAAATGGTGACCCAGCCAGCAACAACCACATTCCATGCACGTAGTCATCAAGCTGTGCATGAGGCAAATTAAGGTTCTGGATCATATCACTTTACCCTAAATTGGGAAAGTGCTCCTAGTAATAGTCACCAAGAGATCCAAGAGACTAAGGGCAAGCCTTTTCAGGTGGCAGGTTTGCCAACCCACACTACCTGAAGAGTTGGTGGAGAACTTTTTGCTATCGACATCGTAACTCGACAGCCATTTCAGAGTATGCTGCCCATTCATGACTTCTACCATCACTCAGGTGGGTGGGGGCTTGATGGAGGGTTCATGGGACAGAGAAGCATATGGAAGACACAATGGAGTCTAGTGCGAAAAGGGATTTCCTGGAGGGAGGCACCTCTACCTCACCCACTTTCCCTTCAGAGGCCTGAGCTGGGTAGTTGTCCCACCCTCAACCCTTCTAACAAATTTCAAAATTGAGATCAGGTTGAAAGCCACTCTTAAGCAGCTATTAACTGTACAAAAGGGCCTCAATTCACTGAGTGGACAGGACCCCTAAGGCCTGAATCACACCTGCTTGCAAACACGCTGGCAATGGGACTGCAAAGGAGAAGGAAATGTAAAATGTAAATTATCAGCATGCACATCATTTCCTCTGTAGTTCTTCATGCAGGCCTTGACAGGTTTTCAAGCTGCTGTCTCCACAATTTGTGACCCTGAACACATTAAAACTAACCTGCAGAGCTGTCTTTCATAGCCTGAGATGGATTTTACAGCAATACATCTATCAACATGAGAAAGGGCAATTCAGCTGAGGGATCAGATTAAAACATGCAGCTCAAAAGCAACTGTTTCTTCCCGTGAAAACAAATAATTTATAATGCTATTGTGCAAAACCACAGTTCAGTTTTTACCACTAATTTTACCTTTAACTAGACCTTGAGGTAAAGAGGTGTTTTTAACCATTGAGTGCCTGTTCTTCCACATCTTCGAAAAATATAAAATAGTTCATTTGCACATTCCTTTCCACCACCATCTCAGTTGGGATGGGGGTTGAAATTATGACAGAAGAATTGGGGAGATACTGGATTCTTTGTTGGGCTTAAAATCGGACACATCCCCTGGCCTGGATGAACTGCATCCCACACTGCTACGGGAGGTGAGGCAGGAAATTGCAGGGGCTAACCACAGGGGAAGTGCCGGAGGACTGGAGGATGGCTAATCTGGTTCCATGTTTCAAGAAAGCAGGTCTGGATGAACCAGGAAATTACAGACTGATGGATAGTGAAACTATTGGAGAAAATTCTGAAGGAGTGAATTAATACCATTTGGAAAAGCATGGGTTAATTAGGGATAGTCAGCATGACTTTGTCAGAGGAGATCATGACTAACAAATTTGTTCGAAGATTTTGAAATTGTAATCATTGTGTGGATGAGGGAAGTTCAATTAATGTAGTTTATCTGGATTTTAGCAAAGTTTTTGACAAGTTCCCACATGGGAGACTGTTTGAGATGGTTAAGAACATGAAACTGAGGGAAACTTGGCGAGATGGATTAGAAACTGGTCTAGTAATAGAGATAGAAGTCTGTTCAAGCGATTGGAGGCCATTGTCCAGTAGTGTACTGGGAACTTTTTTTGTTTGTTATAGACATAAATGAAATTGATGGAAATGTGGGGGTAGTGTTCAACAAATTTGTGGCGACACCAAGATTGGTAGAGTGGTTAACAGTGAAAAGGGGTAAATAGGCAAGGTCTTTTCCCCAGGGTGGGGGAGTGCAGAACTAGAGGGCATAGATTTAGGGTGAGAAGGGTAAGATTTAAAAGGGACCAGCATTGTGACAGGGCAGAAGAAGGTAAAATCAAATAAATAATACCATGGGAAGATTTCCATTCTATAACACCTTTCACAAACTCTAGCCATCCCAAAAAGTATTTTATATAACACAATTCCAACAACACAGGAACACCAAGCCCTTCAGCCTACCAAGCCAGCACAGATTCTAATCCTTATGTAGACTCGCTACTTATTGTCCATGCACAGTTTCTATCCCTCTGTTCACCTCCCATTCATGTGTCTATCAATAAGCCTTAAAGGTTACTGACATGTCCGCTTCCACCTCCTCCACTGGCCATGTGTTCCAGGTACCCATCACCCTCTGGGTGAAACATTTTTCCCCACACTTCTCCCCAAAACTATCACGCTCTCACCTTGAACCTGTGCCCTCTTCTAGTTGACTTTACTACTCTGGGAAAAAGCCATATTAGCCACCCTATCTATGCCTCTTATAATTTTGTAGACCTCTATTAGGTCACACCTCTGCCTTTGTCTTTCCAGTTAAAACAATCTGATTTTAACCAACGTCTCCTCCTAACTAAAACTCTCCAGACCAGGCAACATCCTGGTAAACTTTCTGAGCACTCTCTCTGAAGCAGCCACTTCCTCCTGGTAATGTGGTGACTAGAACTGTGGGCAATATTCCACATCCAGCCAAGGCAAAGTTTTGAACAGCTGTAACAAAATGGCAGTCTTTTTATTCGATATCCCGGCTGATGAAGGCAAGCATGCTGTATTCCTTCTTGACCACCTTATCCACATGTGTTGCAACTTTCAGGGATGTGTGGACCAATAGAATCTCTTCTGGGGTAGAAGTGACCTGGACAAGAAGGACGGATTGCACCTGAATTGGAAGGGGACTAATATACTGGCAGGGAGATTTGTGAGAGCTGCTTAGGAGGAATTAAACAATTAATGTGGGGGCGGGCGGGGACCCAGGGAGATAATGAGGAAAGAGATCAATCTGAGACTGGTGCAGTGGATAAAAGAAGCGAGTCAAACAGTCAGGGCAGGCAGGGACAAAGCAGGAACAAAGTCAGACTGATAAATTAAACTGAAGTATTTCAATGCAAGAGGCCCAGCAGGGAAGACAGGGCATGGTTAGGAACATGGGACTGGGATATCATAGCAATAACAGAAACGTGGCTCAGGGATGGACAGGACGGGCAGCTTAATGTTCCAGGATACAAATGCTACAGGAAGGACAGAGAGGGAGGTAAGAAAGGAGGGGGAGTGGCATTTTTGATAAGGAGTAACATTTCAGCTGTACTGAGGGAGGATATTCCTGGAAATACATCCAGGGAAGTTATTTGGGTTGAACTGAGAAATAAGAAAGGAATGATCACCTTATTGGGATTGTTGTACAGACCCCCTAATAGTCAGAGGGAAATTGAGAATCAAATTTTAAAGGAGATCTCAGTTATCTATAAGAATAATAGGGTGGTTATGGTAGGGGATTTTAACTTTCCAAACATCGACTGGGATTGCCATAATGCTAAGGGTTTAGCTGGAGAGGAATTTGTTAAGTGTTGACAGGAAAATTTTATGATTTACTATGTGAATGTACCTACTAGAGAAGGTGCAAAACTTGACATACTCTTAGGAAATAAGGCAGGGCAGGTGACTGAGGTGTCAGTGGAGGGACACTTTGGGGCCAGCCACCATAATTCTATTAGTTTTAAAATACTGATGGAAGAGGATAGACCAGATCTAAAAGTTGAAGTTCTAAATTGGAGGAAGGCTAATTTTGATGTTATTAGGCAAGAACTTTCAAAAGCTGATTGGGGGCAGATGTTCGCAGGTAAAGCGATGGCTGGAAAACGGAAGCTGTCAGAAATGAGATAACGAGAGTCCAGACATAGTAAATTCCTGTTAGGGTGAAAGGAAAGGCTGGTAGGTATAGGGAATGCTGGATTTCTAAAGACGTTGAGGGTTTGGTTAAGAAAAAGAAGGAAGCATATGTCAAGTATAGACAGGATAGATCGAGTGAATCCTTAGAATAGTATAAAGGAAGTCGGAGTATACTTAAGAGGGAAATCAGGAGGGCAAAAAGGGGACGTGAGATAGCTTTGGCAAACGAGTTAAGGAGAATCAAAAAGGTTTTTACAAATACATTAAGGACAAAAGAGTAACGAGGGAGAGAATAGGGTCCCTCAAAGATCAATAAGGCGGTCTTTGTGTGGAGCTGCAGGAGATGGGGGAGTATTTTGCATCAGTATTTATTGTGGAAAAGGACATGGAAGATATAGAATGCATAGAAATAGATGGTGCCATCTTGAAAAATGTCCACATTACAGAAGAGGAAGTGCTGGATGTCTTGAAACCCATAAAAGTGGATTAATCCCCAGGACCTGATCAGGCGTACACTAGAGCTCTGTGGGAAGCTAAGGAAGTGATTGCTGGGCCCTTTGCTGAGATATTTGTATCATTGATAGTCATAGGTGAGGTGCCGGAAGACTGGAGGTTGGCTAACATGGTGACACTATTTAAGAAAGATGGTAAGGACAAGCCAGGGAACTATAGACTGGAGAGCTTGATGTCAGTAATGGGCAAGTTGTTGGAAGGAATCCTGAGGGACAGGATATACATGTATTTGGAAAGGTAAGGACTGATTAGGGATAGTCAACATGGCTTTGTGCATGGGAAATCATGTCTCACAAACTTGATTGAGATTTTAGAAGAAGTAACAAAGAGGATTGATGAGGGCAGAGTGGTTGACTTGATCTATATGGACTTCAGTAAGACTTTCAACAAGGTTCCCATGGGACACTGGTTAGCAAGGTTAGATTTCATGGAATACAGGGAGAACTTGCCATTTGGATACAGACTGGCTCAAATGATCTGGAGGGTTGTTGTTCAGACTGGAGGCCTGTGACCAGTGAAGTGCCACAAGGATCAGTGCTGGGTCCACTACATTTTGTCATTTATATAAGTGATTTGGATGTGAGCATAAGAGGTAGTTAGTAAGTTTGCAGATGACACCAAAATTGGACGCGTTGGGGACAGCGAAGAAAGGTTACTTTAGTGATGGAAAGGGATAGGTGTACTCCACCAAGCAAGAGTTACAGCTGGGAGAAAGGAAATTACGATGCAATTAGGAAAGATTTAGGAAGTGTAGAAAGGGGAAGGAAACTGCAGGGGATGAGCACATTAAAAATGTAGAGCTTATTCAAGGAAAAGCTCCTGTGTGTCCTAGATAAGTATGTACCTGTCAGGCAGGGAGGAAGATGTAGAACGCGTGAGCCGTGGTTTACTAAGGAAGTGGAATCCCTGGTCAAGAAGAAGAGAAGGCTTATGTTAGGACAAAATGTGAAAACTCAGTAAGGTGCTTGAGGGTTACAAGGAAGTCAGGAAATACCTAAAAAGAGAGCTCAGAAGAGCCAGGAGGGGACATGAGAAGTTGTTGGCGGATAGGATCAGGGTTAACTCTAAGACTTTCCATAGATATGTCAGGAATAAAAGAATGACGAGAGTTAAATTAGGGCCAATCAAGGATAATAGTGGGAAGTTGTGTGTGGAGTCAGAGGAGATAGGGGAAGCACTAAATAAATATTTTTCGACAGTGTTCACTATAGAAAATAAAAATGATAGCAAGAAAGATAGAGATACTTGCATCTAGACTAGAAGAGATTGAGGAGAAAGTGAGGTCTGCAGATGCTGGAGATCAGAGATGGAAATGTGTTGCTGGAAAAGCGCAGCAGGTCAGGCAGCATCTAGGGAACAGGAGAATCGACGTTTCGGGCATTAGCCCTTCTTCAAGAAGCCCCTCCATTCCTGTAGAAGAGATTGAGGTTCACAAGGGAGAGGTATTAGAAATACTGCAGAGTGTGAAAATAGACAAGTCCTCTGGGCCAGATGGGATCTATCCTAGGATCCTCTGGGAAGCAAGGGAAGAGATTGCCGAGCCTTTGGCTTTGATCTTCAAATCATCATTGTCTACAGGAATAGTGCCTGAGGATTGGAGGATAGCAAATGTGGTTCCCTTGTTCAAAAAGGGTAGTAGAGACAACCCTGGTAAGTACAGACCAGTGAGTCTCACTTCAGTTGTTGGTAAAGTGTTGGAAAAGGTTATAAGAGATAGGATTTATAACCATCTAGAAAAGAATAATCTGATCAGGGACAGTCAGCACGGTTTTGTGAAGGGTAGATCGTGCCTAACGAATCTCATTGAGTTCTTTGAGAAGGTGACCAAACAGGTAGATGAGAGTAAACCGGTTGATGTGGTGTATATGGATTTCAGCAAGGCGTTCGATAAGGTCCCCCACAGAAGGCTATTGTACAAAATGCGGAGGAATGGGATTGTGGGAAGCATAGCAGTTTGGGGATAGGCTGACTGCAGAAAGAGTAGGTGGCAATGCATGGCTGGGAGCTAAGGATCCGTTACTGGATGCTTTGGATTTGATGTAGGTCGTGATTGTCCCAGTCAGGTATAAAATGTGATGATCTGAATGTAGTCTGAAGTCTGTGTGGGGTAGGTTGGTTGCGTAGGCAGGTGCTGAGGATGGAGACACGGTTCTAGTAGCGGGTCTCCTTCAGGATGTGGTTGAAGAGCTTCAGGGCAGAGGAACTGGCCTGCGGGTGAGGGGGGTTACAGCGGGACTCACTGAGATCCTTGTGGAGGGAGGAAGAGAACTTCTTCAAATTGAGCACCCTTGGAAGAGGCTTCACAGTAAGGTTTTTAGCAACTAGGAGAAAGTGAGAACTGCAGATACTGGAGAGTGTAAGAATGCTGTTCCATCACAAGGTTATGCTGTCCTTAGCTTCTTTTTCAGAGAGATCATAAAAGCAGCAATTCCAAACAGTCTGGGTTTGAAGGGTTTCAGGGCAAAAGGCTTTGAAGATAAAAAATCACTTGTACAATGAAAGGAGAGTGGCCATTTCTCTCAGCTCAGCTTTTCTCTGGTTTGTTTTTGGTTCAGAGCTGTTAGTCAGTTTTGAGCCTGCTGGTCCAAGAAACAGTTACATGGAAGAAGGTGTTCCATGCTCAATCCCTCTACCATCTCTCTCTCTCTCTCTCTCTCTCCTGTAAGACCGTATGTTTGATTTTACCTCTTTTGCCAAGGGGTGTTTTTGGGATTGTTGCAAGTATTTGGATCAGCATCATTAAGCTGGGATAATCTGGTAGGTTTTTGGATAGGTTACGCTATTCTGTATTTTGTTCTCTTTTGTTTGTGTTTCATTCAGTAATCTTGAAATAAATTCAGTTTGGTTTAAAACTAAGTGGTTGGGCCAAATGCATCCCTCCTGGAATATCCGCTTTACACCGGTTTAAACCAACTAGCAAAGTTAGGGTCCAAGCAACTGTCTTGAAATGTTTTGAAGGGGTCTGGCCTGGTCCATAACAGATTGGAGGCTCTTTGCAGGATTTTTTTCTATAGTTCCAAATTGGGATTAGGATTGCTGGACTCCAAGGCAGCGAGTGATAGGTATTAGCGTCTTTTGTTCCAGGTGTTGAATTCGATTGGTTTAAACAGTGCTCAGGATAGCAATAGCTCTTTCAGTCACCAAGAGTTTTCTGGGGATGGAAGAAGTGACTTTGGGAATTTTAAAAAAGGTGATTAAGGCCATGTTGCTGGAATTAGCAGACAAGCTGGAGCTGGAGCTGCCTCCTTCTGTGAGGAAAGGAGAGATAATTACAGCAATAGCTCAGCATTTAAATTTGTTAGAAACACCATCAGAAGCTTTAGAGATGGCTAAAATTCAATGGAAGATGAAGCAGCTTGAGTTAGAGGCAAAAGACAAAGGCAACAGAAATTAAATGGTTTGAATTATGATTAAAAGCAGAGGAAAGAAAAAAAGAACGAATCAGTTTAGCAGAACAATAAGAAAAAGGGAGAGAGAGAAATGGAGAGAGAGGAACGGAAGAAAGAAAAGGAGTTTGAACTTCAGAAAAGACAGGATGAGTGTGTGGCGCTGGAAAAGTGCAGCAGGTCAGGCAGCATCTGAGGAGCTACAGAATCGACATTTCCTGATGCAGGTCTTATGCCCAAAACATCATCTCCTGCTCCTCGGATGCTGCCTGACCTGCTGTGCTTTTCCAGTGCTACACTTTTCAACTCTGATCTCCAGCATCTGCAGTCCTTACTGTCACTTAGACAGGAAAGTCAGCTTAAAAGGATGGAGATGAAGGTTGAAGGTAAGCTTAGGAAGGAAGAGAGTGAGGATGAGCACACCCATGGTAGCCAAAGGCCTGGTGAGAAACTGTTTAAATATATTCAACCATTGCCTAAATTTGAGGAGAAGGCTGTGGAAGCCTTTTCATCTCATTTGAAAAGGTGGTGAAAGAAATGTGGTGGTCAGTGACAATGTGAGTTTTATTGATCCAAACAAAAATTGTAGGTAGAGCTAGTGAGGTATTTGCATCATTATCAGAAGAGGTAGCTGGGATGTTTGAGGAGGTGAAGAAAGCCATCTTTAATACATATTAGTTGTGCCAAAAGTCTACAAACAATGGTTCAGGAATCTAAGAAGGGACCCTGGTCAAACCTACATTGAGTTCGAAAAGGTCAAACAAAGCAATTTTGATAGGTGGAGCAGTGCATTAAAAATAGACCAAACTTATGACGCTCTTAGAGAGACAGTTATTTTGGAGGAGTTCAAAAATTCACTTCCTGAAATAGTGAGAATTCATGTGGAAGAGCAGAGAGTTAAAAAGGCAAGATTAGCAGCTGAGATGGCTGATGATTATGTGTAGGTACATAAATCAAAGTTTGGCTTCCCAAATCAATTTTGAGCCATGACGGATAGAAATTGGGGAAAAGAGAAATCCTCATGTGGAAAGGGAAAGGTAGAAATCAACGAAGGATAACTTAGCACAGAGTAAAAAGGAAACCCTTGAAAGGGAAAGACAAGTTTAAAAGCTTCAGCGTTTTCACTGTAATAAAGTAGGCCACATGAAATCACAGTATTGGTGGGTTAGGAAAAGCACTGGGAAAACAGATGTAGGAAAACAGGATAAGCCAGTGAACTTTGTTGGACTGGTAATGGAAAGCACAGTGGAGGCGAGAAATGCACCAGAATGTATAACCTGGTTGGAGGTTTGTTAAGGAGGAAGTGCCAGATCTTCTTAAAACATATACCCGCGCAAGTAAAGCTTACATGCATAGGCCAGGAGCAGCAGATAAAGAGGTTACAATATTAAGAGATACAGGATCCACTGCTACACTCTGTCTTCTATGACCAAGCCAGTTCTGGATCCATCTAACCAGCACCACCCTGGATGTCATAAAACTCTACCTGCTGTACCAGCCTGCCATGAAATACCTTATCAAACGCTTTATTAAAGTCCATATAGACAACATTTACTGCACCTCCCTCATCAATTATTCTTGTCACTTTTTCAAAAAAAACTCATTCAGCTTGGTGAAACATGACCATTTGCGTCCAAATGTGAATAAATCCAGTCTCCCAGTATCTTTTCCAACAGCTTCCCCACCACTGACATCAGGCTCACTGATCTATAATTACCTGAATTAGCTCTTTCCCTTCTTAAACAAAGGAACAACATTTGCCATTCTCTAGTCTACTGGAACCTTGCCTGAGGCCAAAGAGGATGCAAAGAGATCTGTTAAGACCCCAGCTATTTCCTCCCTTACCTCCCACAGTTTCCTGGGATTGATCCTGTCTGGCCATGGGGACTTGTGTACCTTAATGTATCTCAAGAAACCCAACACTTGCTCCTTCATTATGTTGACCTGCCTGAGAGTATTCACACATCTTTCTCGAACCTCAACATTCCTCATATCTCTTTTTTTGGCGACTATCAATGTAAAGTACTCATTAAGGATCTCAACCATTTTCTCTGGTTCTAAACATAATCTTGATCCTTTATCGTTGAGTGGACCTGCTCTTTCCTAAGCTACCCTCTTGCTGCTAATAAATGCCTAAAATGCCCTGGAATTCTCCTTAACCCTGTTGGCCAAGGACATTTCATAGCCCCTTTTAGGCTTCCTAATTCCCGTTTGAACTCCTTCCTATTTTCTCTAAATCTTCAAGGACTTTGTCTGGTTTTAGTTGCCAAGACCTTAGGTATGCATCTTTTTTCTCATGACTAAGCTGATAATTTCCCCTTCATCCAAGATTCCCGAATCCTGCCATTTCTGTCTTTCATTTTCACAGGAACATGCCTGTCCTGCACTCTAATCAACTGGTCTTTAAATGACTCCCACTTGTCAGATGTAAATATGCCCTCAAACAGCTGCTCCCAATCCACGTTCTCCAATTCTTGCCAAATTTGGTTAGAGTTGGCCTTCCCCTAATTTAACATCTTCATCTGAGGTCCACTCCTGTCCTTATTCATAAGTATCCAAAACGTTATGGAATTATGGTCACTATTTCCAAAATGTACCTCCTCTGAAACTTAGACCACCTGGCCAGGCTCATTTCCCAATACCTGGTACAGTATGCCCCCCACCTCCCTCATTGGACTATCCACCGACTGTTTCAAAAACCTGTCCTGGACACACCTAACAAATTGCTCCCCATCCAAACCCTCCGGCACAAAGGGAGTCGCAGTCAATATAGGACAAGTTGAAACCACCCACCACAACAACCCTGTAATTTTCATATCTTTCCAGAATCTGAGGACATATCTCTTCCTCTATCTCCCCCTGGTGATTGGGAGGTCTGTAGTACAATCCCAACATTGTGATTGCACCTTTCATGTCCTTGAGCTCTACCCATAATGCTTTGCTGAAGGATTCCTCCAGGGTGTCCTCCTGCAACACAGCGATGGTCTGCTCCCTAACCAGTCATGCAATTCCCCCATCTCTTTTGCCTCCTCCTCTGTTTCATCTGAAACACTGATATCCTGGAACATTAAGCTGCCAGTTTCTGTCCCTCTTTCAACCTGTCTCTGTGATAGCAACAACATCATAATTGCATGCATTAATCCAGGCTCTATGTTCATCTGTCTTACCTGTTATACTTGTTGCATTGGAGCAAAGACAAGCTTCCAGTTCCGCTAAGCTCAACCTCAATGTTCCTCCTCTTAGCTTTCTTTGCCTTAGACTGAAGCTCTTCCTCAGTCTCTACATTTACTGACCTGTCGCTCTTGATCTCACCCTCCCCACTCACCACACTCATTTAAACCCTGCCGAGTGGCACTACTGAACCTCCTTGCCAGGATATTGGTGCCTCTCCAGTTTGGGTGCAACCTGTCCTTCTTGTACAGGTCCCCCCTTCTCTGGAAGGCAACATTACTCAATGCAGAGTCTAGATTAGAGTGGTGCTGGTAAAGCACACCAGGTCAGGCAGCATAGGAGGAGCAGGAAAATCGATGTTTTGGGCAAAAGCCCTTCATCAGGAATGGAGTCCTCACTTTTGCCTAACATTACTCAATGCAGTAATATTGCTAATTCAGCAGCCAGTTTGTGCACACTAAGTTTCTACAATCGGCAATAAAGTAATGCGGTTCAGCTAGCAACACTGACCAGGATGCCTAGAGAGGTCCGCGCTGGGCCTCCTTGAAGCTGGGAGTCCGTGCAGGGCTTCCTTGAGGCTGGGAGTCTGTGCTGGGCTTCTCCTTGAATCTGGGTGTCTGCGCTGGGCTTCTCCTTGAGGTTGAGAGTCTGCATTGGGCATTACCTCGAGGCTGGGAATCTGCGCTGGACTTCCCCTTGAGGCTGGGAGACGGTGCAGGGCTTCCTTGAGGCTGGGAGTCTGCGCTGGACTTCTCCTTGAGGCTGGGAGATGGTGCAGGACTTCTCCTTGAAGCTGGGAGTCTGCACTGGGTTTCTCCTTGAGGCAGGGAGACTGTGCTGGGCCTCACCTCGAGGCTGGGAGTCTGCATTGGGCATCACCTCGAGGCTGGGAGTCTCAGCTGGGCTTCCTTGAGGCTGGTTAGGAACCTACTCCACTACCATTTTGGAAAAAGAAATTTGAATCCCACTGTCTCTCAGACCAGATTTCTAGACTCATCGCATTCATTGTTGGCTGACTGCAGAGTGATGGTAACAGAATGAGATAATTTCCAGCATTGGCTGGAGTTACTATGAAAGATTTTCCTTCTCAACCCTCTCTCCTTGCCTGAAGTCTGATGACCATCAGGTTAAACCACCACCAATCATCTCTCTCTAATGATAGAGCAGACTTATGTGCCAGTAGGATTATGGTGATATTACCTTCTGTACACAAGTAACAGCCATTTTGGAAATGTAGCAGAAAGTAATTGTAGAAGTGCAGTACACCAATGGAAACAAAATATAATTATATATCTCTGCTTTTGTCGATTATACTTACCTCAGCTGAGATCAAGAAGTGAACTTAAATCTTTTCTGGTTGATTTCTAACTGAAAAAGTCCTTTCCAGCAGAGTAAATATGAGAGAAATGGATTTCGATTTATGATACACTAGCACAAGGTCTGGGGAAATGTGAGCACATATGAATCATTCTTGTACTGGGAAACTGTGCTCCCAGGAATTTAGAGGGAACTTAAATGAAATAGTAAGGGAGAGTTCATATAATGTTTTGGAAAGTTAGGGAGAAAGGACAAGGCAATAGTGCAGATTGATATGTTACTGGTAATGATAACTAGAATGTGACAGGAAAAGACAATGTGTACAAGCATAACAGCATCAGCAAATAAGGTGGAAACATGGTGAAAAGGCAGAACTAAAGATTCTTTATCTGTATGCATGCAGCATTCATGTCAAGATGGATGAATTGATAGCACAAATAGGAAATAAAAAAGTATGATTTGATAACCATTAGAAATTATAGTTACAGAATGATGAGTACTCATGGGTAATTGACATTTCAGAAAGAAAGGAAAAAAGGAAAAGGAGCTGCTAACTCTGAAATAGCAGCATGAAACCAATACAGTAGTGAGAAACTGAGTTCAGAGGATCAAAATGTAGAATTAGCTCGGGTAGAGATAAGAAATAAAAAAGGTAAAAAGTCCTTGGTGGAAATGGCTTTTGGCCCTATTGTTCCAAGATAGTTGACAGTTTGTTAAATTATCAAACACAATTTGATGCTATACCACTTATGAAGACACCCCTTGCACATGGAACTTCGGTTCATATTCCAAGGTCCAGTTTAATATTAAGGGAATGACGCTTACCTTGGAGATGTTGTAAACTGGAGGATCTGTTCACAGTTCAAATGTTTCAGTTTGATATTAACGATCACAAAGAATTCTAATAATTTGTGAGATTGCCTAATCACTCACTAGCAGCTTTAAAAATGAATTAAGTATTCCTGTCTATTTGTAGGAGGATGATGGCACTGAATGCTATCACCTTAATTTGAAGTTTTCAAGACCAAAATCAATAGATAAGGGTGTTAACAGTTATGCAGCAAATGCTGAGAATGGAATTCAGAAAAAAAGTCATTTTTAAAATTCATTTATATGTTGTGGGTGTCACTGGCCCAGCCATCATTTATTGCAACTGCACTCAAGAAGGTGGTCGTGAGCTGCCTTCTTCAAACACTGCAGTCAAGTATACCCACAGTGCTGTTAGGAAGGGAGAGCCAGGCTTTTGATCCAGTAACAGTGAATTGTCAGGAGAATAGATAGTTCTCTGTGGCCAGGATTGAGAGCCCTGACTGCTATATTGCCTACCTGGTTCCCAGATTCATGACATCTCATCTGGGCTGAAGAAAGGGAAAAGATGCAGTTGTTGTGTCCATATATGTACCAACAATAAAGGGAGAAAGAGGAAAAAGGTTCTGCTGAGGGAAGATCAGCAGTTAGGAGCTAAATTTGAAAGCAGAACCAAAAAGGAAATAATCTCTGGATTATTGCCTAAACCTTGAGAAAATTGGCACAAGACTAAAGAGAAAAATGTGTAACGTAAAAATTGGTGTGCAAGAAATGGGTTTGAATTCTTGGGACGTTGCCACTCCTACTGGGGAAGAAGTGAGCTGTCCTGATGGGATGGGCCACACCTGAATCATTGTGCGACAATAGTTCACATAACTACAGTTGTGGATAGGGTTTTAAACTAAATAGTCGGGGGGGTGGATTCAGTTGCATGGGAAATAATGGAAAGAATTAAGGGGGAGGAGGGCTCAGCAGAACTTAATAAAGTTTCCAGAGAGTATGGAAAGGGTTAGTAATCTAATTTCAGACACAGCAGAGAAGCAGTGCGTTCAGTGCAGGACTGAGGGTGTTGTACTTAAATGCAAGCAGTATACGAAACAAGGTAAATTAGACAATAGACAATAGGTGCAGGAATAGGCCATTCTGCCCTTCGAGCCAGCACCACCATTCATTATGATCATGGCTGATCATCCACAATTAGTATACCGTTCCTGCCTTATCCCCATAACCCTTGATTCCACTGTCCTTAAGAGCTCTATCTAACTCTTTCTTGAAAGTATCCAGAGACTTGGCCTCCAGAGCCTTCTGGGGCAGAGCATTCCATACCCCCACCACCTTCTGGGTGAAGAAGTTTCTCCTCAACACTGTTCTAAGTGGCCTACCCCTTACTTTTAAACTGTGTCCTCTGGTTCGGGACTTACCCATCAGTGGAAAATTAGCTTTTGGGTCAGGTAAAAACTGACAAGTGCAATGCTGTGAGCATCAGAAACGTGGTTGCTAGGGTATCAGAGCTGGGAGCTAAATATCTAAGGACACGCGTCCTATTGAAAGGACAGGCAGAGGAGGCAAGGTTGCCTTGTTAGTAAGAGAGAAGTTAAAGCTAAAGGAGGAAATGATATAGAGCCAGAAGGTATAGAATCCATGTGGGTAGAGTTGAGGAAACACAAAGACCTGATGGGCATTGTGGACAGGCTTTCCAGCAGTCGTCAAGTTGTGGGAAAGAAAGTAAGTCAAGAGATAGAAAGGGCTTGTAAGAAAGACACTATTACAAACCAGACTTCAAAATGCAGGTGGAATGGGAAAATCAGGCTGTGAACGGATCTCCAAAAAAGGAATCTTCAAGATCTTCAAGATTGAAGCAGCTTGTGGTACAGCCCATTAGGGAACAGGCAGATCTGGATTTGGTGAGGTGTAATGAGACAGAGTTGACGAGGGAGCTTAAGGCGAAGGAATCCTGAGGCAGCAGTTGGAGAGGGAGAAGCTGGAATCAGATTTAACAGTATTCTAAACAAAAATGTGAGGGAGGAGCTGGCCAGGGTTGACTGGAAGGGGAGCCTAGCTGGAAGATGGTGGAGAAGCAATGGGAGTAGCATTTCTAGGAGTAATTTGGGAGGCACAAAAGAAATTCATTGCAAGGAGAAAGAAGAATACTAAGGGGAGGACGAGGCAACCATGGCTGACAAAGGAGGTCAGGGACAGCATAAAAGCAAAGAAAAAATAGACAATGTGGTGAAGATTACTGGGAAGCCAGAAGATTGGGAAGCCTTTAAAAACCAGCAGAGGATAAAAAAAGCAATATATGGGGGAATTGCTGAAATATGCGAGTGAGCTAGTTAGTAGTATAAAAGCAGATTGCAAGAGTATTTTTAGATACCTAAACCGTAAGAGAGAAGCAAGAGTGGACATAGGACCACTGAAGATTGAGAAATGGGGAGCAAAGAAATGGCAGAGGAACTGACCAGGTACTTTGTCCCAGTCTTTACAGTGGAAGACACCAACAGCATACCAGAACTTCAAGACAGTCAGGTGGCAGAAGTGAGTGTAGTGGCCATCATTAAGAAGAAGACGTGAGGGAAGCTGAAAGATCTGAAAGTGGATAAATCACATGAATCAGATGGACTACATCCCAGTGTTCTGATGGAGATAGCTGAGGAAATTGTGGAGACATTGGTGGTGACCTGTCAGGAATCACTGGAGTCAGGGAGGGTCCCAGAGGATTGGAAAATGGCTAATGTAACATCAAGGTTTAAGAAGGGAGAGAGGCAGAAGACAGGAAGTTATAGTCTGGTTAGCCTGGCCTCGGTTCTTAGTAAGATTTCAGAACCCATCATTAAGGATGAGATTGTGGAGTACTTGAAAGTGCATGGTAAAATAGGGCTGTGTCAGCATGACTTCATCAAGGGTAGGTCATGCCTGACAAATCTGTTAGACTTCTCTGAGGAGGTAACAAGCAAGTTAGACAAATGAGAGCCAGTGGGTGTAAGCTATTTGGATTTCAGAAGGCTTTTGACAAGGTGACGCATAGGAGGCTGCTAAACAAGATGTGAGCCCATAGTGTTTGGGGCAAGGTACTGCCACGGATAGACAATTGGTTGACTGGCAGAAGGCAGAGAGTGGGGATAAAGAAGTCTTTTTCAGGACGGCAGCCAGACACTAGGGGAATTCTGCAGGGGTCCATGTTGGACCACAACTATTCACGTTATCGAGGGTATTGTTGCTAAGTTTGCAGATGACACAATGGTAGGTGGCGGGTCAGGTAGTGTTGAGGAAGTGGGGAGGCTGCAGAAGGACTTGGACAGGGTAGTAGAGTGGGCAAAGAAGTGGTGGATGGAATACAATGTGGGAAAGTGTGAGGTTACACCTTTGAATTGAACTGAATTGAATTGAATTTATTGTCCAGTATACTGAAGCAGAGTGAAAAGCTTTGTCTTGTGAAAGAATAGAGGTGTAGATTATTTTCCAAATGGGGAAATACTTTGAAAGTCTGAAACTCAAAGGAACTTAGGAATTCTGGTTTAGGATTCTCTTAAGGTTGACATGCCAGTTCAGTTGGCATTTAGGAAGGCAAATGCAATGTCAGCATTTATTTCAAGAGGGCTAGAATACAAGACCAGGGAGACTCTTATGTTGCTAAGACTGTATAAGGCTCTGGTCAGACTGTATTTGGAATATTGTGAGCCATTTTGGTCCCTGTATCTAAGGAGGAATGTTCTAGTCTTGGAGGGGGTCCAGAGCAGTTTTACAAGAATGATCCAAGAGATGAATGGCTTGATGTATAAGGAGCAGTTGAGCAGTCTGGGTCTGTATTTGATGAGTTTAGATGGATGAGGTGGGGAATCAGATTGAAAATTGCAGAATGCCGAGAGGCCTGGATAGAATGGATATGGAGACATGTTTCCACTAGTAGGAGAGACTAGGACTTGAGAGCACAGCCTCAGAGTGAGGGACGACCCTTTAGAAGTGAGATGAGGAGGAATTTCTTCAGACAGAGGGTGGTAATCTGTGGAACCTATTGCTACAGAGGCCAAGTCTTTGTGTGTTTTTGAGACAAAGATAGATTGGTTCTTAATTAGTATGGGGATCAAGGGTTGCTGAGAGAGGGCAGGAGAATGGGGTTGAGAAATACATCAGCCATGATCAAATGGTGGAGCAGACCTCATGGACTGAATGAATGATTTCTGCTCCTATATCTTCTGGTCTTATACCTTATGGGCAGTGATACAATTCCCAGTCATGATATGTGTAGCTTATAGGGGAGTTGTAGATGACAGTGTCCCATGTACCTGATACCCTTGCCTTTTTATGGAATAGATATTGCCAGTTTGGAGGGTGTTGTCGAAGAAAGCTTGGTGAGTTACAGCATCATATCTCATAATGTGCACATGCCTGCCACTGTGCATCACTGGTGAATGAAATAAATGTTAAAAGAGCTGGCTATGGTACCAAATAAGCAGTCTGCTTTGTCTACAATGGTGTCAAGATTATGGAGTGTTTCAGGAGCTGCACTCATCTAGCCAAGTGGACAGCATTCCATCACACTCCAGACTTGTGTATGGTAGATGGTGGACAGGTACTGAGAAGACACAAAGTTGTAGCCTGTGTCCTGGTCTTATAGCCACTGTACTTATATGCCTGGTTCAGATCAGTTCCAAGTAAATGACAATGCCTGACAGTTGTTGATAGCGGAGATTCGGTGTTGGCAATGCCATCGCCTGTCAAGTGGCTCATGACACCTTTTATTTCATAATGCTCCTGTGAAAAATGTTACGAAGGTTTATTACATTGAAGAGGACATATAAATGTAGATTGTTACTGTTGTTCATGGAGAAAGCCCATCATCACATTTTCAGGGCAGCTAGGAATGGCTAATAAAACATGGCTTAGAACATAGAACAATATAGCGCAGAACAGGCCCTTCGGCCATCGGTATTCTGCCGACCTGTGAACTAAACTAAGTCCATCACCCTACATCCCATCATCATCCATATGCTTATCCAAAGACTGTTTAAATACCCCTAATGTGGCTAAGTTAACGACATTGGCAGGCAGGGCATTCCATGCCCTTACCACTCTCTGATTGAAGAATCTGCCTCTAACATCTGTCTTAGATCTATCGCCCCTCAATTTACACCTATGCCCCCTCGTACAAGCAGCTGTCAGCAATCTAAGAAAAAGACTCTCACTGTCCACCCTATCTAATTCTCTGATCATCTTGTATGTCTCAATTAAATCCCCTCTTAGCCTTCTTCTCTCCAGTGAGAACAGACCCAAGTCCCTTAGTCTTTCCTCATAAGACCTTCGCTTCAGACCAGGCAACATCCAGATAAATCTCCTTTTCTAATGCTTCCACATCCTTCCTGTAATGGGGCGAACAGAACTGCACACAATATTTCAAGTGACTGAAGAAGGGCTTTTGCCTGAAACGTCAATTTTCCTGCTCCTCGGATACTGCCTCACCTGCTGTGCTTTTCCAGCAGTACTTTAATCTAAACTCTGGTTTCCAGCATCTGCAATCCTCACTTTTGCCCAATATTCCAAGTGAGGCCGCTCTAGCGTTCTGTACAATTGCAGTATGACATTTCGACTCCGGAACTCAATCCCTCTCCCAACAAAACCTAACACACCGTATGCCTTCTTAACAGCACTATCAACCTGGGTGGCAACTTTCAGGGATCTATGTGCATAGACACCAAGATCCCTCTGCATATCCACACTACCAAGAATCTTTCCACTGACCCAGTATTCTGCCTTCCTGTTATTCTTCTCAAAGTGAATCACCTCATATTTATCTGCATTGAACTCCATTTGCCACCTTTCAGCCCAGTTCTGCAGTTTATCCAGGTCTCCCTCCAACCTGCAACATTCTTCCACACTGTCCACCACTCCACCGACTTTAGTGTCATCTGCAAACTTACTAACCCATCCACCGATGCCTGCATCCAAGTCATTTATAAAAATGGCAAACAGCAGTGGTCCCAAAACAGATCCCTGTGGCACACCAATAGTAACCGGACTCCAGGCTGAATATTTTTTATCAAGCACCACTCGTTGCCTTCTTACAGAAAGCCAGTTTCTAATCCAAACTGCTAAATCATCTTCAATCCCATGCCTCCACATTTTCTCCAGTAGCCTACCATGTGGAACCTTATCAAAGGGTCTGCTGAAGTCCATGTACACCACGTCAACTGTCCTACCCTTATTCACATGCTTGGTCACCTTCACAAAAAACTCAATGAGATTTGTGAGACATGACCCGTCCTTGTCGAATCCATGTTGACTATTTCCAATCAAATTGTTGCTTGCTAGATGATTATACATCCTATCTCTTATAATCGTTTCTAAAACTTTTCCTGCAACCGATGTAAGGCTCACTGGTTTATAATTACCTGGGTAATCTCTACTGCCCTTTTTGAACAAGGACACATTTGCAATCCTCCAGTCCTCTAGTACTAAACCTGTAGACAATGATGACTCAAAGATCAAGCCCAAAGGCTTGGCCATCTCCTTCCTAGCTTCCCAGAGAATCCTCAGATAAATCCCATCTGGCCCTGGAGACTTATCTACTTTCACACCTTCTAGAATTGAATACACTTTCTCCTTATTGAGCCTCAATCCTTTCAGGTCTAATTGCCCGTAATCAACATGAGTAATACAGCAAAAAAATGTTTTCAAGATAGAGTTCCACAGTTTTGATGAACTGGGAAACAGTAAATTGCAGTAATTATAATAATATATAAAGGTTTTTGACTGAGGATTAATGGAAGACATTGAGCATGAAGAATGGGCTACACAGAGTCAGAGCAAATATGTGAGGGAACTTCAGAAGAACAATTACCATATTAGAGAGCATCAGAGAGATAGCAGAAGGTAAGGAGGGATAGGTTAGGTAGTAGACAGTTACCTGCTGGTTTGAGATCCCTCTGGGTAAAGTACCATGTTTATAATCTTCTAAGAGCTGCACTGCTGCTTTAAGTTGACTCTGAAAACAAAACATAAGGGGAACATAGTTTAAAATAATAAATCTAATCACATGTTTTGATACTGCTTTCTGCTGAGGAAGGCCAGCTGCTATCACTGACTCTGTTGGTAGTTGTAATCACAGCTAGTAACACATTGTGGAAACAATCACTGTTAACAAACGCTGTCCCTGCCACCTGAGCCTTCCCTTCCCATCAGGTCCTCATTTTTCCCTCTCTGTCAAAAGATTCAGGAGTGTGGCTTGGGGTAAGGTGGGGGTGGGGGGGGGGGGGTTAGTGCATGGTGGTGGAGGATAATAGTGGGAATCTACATTTTACAGTAAAATGCCATCTATCTGCTTCGTGAAATAAAAGAAAAAAGTGAAGTGTTGTTTAACTTTGTTCCCAAATTTTATTGCACATTTATTTGACTGAGGTGAGGGATATTCAACTTGAAAAATTAACTATGGAGCACCTGCTTACAGCATTTGTTGAACACGTTCCATCCCCATTGAGCGTCCAGTGTTTAACATTACAACATCAGGCATTAAAAAATTAAATCCGTAATCTCCACCTCTGCAACTTGATCAATCCAGAATTCAAATGTCTCCTAATATAACACGTTTCCTTTTCCAAAAACAATAATTTTTCTGCTCTTTTGCAGTACATCTACATGGCCCAGACTTCAATTTTACTCTTCAACTAGCATATATATTTCAGAGAGGCAACCATGATGTTTTATTGACCACTAAAACACTGCAGTGCTCTCCCACTTGCTTTTAAGCAATGTGCAGTCTTGTTGATTCCACTGGCTTTTCTTTGCTGAACTGTAAGAAAGTTAGAGGTGCTGGGAGTTTATGCATTGAATTGTTGAAAAATCACCCTTCAGAACACAAAGACACTTCCATCTTCAAATCAGTTCCATTTACCTGCAACAGTTGCTCATTACTTTCGATTACCTTCTATCAAAATAAGCTTCGACAAGTCCCTAACATGTAACGTTAGTGAGCAGCAATTTTTACAATACTGTCATTTCCTCAAAGAATTTCTCATGCCCTGGCATTTCTTCTTACTGATTCCTAGGAAGTGGTTGTCACTCACGATGTTTGCTTGTCCTAAGGTGGGGGTGGTCAACCTTCTTGATCCACTGAAGCCAGTTTGATTCTCATTTTTCTTTGTTTTGTTTTGATTCAGCTGAATGGTTTACCAGCCCAGTTCAAGAACAGTTAAAAGTCCATCATTTTGATATGGAATCACATAAAGGCCTAATTTCATCCCAAAAACGTCCATCTCTAATTTTTGACCGTTTGCTCTAGTCATAAACTCGCGAACTCATGGAAACAGTATCTCTCTATCAACCTGAAATGTTCCCTTGAAACAACATTCCAACTATTTTTTGCCTTTCTTCTCAGAGAACAAAGAGAAAGAAAATTTCGGCCCACCAAGCCTGAGCCGATCCAAATCCACTGTCTAAACCTGCAACCCTCCGCTACTCACCTACTCATGCATCTATCCGGATGCATCTTAAATGAATCTACCATGCTTGCCTCTACTACCTCTGCTGGCAACACGTTCCAGGCACCTACCACCCTCTGTGTAAAGTACTTGCTACGTGTGGACCTCCTTGTTCACATCACAAGGGTGGCCGTGCCCCAAAACTATAATGGCTGCTGGGTCACGGCAGTGATTATGTGCTATTCACTAAAGGGCTTGTCCTCCAGAATAATGCTCAGGTAGTATGAACTTACACCCTTTTTCCCTTCCATACATGCTCAGATCAGCAAATCCTACCTTAGCTGAAGGACGTGCCAATGACCCTCCAGCGTTTCTTGCTCATTCACTGTGCCTACCATTAGCCTGATCCTCTGAAAAACTGTAGTTGTGGAATTTGAAAGTGTATGCATGAAATACGTGTTTCTGTAAATAAGTACAGAATGTATTAATATATGTACATGGATAAATGCGTGGAAAGATTAAGCTTCAATTCTATCCTTTATGACCTCGTAACCTAAAATAGAACACAAGTAACATGTAGCTGTTCTGACTTCCGTAACAGAAGGTCACATCTTTGCTTATTCCAGTAAATTCAGTCATCAGAATAATGAAAAGGGAAATGGAGACGGGCTATGCAGCACAGGAATTCAAAATCTGTTATCAGAGTTTAGAAGCATTCCTCAACAAGATGGTAAGTAGGCGGGACAGCACAACAAAAATACAGATTTGCATTGCTGCTTTGTATCCGAGGAAGATTCTGAACTTCCAAGATTGCTGCACTGGTGATGACTGCACTTTAAAAATGGAGAAATAGGTGTAAGTGCAGTTGTTTCTAGATTTAGAACTCTTCAAGCAGATCAGGCTTCCTTGCCTTGGTATTAGAATTAAAGGTGCTATGTAATGGGACAACAAGCTCATATTTAGCAACTGATTTGAAGTTCCTTTGGCCTGCATAAAACAGAATAGCATGTCAAAACTAGAAAATAACAAAACTACTGTTATAAATAAAGAAAGAACTTGCAGTTAAAAGCATTTTTGTCAAGCTCAGAATGTCTCAAAGCACTTAATAGTCAACGATGTGCTTTTTGAAATAGAACTGCCGCTGTTTTAATGCATGAAACGTGATTTGCACATAGCCAGATCTTACAAATAGCAAAGAGAATAAACAAATTATCTGCCTTAGTAATCTTAGTTGAGAGATAAATATTAGAGGAGAATAGGGTCAATTACTCTACTTTATTCAGAATAATGCCAGCAGTACAGGTTTAATTTCCATTTCGGGTAAGGATGACTTGAGGTCTGTCCTCCGTAAGTGCCCTCGAGAGTGGAAGGTTATCTCCTCCAGTGATTCCCAGCATCACAGATACCTGTCCACAGCCAATTCGATTCACATCATAGAACATAGAAGAATACAGCGCAGTACAGGCCCTTTGGCCCTCGATGTTGCGCCGATCCAAGCCCACCTAACCTATACTAACCCACTAGCCTCCATATACCTATCCAATGCCCGCTTAAATGCCCATAAAGATGGAGAGTCCACCACTGCTACTGGCAGGGCATTCCATGAACTTACGACTCGCTGAGTGAAGAACCTACCCCTAACTTCAGTCCTATATCTACCCCCCCTTAATTTAAAGCTATGCCCCCTTGTAATACCCGACTCCATACGCGGGAAAAGGTTCACACTGTCAACCCTATCTAACCCCCTAATCATCTTGTACACCTCAATCAAGACACCCCTAAACCTTCTTTTCTCTAATGAAAACAGCCCCAAGTGTCTCAGTCTTCCCTCATACGATCTTCCTTCCATACCAGGCAACATCCTGGTAAACCTCCTCTGCACCCGTTCCAGTGCCTCCACATCCTTCCTATAGTATGGCGACCAAAACTGCACACAATATTCCAGATGCGGCCGCACCAGAGTCTTATACAACTGCAACACACACACACATATCTCGGAACTGCTGAAATAGTGCACTGTTACTGAGAACACACTCACACAACTCGGAACTGCTGAAACAGTGCACTGTCACTGAGAACACGCACACTAGGAACTGCTGAAACAGTGCACTGTCACTGAGAACACGCACACTAGGAACTGCTGAAACAGTGCACTGTCACTGAGAACACGCACACTAGGAACTGCTGAAACAGTGCACTGTCACTGAGAACACGCACACTAGGAACTGCTGAAACAGTGCACTGTCACTGAGAACACGCACACTAGGAACTGCTGAAACAGTGCACTGTCACTGAGAACACACACACACGCCTTACTAAAATCCATATATACCACGTCTACCGCTTTCCCCTCATCAACCTCCTTCGTCACCTTTTCAAAGAATTCAATAAGGTTTGTGAGGCACGACTTGCCCTTCACAAAACCTTGCTGACTATCCTTGATCACATTATTCCTATCCAGATGTGCATAAATCCTATCCCTTACAATTCTCTCTAAGACTTTGCCCACAACAGAAGTGAGGCTCACCGGCCTATAGTTACTAGGGTTATCCCTACTCCCCTTTTTGAACAAGGGAACCACATTTGCTATCCTCCAGTCTTCTGGCACTACTCCTGTAGACAAAGAGGACATAAAAATTAAGGCCAATGGCTCTGCAATCTCCTCCCTTGCTTCCCAGAGAATCCTAGGATAAATGCCATCAGGCCCAGGGGACTTATCTATTTTCACCTTTTCCAGGATTTCCAACAGCTCTTCTCGACATACCTCAAAGCCATCCATTCTACTTATTTGTGACTCAGTATTCACATCGACGACAATGCCCTGTTCCTGAGTAAATACTGAAGAAAAGTATTCATTCAGTGTCTCCCCAATCTCTTCCGCCTCCACACGCAACTTCCCACTACTATCCTTGACTGGACCTATTCCTACCCTAGTCATTCTTTTATTGTGATATCAAAACTAGTTGGAGTCACTGAATACTGCAAAGGCTATGGTCCTGACAACATTTGGGAAGTGGTACCGAAAACTTGTGCTCTAGAACTTGCTGTACCCCTAAGCAAGCTGCTCTAGTGCAACTACAATGTGAAAAATTGCACAGGTGTATCGTGTACACAAAAAACAGACAAATCCAACCCCAACCCAGCCAATTACTGCTCCATCAGTCTACTCTCAATCATCAGTAAAGTGATGGATGGAAGGTGTCATCAACAGTCCTGCTCAGCAATAACCTGCTCAGTGACGTCCAGTTTGGATTCTGCCAGGGCCACTCAGCTCCTGACCTCATTACAGCCTTAGTTCAAACATCGACAAAAGAAGTAAATCCAACCAGAGGGGAGGTGAGAGTGCCAGACATCAATGCCGCATTCAACCTAATGAGGCCCAAATTCTCCACTGGTTCGAGTCATACCTGGCACATAAAAAGATGGTTGTGGTTGTTGGAGGTCAGTCATCTCAGTTCATCAATGATTACACATTGCTCAGTACCGTTAAG
This sequence comes from Chiloscyllium plagiosum, assembly GCF_004010195.1. Taxonomy (NCBI): domain Eukaryota; kingdom Metazoa; phylum Chordata; class Chondrichthyes; order Orectolobiformes; family Hemiscylliidae; genus Chiloscyllium; species Chiloscyllium plagiosum. Next base: position 4,166,083 of record NC_057710.1, read on the forward strand.
GCTTCTCAGATAGTGAAACAAACCTGATACTTGGGGAGATGGACATCTCTGACCAGAGTTGACACCATTGTTTATACAATTATTTTGAGAGATAAGAGGCCTTGTCTCACCACTGGATTGAAGGCTAGTGGATGTTGAAACCCCACAGATTATGTGCTTCTGGGTTCTCAAAATGTCTTTAATCATGTACCACACAAAAATTGGTACATGGGATTATGACAGCTGATACATAATAATCCTCATTATGGATACTGAATTGATTGAATTTGTGTGAACAGAAACAGTTATAGTACTAGCTGCGTAGGTACACCTTTGAAATTTGTGTTAAGGTTATTGCTCTTTGTTATTTTTATTAATGGTCTGGAACAAAACATGGACAATGCGCAACTTTGCAAACTACTCCAAGGTATGGAAGTTTGGATGTTGGGTAGAGGAAGAAAGCAAGCCTGCTAAACAATTTCAGGTGCAGAATATGTCAGAGATAAGATGAATGACACCAACACAGACTTTAATATCCATAGGCACTTCTCCCATTGGGTATCTGGGGATTAAGGAATGCACCCAACTATATCAACTACATATGCATTTATGTAGCACCTTTAATCTTTTAAAACTGTCCCAACCATCCTCACAGAAGAATAAGTCATTATAAAATTTGAATCTGTTTACATAAGGAGAAGGTGAGTTAATTATTCTATGATCATAAGCTTGGTCAGGGATGTAAGTTTTAAGAAGTCCCAAAAGTGGAGAGAGTTTGAGCAAGAATTTCATAAAGACAGGCTGAAGCAATGAAGGCAAGGACCCAAATGGTACAAGAAAGAAAAATAAAGAATTTGGAAGTGGCCAAATTGGAGGAGCATAAAGATCTTGCATAGTTATTGGGCTGAGGAAAGTTACAAAGAGAGAGAGAGAGAGAGAGAAAGAGAGAGGTTGACACCATGGAGATTAGAACACAGATTCAAAATTTAAAAGCGGAGGCATCTCCAGTCTAGGTCAGCAATCACAGGACTATTGGGTGAACAGGACTTGCTGTGAGTTAAGACATTGATAGCAGAGTTTCAGATGATCTCATGTTTGCAGAGGGTGAACAAGGGACAAATTACTGCAAATGCTGGAATCTGTACTGAAAACAACAAATGCTGGAGATCACAGCAAGTCAGACAACATCCATAGAGAGAGAGCAAGCTAACGTTTCGAGTCTAGATGACTCTTCATCAGAGCTCTGGGAGACCAGCTAGGGATGTAGTGGAATTGTTAAGTATTGAGGTAACAAAGGCACGAATGAGGGTTTCTACAGCGCACAGGTCAGACAGGGTTGTAAATAGACAGTTTTGGTTATGACGCAAGTTAAGTTTTGAATTGTTAAATAAAATTTACTGGTAGTGATTGTATGGGTTAGGCTTAGAAGCATGAGTCCTAATTTACCTTTTATATACCTCAATTATAAATATCGTCAAATTTTCACCTCACTGGCTGTTCAGTGTCTCTGACCTCATCAGTACTCAGCAGGAGATGGAATCTTTTCACTTCTGTGAAAACCCTTAGGAAGTATTCTGAAATTAGTTCTCTTAATTAGAACTTCATCTAATGGAGAAGTGACTTTATTAGCTGCAGATTAATGTTGGTGTATGAAACAGCTTCCTGCAGGGTTGGAGAGAGAAAGGGCTACAGTATGTCCAACACCATTGAGCTGATGAGTTCTAAATGACTGTGCACTGGAATGGAAGCCTAGAGTTTTTTTTTATTCCATTAAAAAAAAGGATTTGTGTGCAATTCCATTCCTAGAACAATGAGGGAAAATGATGGTCAGTGGTACAAATAAGCTACATCAGTAGAATATTTTCACAGCAGTTCTTTTGCTCTTTGGCAATTACACACCTTGGTGTAGTTCACATACTAGGTGGGTTCAATGTCCCAGTCTTGTCGTGTTGAGTTAGCTGGCCTGAATTTAGACAACATGCAAGAACAATCATTGGTCTAAGCTTGGTTTGATTTTGACACTGTAATGTTTTGGGGGGCTTTAGGGCAGATGTCATTTATAGATCAGCCAAGGTACTTGTCCCATTCAATGAAAGTGAAGTGTTGCAGTCACATACAGGCAGTCCTGATTTATGAGTGTCCAACTTACAAGTGCTTACAATTAAAATTGCGATCCCGTATAGGGGTGTAGTAACATTAATTTTAAAGACCTGACGTGAATATTTACTCGTTGTCCTGCATTGTGTTCTCACTTCCATACTAATTGACTTGCAAACAAACTCAAAAACAAATCTATTTGCAACCTGGGACTACCTATATTCTGCAAGTGATTACTATCCCATCAATGGCTAATGATGGGGTGTGTTGGTATTGTTGAGAGTGACAATCAAACCTGCAACAGTCAGTACCTCAACAGAAAAAGAGGATGAAAATAAGGAACAGTTGGTATACATCAATAAAGTAAACACAGGAGGTTTTAAATTCTGAAGATGTCACATCTCAAAAGAAGAATTATGTGTAGAGCTGACATTGCTATGTTAGAATTTATGGAACAGGACTGAGAATGAAGAAAGATTCAACATCTTGATCAAACTTCTTCCAACCCCAACAGCCTTTTCAATATCCCTATCATTCCAAGCTGGTCAGCCTGAAGTAAAACACAGCACTCATTCGCTGTATAGATGCTCTGAAGTTCTAGACTTGACTGAAGACTGCATCGTTTGCAACTTTTCTTTGCACTGTGCCTGCCTTGAATGCCGTACAGTCATAGAGTCATAGAGATGTACAGCATGAAAACAGATGCTTCGGTCCAATCCGTCCATGCCAACCAGATATCCCAACCCAATCTAGACCCATCTGCCAGCACCTGGCCCATATCCCTCCAAACCCTTCCTATTCATATACCCATCCAAATGCCTCTTAAATGTTGCAATTGTACCAGCCTCCACCACATCCTCTGGCAGCTTATTCCATACACGTGCCATTCTCTGTGTGAAAAAGTTGCCTCTTAGGTCTCTTTTATATCTTTTATATCTTTCCCCCTCACCCTATCCCTTCAGTTCTGGACTCCCCCCACCCCAGGGAAAAGACTTTGTCTATTTATCCTATCCATGCCCCTCATATTTTTGTAAACCTCATATGGAGAATAGTGTACAGTACAAATCTGAACATAATTTAGGAAAATTCAAAATGACATAAAAAGAGGTAATTTGGCACATCAAACTATACTGGCTCTCTGAAGAGCAATCCAGCAGAACCATTCTCCTGTTCATTCTTGTAGCCCTACAATTTTATTTCCTTCAAGTGACCATCCAATTTCCTTTTGAAATCATTGATCAACTCTGCCTCCACTACCCTCATAGGCAGATCTAAGCTCTGCAGTCTTGCCACATCCAGTTGTGAATGGTAGTGGATAATTAGACGACTCACTGGAAAAGGATGAGACTCCACAAATATCCCCATCCTCGATGATGGAAGAGCCCAGCACATCAATGCAAGCATTTGTAGCAATCTTCAGCCCAAAGTGTTGAGTAGATTAGATTCCCTCCAATAAGGAAACAGGCCATTTGGCCCAACAAGTCCACACCAACCCTCCGAAGAGTAACCCTCCCAGACCCCTTCCCCTACCCAATGCATCTAACACTATGGGCAATTTAGTATGACCAATTCACCTGGCATACACATCTTTGGATTGTGGGAGGAAACCGGAGCACCCGAAGGAAACCCTCGCAGACACAGGGAGAATGTGCAAACTCTACACAATCGCCCGAGGCAGGAATTGAACCCATGTCCCTATGAGGCAGCAGTGCCAACCACTGAGCCACCATGCCACCCCAGCATTACTCATCTTGGCAGACTGTATGGGAAGGTATTTAATTGAGGGAGGGGAAATTATACTGCTATTATACAGGAGCTGTGGAGTATAAATTGGGAACAATTGTTCTATGGGAAAGATACAACAGAAATGTAGAGGCTGTTTAAGGCACACTTATTGTGAGTGTTGAATAACTTTGTCCCACTGAGACAGGCATGGAATGGTAAGGTGAAGGAGACTTGGATGACAAGAGCAAAGGAACTTTTTGTCAAAAGGAAGAAGGAAACTTACTTAAGGTTGAGGAAGCAAGGATCTGGGACAGCTTTAGAGGATTACAGGGTAGCTAGGAAAGAACTCAAAAATGGGCTGAGGAGAGAGAGGAGGGGGTACGAAAAAGCCTGGGTGGGAAGGGTCAGGGAAAACCCAAAGGTGTTCTACCCATACATGAGGAATAAGAGAATGATCAGAAGGTGATTAGGGTCGATCAGGGATAGAGGAGGGAACTTGTGCCTGGAGTCTCAAGTGGTAGGGGAGGCCCTAAATGAGTTTTTTGCTTCAGTATTCACAAGAGAGAGGGACCTTGTTATTAGTGAGAACACTGTGGACCAGGTTAATAAGCTTGAACAGATTGATATTAAGGAAGTAGATATGCTGGAAATTCTAGGAAGCATCAAGATAGGCAAGTCCTCAGGGCCAGACCAGATATGTCCAAGTTACTATGGGAAGCAAGGAATGAGATTGTTGCGTGTCTGGCAATGATTTTGGCATCCTCAATCTCCACAGGAGTAGTACCAGGTGATTGGAGGGAGGTGAATGTTTTTTCCTAGGGTAATCCCTGGGAATTACAAACCAGTCAGTCTTACACCTGTGGTAAGCAAGGTACTAGAAAGGACTCTGAGACAGGTTTTATGACTATTTGGAATAACACATTTGATTAAAGATAGTCAGCATAGCTCTGTGAGGGGCAGATCATGCCTCACAAGCCTTATTGAGTTCTCTGAGGATGTGATGAGACAAGTTGACGAAGGTCAGCAGTGGAGGTAGTGTATATGGATTTCAGTAAGGCATTTGATAAGTTCCCCCACAGTAGGCTCATTCAGAACATTAGGAGATGTGGGACTCAGAGAAATTTGGCTGTCTGGATACAAAATTGGCTGGCCAGAAGAAGGCAGCAAGTGTAGTGGATGGGAAGTATTCCGCCTGGAGGTCGGTGGCCAGAGGTGTCCCGCGGGGATCTGTTCTTGGGCCTCTGCCCTTTGTAGTTTTTATAAATAATGTGAATGAGGAAGTGGAAGGGTGGTTAGTAAGTTTGCTGATGACACAAAAGTTGGTGGTGTTGTAGATAGTGTCGAGGGCTGGCGCAGACTACAACGTGACATTGACAGGATGGAGAGCCTGGCTGAGAAGTGGCGGATGGAGTTCAGTCTGGATACATGTGAAGTGATTCATTTTGGATGGTCAAATTTGAATGTTAATATAGTGTTAAAGACAGGATTCTTGGCAGTGTAGGGAACAGCAGGATCTTGGGATCTACGTGCATTGGTCCTTCAAAGTTGCCACCCAAGTTGATTGGGTTGCTAAGAAGGCATATGATGTTTTGGCTTTCATTAATAGGGAGATTGAGTCTAAGAGCCACAAGGTTTTGCTGCAGCTCTATAAAACCCTGGTTAAACCACACTTGGAATATTGTGTGGGCGGCACGGTGGCACAGTGGTTAGCACTGCTGCCTCACAGTGCCAGAGACCCGGGTTCAATTCCCGACTCAGACGACTGACTGTGTGGAGTTTGCACGTTCTCCCCGTGTCTGCTTGGGTTTCCTCCGGGTGCTCCGGTTTCCTCCCACAGTCCAAAGATGTGCAGGGTCAGGTGAATTGGCCATACTAAATTGCCCGTAGTGTTAGGTAAGGGGTAAATGTAGGGGTATGGGTGGGTTGCGCTTCGGTGGGTCGGTGTGGACTTGTTGGGCCGAAGGGCCTGTTTCCACACTGTAATCTAATCTAATTTTAAAAAAAAAAATTGTATCTGCTTCTGGTCGCCTCAATAGAGAGGGTGCAGAGGAGATTTACCAGGATGGTGCCTCGTTTGGAAGGCTTGTCTTATGAAGAGAGGTTGAGTGAGCTTGTGTTTTTCACACTGGAGAGAAAGAGGAGAGGTGACTTGATAGAGGAGTACAAGGTAATGAGAGGCATAGATAAGAGTAGATAGCCAGAGACGTTTCGCCAGGGCAGAAATGGCTGTCACGAGGGGTCATAATTTTAAGGTGATTGGAGGATGGTATAGGGGACATGTCAGGGGTAGGTTCTTTACGCAGAGAGTGGTGCTGCATGGAATGCACTGCCAGCGGTAGTAGTAGAGTCAGAGACTTTCGGTACATTTAAGCGACTGCTGGATAAGCATGTGGACGGCAGTAAATTGAGGGGTGTATAGGTTAGGTTGATCTTAGACTAAGATAAATGCTCGGCACAACATCATGGGCCGAAGGGCCTGTACTGTATTGTACTGTTCTATGTCCTCTGGTCATCCCCAGCATTAGCCAATTCAATTCACTCCACGTGACATCAAGAAACAGTTGGAGACACTAGATACCACAAAGGCAATGGGCCCTGACAACATTCTGGCAATAGTATTGAAGAATTGTGTTCCAGAACGTATTGCAACCCCAGCTAAGCTCTTCCAATCCAAAACTTGCCGCTCCACTAGCCAAGCTGTTCCAATACAGTTATAATACTTGTATCTAGCTGATAATGTGAAAAATTGCCCAAGTATGTCCTGTATATAAAAAGCAAGACAAATCCAACCCAGCCAATTACTACCCCATCAGGCTGCTCTTGATCATCAGTATGCTGCTGGAAGGTGTCATCAACCGTGCTATCAAGCAGGATCGGCTCAGCAATAACCTGCTCAGTGATGCACAGTTTGGGATCTGCCAGGGTCACTCAGCTCCTGACCTCATTATGGCTCTGGTGCAAACATCAACAAAAGACTGAATTCCAGACATAAGGTGAAAGTGGCAGCCTTTGACATCAAGGCTACATCCAACGAGTGTGGCATCACGAAGAACTTGCAAAACTGGCATCAATGAGTATCGGGGCAAACACTCTGCTGGTTGGAAGAGTTGGAAGTTGGAGTTTATGGTTGTTGGAGATCAATCATCTCAGTTCCTGGATACCTCTGCAGGAGTTATAGAGTCATAGAGATATACAGCATGGAAAGGGACCCTTCAGTCCAACCCGTCCATGCCGACCAGTTATTCCAACCCATTCTAGTCTCACCTGCTAACACCCGGCCCATATCCTTCCAAACCTTTCCTATTTATTTATCCATAGGGGAATGTCCTCGTAAGCAGTTTCAGTTGCTTCGACAATGACCTTCCCTCCATCATAATGTCAGAAGTGGAAATGTTCACCAAAGATTGCACAATGTTTATCACCATTCACGACTTCTTAGATACTAAAGTAGTCCATGTTCAAATACAACAAGACCTGGACAATCTCAGGCTGACAAGTAGCAAATAATTTTCGCACCACAGAAATACCAGGCTATGACAATCACCATTAACAGAAAATCTAACCATCAACCCATAATATTCAATGGTGCTACTGTTATGAAGTTGAAGTCATGTGCTGTACCTTTGAAAGAGAGTGAATGTTGAAAAGCTGGCAAACACCTGTCATGTGACTGACTGCAAACACAAAGTGCACTATACAGTTTGAAGATGTAACATTTGAGCTGTAACTCAGATACTGAGTTGTTTTCACAACAATCCGAATTTAGCCAATCAGTTTAAATTATGCCCAAGATACTAAAACCCAATCGAATTTGAATTTTACTGTTTTGACAACAAGAGATGCGGTGGAGGAGGACCAGTTCCAAAAACGTACAACCCAGATGGCCTCCTTCTTCAAGGACCGCAATTTCCCCCCCCCGACGTGGTCGAC
>NC_057710.1:4174416-4199265 GCF_004010195.1 Chiloscyllium plagiosum
TTGACCTCTTTCCACCTATCACATTTCCGACGCCCCTTCCCCAAGTCCTCCTCCCTACCTTTTATCTTAGCCTGCTGGACAAACTTTCCTCATTCCTGAAGAAGGGCTTATGCCCGAAACGTCGATTCTCCTGTTCCCTGGATGCTGCCTGACCTGCTGCGCTTTTCCAGCAACACATTTTCAGCTCATGTTATTATTGATGATGCTTTAGATTATTTCAACCACAATATGGCAAGACTTCAATTTGCCTTCTTACCAAAAGCAACTTCCCCGTTCCTTGTTACATTTGGCATTGACTGATTGTTTGAAGACACAGCTTTCCTGTGATTAACTCCTTAAACTCTTCTGCAGAGTAATCAGTTGTCCTTGAGCCACAATGTAGCCAGTTATCAAGCAAATGTCAAAACAGTTTTGGTCATGTAGATTTGATTCCTTCTTCTCCCAGACATGGCTAATGACATCCAGATAGAGTCATATAGCCCTATAGCATGAAGATAGGCCCTTTAGCCCAAACTGGTCCATGCCAACCAAAATGTCCATCCATGCTAACCCCATTTCCCTCCACTTGGTCCATATCCTTCTAAACTTTTCTTGTCCATGTATTTGTCCAAATGTTTTTTAAATGTTGTTAATGTACCTGCCTCAACCACTTCTGCTAGCAGCTCATTCCATATGCATATCGCCCTCTGTGGAAAAAAAGTTGCCTCTTTTCCCCTCTAACCTTAAATTGATGCCATCTAGTCCTCAAACTCCCAACCCTGGGAAAAAGACTGAGTGCATTCACCTTATCTATGCCTCTCATGACCTTATACACTTCTATAAGAATGCCCCCTCAGTCTCCTACACTCTAAAGAAAAAAGTCCTAGCTTGTCCAACCTCTCCCTATCGGTCAGACCGCTGAGTCCTGGCAACATTCTTGTGAATTTCTTCTGCACTCTTTCCTGTAAATTCCTGTATCAGTTTGTCCTTCTCCTTTAATACTGTGCTGATTCTTTTATTGTTGATGCTTTCAATCCATGCAGTTACTAAAGTTCTCAAGTTGATAATTTCACAACCTCACATTTGCTTCCCTTGCAAAACATTTTAAAGCTGTACCCTTTGGTTCACGATCTTTTTACAAATGGGAACAGTTTCTACTCTATCGAGGCCCCTCATGATATCGAATACTTCTAGCAAAAGCACTTGAAATCAGGTCCCACTATTCATGAAGTCATCATAAAAGCTAAAAACATTTATCAAAGTAGTCCCCAGTTTACCTGTCAGACAGACCCAAGTTAATAGAAAACAAAGACCAGGTTTCTAGACTTAACAAGAACTACTATTTGTAACAAATAGATTTTAACTGTAGGTAAATAACTATCCTGTTGATCTACAACTCCACTAGCTAAAACTCTCAGCACTTTAGATTTAGATTAGATTCCCTACAGAATGGAAACAGGCCCTTCGGCTCAACAAGTCCACACCAACCGTCCGAAGAGTAACCCACCCAGACCCATTCCCCGACCCTATATTTACCCCAGACTAATGCACCTAATACTATGGGCAACTTAGCCCGGCCAATCCACATGACCTGCATGTTTTTGGATTGTGGGAGGAAACTGGAGCACCCGAAGAAAACCCACACAGTCACGGGGAGAATGTGCAAACTCCACACAGACAGTCACCTGAGCCGGGAATCGAACCAGAGTCCCTGGCACTGTGAGGCAGCAGTACTAACCATTGAGCCACCATGACACCCCTTTGCAGGACTACAAACACATTCAGACAAAAAACTATAGACTGGTGAGCCTGGCATCGGTGGTGGGCAAGTTGTTGGAGGGAAACCTGAGGGACAGGATTCACATGTATTTGGGAAGGCAAGGTCTGATTAGGAATGGTTAACATGGCTTTGTGCATGGGAAATCATGTCTTACTAATTTGATTGAGTTTTTTGAAATAATAACAAAGAGGATTGATGAGGCCAGAGAGGTGGATGTGATCTATATGGACTTCAGTAAGGCGTTCGACAAGGTTCCTAATGATAGACTAGTTAGCAAGGTTAGATCTCACGGAATACAGGGAGAAGTAGCCATCTGAATACAGAACTGGTGCAAAGGTAGAAGACAGAGGGTGGTGGTGGAGGGCTGTCTTTTAGACTGGAGGCCTGTGACCAGTGGCATATCACAAGGATCGGTGCTGGGTCCACTGCTTTTCTTCAGTTATATAATGATTTGGATATGCACATAGGAGGTAACATTAGTAGGTTTGCAGATGACACCAAAATTGGAGATGTAGTGGACAGCGAAGAAGGTTACCTCAGATGTGGGCGGCACGGTGGCACAGTGGTTAGCACTGCTGCCTCACAGCGCCAGAGACCCGGGTTCAGTTCCCGCCTCAGGCGACTGACTGTGTGGAGTTTGCACATTCTCCCCGTGTCTGCGTGGGTTTCCTCCGGGTGCTCCGGTTTCCTCCCACAGTTCCAAAGATGTGCAGGTCAGGTGAATTGGCCATGCTAAATTGTCCGTAGTGTTAGGTAAGGGGTAAATGTAGGGGTATGGGTGGTTTGCGCTTCGGCGGGTCGGTGTGGACTTGTTGGGCCGAAGGGCCTGTTTCCACACTGTAAAGTAATCTAAATCTAATCTAAAGATCAGGTAGGCAAATGGGCCAAGGAGTGGTAGACAGAGATTAATTTGGATAAATGTGTGGTGCTGCAGTTTGGAAAGGCAAATCAGGGCAGGACTTATAGACTTAATGGTAATGTCCTGGAGAGTGTTGCTGAACAAAGAGACCTTGGAGTGCAGGTTCAATGTTTCTTGAAATTCGAATCGCAGGTAGATAGGATAGTGATATATGAGTAGGAAGGGTTTAGATGGGCCAAGTGTTGGCAAATGGAACTAGATTAGTTAGGATAACTGGTCGGCATGGATGAGTTGGACCAAAGGGTCTGTTTCCATGGTATCCATCTCTATGACTCTACGACCATATGTCATTTCAGCAGTCCAAAGGCTTCTGCCAGTACATTTGCACCCACAAGCTGCTCAGCTACCCAGGAAGCAATCAGGTGGTTGTTGTCAGGCTGATGGCCTTTGGCATCCGCTATTGGTGACAACTCCACAAACTAACAGCAATGTACTGTCTGTCAAATCACACTTTGTACACAACCATGTCCAGAAATAGCTTCTCCCACTACTTTAACAAAGTTCTGCTCCACCATTCAATCATGGTTGATATATTTCTCCACCCTAATCTCCTGCCTTCTCTCCATAACACTTTATGCTGTTGATACTCAAGAATCTATCAATCTCTGTCTTAAATACACTCAAAGATTGAAATTTCTGGAAGGCACTGCTGCAACGATCTGTGAAGGAAAAAGAAAATTAGCGGTAACATTGGACCCAAAACTGATTCCTGGAGAGATAAGTCCACAAAAAGTTTATTCAACACAAGTCCATAAAAAAAATTCATCATTATACATTTTCCTATCCTTCAGCCAAATATGTATTCACGTTGCTACTGTCCTTTTTAAACTATCACCTATAACTGTTCTCACAAGTTTGATATGTGACATTTTATCAAATGCCTTAAACCACTGGTTTAAACTAAAAGGTAAATTGGGAAACTTCATGCAGTGAGTTGTTATGAGAAATAACACTCTAATAGAAGGGTAGTAAAAGTAGAATCCATAGAAATATTTTAAAGGAAATTGGGCAGGTACATATAGAGTACTGCAGTCAGTGTTCACTTTCTGTACTGTAGGCTTTAACACTCAGCATGTGTAAATTTATCACTATGAATTTCTATCCATTTTGCCAGTGGGAGTAGAGAATGGGGAAAAGCAGCAACACACAATGACAGAATCACAGGAAAGCCATTTATTCAGGAAATAAATCTGCTATTCTGTAGATGCTATGAAACAATAATTCACACCAATTTGCCCATCTAACCAATTCTAACAAGCACCTTGCACATGTGGGTGAGGAATGAAAAGCAGTTCCATTCAAATTATATTCTTTCTGACTGACAGTAAAAGCTGACGGTAAGTATATTTGTGCATGAACTATGGTTGACGAGGCAATACTACCTGAAACTGACAGCAAGATATGTGCCAATAGAACTTGGCAAACAATTTCTGAATCAGTAAATAACACATCAATATGTTTAATTTGTATGTAAATTTATGGCCATCATTTTTTAAAACCACGGTGACTTCTTGTAATAACTCATGGAGCTGTGCCTTTCTCCAAACCTCTATTGTCTCCTTTAATACAACAACTCCAGGATTGTGCAGAGTCAGTGTTAAGACCATAAGACATAGGAGCGGAAGTAAGGCCATTCGGCCCATCGAGTCCAGTCCGCCATTCAATCATGGCTGATGGGCATTTCAACTCCACTTACCTGCATTCTCCCCATAGCCCTTAATTCCTTGTGACATCAAGAATTTATCAATCTCTGCCTTGAAGACATTTAGCGTCCCGGCCTCCACTGCACTCTGCGACACTGAATTCCACAGGCCCACCACTCTCTCTGGCTGAAGAAATGTCTCTGCATTTCTGTTCTGAATTTACCCCCTCTAATTCTAAGGCTGTGTCCACGGGTCCTAGTCTCCTCGCCTAACGGAAACAATTTCCTAGCGTCCACTCTCTCCAAGCCATGTATTATCCTCTAAGTTTCTAAGTTTCCCCTTAATCTTCTAAAGTCCAATGAATACAATCCCAGGATCCTCAGCCGTTCCTCATATGTTAGACCTACCATTCCAGGGATCATCCGTGTGAATCTCCGCTGGACACGCTCCAGTGCCAGTATGTCCTTCCTGAGGTGTGGGGACCAAAACTGGACACAGTACTCCAAATGGGGCCTAACCAGCGCTTTATAAAGTCTCAGTAGCACAGCGGTGCTTTTATATTCCAACCCTCTTGGGATAAATGACAATGTTGAATATAACAGGGAACAGAAATGAGCCTACCAGACATAAGCTGAACCTATCAGTCACAATGAGATAAAATATGAAATATGACATGTGGTAAGTGTAAAAGACTTGGGAAGAACAAGTGACTTTGGATCTACAGTTCCCAAAGCTCTCCATGCTGGGGCTCTTCCTCGCCTCATGTCTCCTCAGTCTGTTACAAACTAATTGATACAGATTGATTGTACTGATTAGTCAACACCTTCATTATCAATGCCAGAACTGTAGAAGGCAAGCTAGCTGGGCCCTCGGTCTTGCTACATTTAGCTGTTCACATATTGTGTTTGCCTGGACATCGACAGGAAAGCAGAACTGAGAATGCCAGAATCAACTGACATAAACGAATATTATCTAAAGACCTCCTAGATGTCCTTCATTAAGATAATTTTACAGGCAGAATCCTCTCACTTCCAGTCCTTGTTCAATCCCTTGAATATCCTGCTGTGAACTACAGTAATATTAGAAGCAAAAGATTTCAGATTTCTTCAAACAAGCAATTTGCAGATCAGTGGCAAATTACCACAGCAGAGGTCAATCAGGATGACCTTTGAGCTTTCTTAGACACAATCTTCTGGTTACACAGCCCTAAAAGGGCTCCAAGAATTTTTCTAACAGGGGTTGACGAAGGATGTGCTGGTTTAGAGAAGTGAGAAGATGAAATTACTGGAATTATGTTTTTAATGTGGGTTAATTAACCTCCAACAGGAGTGCTGAGCAGCTGCTCCAGGTATTTTTACTGCTTTAATTTATTCCAGATGACATTTCGACAGACAGACTGTTAATACACAGCGTGGGGCTTTTTCATTAAGAGAGACAGGAATTTGGTGCCAAACTAAATGCGAAACAAGGAAATGTAATACTGAGAGGCACAATACATCCAGAGAGAGAGTATCCAGGACTGAATCCATTTATATTAAAAGGTTAAATTGTACCCAAAGCTGTTTAGTTGTAATGCAGCTTCCTGTGCAGCCTTATCTGGGCAGCCTTTATCAATCTTCATGATGAAGTTGGAGTGGCTCTTAACTGGGCTAGAAATCTTATAACAGACATAATGTTGACTGTGGGATGTTGGGGTTATTCAGCAATGATAATGTTATTGAATGTCAAGAGGAGGTGATCAGATGGGCTTTACCTGCGTCTTGTGTTGTATGAAAGTGACTTGCTCCTGAAAAGCACAAGAGTCAGGAATTAGCATTAAGTCATAATGCTCCTATGGTATGGGGAGCCCTTCATGGACCTGTTCCTAGTCCTATATAAAAGTTTTGCAAGCATCACAGGTAAGCCAAAACTCACATAGAATGTACACCATATGCCATCTATAGTGGAACTGCAGCTAGCTTGTTTTACTCATTCATGGGATGAGGGCATCACTGGCTCAGCCAACATTTATTTGTCATCCCGAATTGCCCAGAAGGTAGTTAAGAGTCAACCATGTTGCTTTGGGTTTGGGGTTGCATGTAGGCCAGACCAGGTAAGGATGGCAGTTTCCTTCCCAAAAGGACATTAGTGAACCAGATGGGTTTTTTCGACAACTGGCAATGGATTCTTGGTCATCATTCGACTCTTACTTGCAGATTATTATTGAATTCAAATTCTCCCATCTGTTGTGGCAAGGTGCAAACCTGGGTCCCCAGAATATTACGTGGGTCTCTCTTTTAACAGTCTTGAGATAACACCAGTAGGCCATCATCTCCCCTATTTTTCTACAGAAACCCAACAATTTGTCTCTCTCTATGTTTCAGCCCACGGATCTACTGGATTGTCACTTCTTCTGGGTTTTTTAAAGGCTCTATAAATTTGAGAGTAATCACCCAGAGACTGCTTAAAACTATATAAGAGAAAAATCAATTGGAATTGGAGCTATGAAAATGCAGTTTGACTGATGTTAAAGAATTTTCTAAAAGCTAATGAACGGTAGGGTACCATACAAACAATCAATAGTGGAAGCATAGGCTTAGGGTATTTATGAATTTAGTGTTTATGAATCGAAATCATCATTTGGAATACATCTAACTAGAATTGGCAAATCTGAGTATGATCTGCCCAAAATCACTTAATTCACAAAAGCTTCAACCTTAACAGTAAAGTTGGTACTCTACAGAGGGAGAATGAGGAGCTGAAAGTAGATTTTAGAAAAACGCTAGATATAATGAATGAATAATGTGCTTCTATCTTCACGATAGAGGAGACAAAAAAGATTCCGGCATTACCTGTAAATCAGGAAATGAAAGGAAAAGAGGAACTTGGTGAAATTTTTCCGGTCTCTCCGAGTATAGGATTAGACCTGGGGAATGGAGGATTGCAAATGTGACAACGCTGTTTAAGAAAGGAACAATAACTTTGGAAATTACAGATCTGTCAGCTTGACATCAACAGCGGGAAAACTGATCAAGACCATAAGAAGGGATAAGCTACATATACACAGAGAAAAATAAGTTAATTCTACATAGTCAACATGACTTTGTCAAGAGTAGATTATGTCTGACAAATTTAACTGAGTTCTTTGATAAGGTAGCACAGGAAGTGGGTATTGTACAATTGGACTTTCAGGAAATATTCTGATATGATGCCATGTGGCAGGTTGGTTTGCAAAGAACTCTTTTTTTTCTGATTTATATAATGATTTGAAGATGGGTATTGAGGACAAAATCTAACTTTTCAGATGTTTCTAAGCCAGGGAGGATGGTGAATTTTGAAGATGATGCTGAACAACTTCAGGGGGGACATTGATAAGTTGGCCAAATCGGCAGGCACCTAGCAGATGAATCTCATGCAGACAAATGTAAGGTGATGCATTTTGCTGGAAGAAACACAGAGAGACACTGCAGGCTCAATGGCACAACTTTTGAAGGGAGTAAGGTGCAGCCAGACAATGTGCATAATTCGCTGAAGGTGGCCAGGCAAGCTGAAATAGTCGCGAAGAATTATTATAGCTCTTTAGGCTTATAAATAGATTCAGGGTGGCATCCGGTGACTAGTGAGGTTCTGCAGGGATTCGTTTTGGGATATTGTTTATGTTATATGTTAACAATCTAGACAAAGGAATTGAGGATATTGTTGATAGGTTTAAAGATGACACAAAGATACTTGGGATCCTAGTTCAGACTTCTCTCTAGTTACAAGATGGCGGCGGAGTTAGACACATTAGCGGAGGTTGTCTCCTCCGCCCGCTCTTCTTTTCTCTTTTAATTCTGCCTAGTGCTTTTTTTTCTTTTTCTTTTCCCTTTGACGCCCAGACTCCGGCGACAACGCCTGGCCTGGTGCAGCTGCCTCTCAGTGTGGCGTAATGACCTCCCAGACCCTGGCAGTGGCCTCCAGGCATTGTGTGGCATCCAACTGCCTTGGTGCAGTGGTGTCCGGCAGTGGCCTCTCGGCATTGGCGTGGTGGCCTCCCAGATATGGTATGACGACCTCCTGGCGTTGGCATGGCATCCTCCCAGTATGGTACAGCAGCCTCCTCCTGTAGGGTTTTCCCAGCACGGCGTGGCAACCTTCTAGCCTCTTGCAGCAGCCTCCTGGCGTGGCGTGTCGTCAGCACGGTGTGAAGCCAGAGCCCAATGCAGACTGGAAGCTAAGTGCCAGCTGGTAGGTTGTACTGAACTCTTTTCTGTGATGCTGAACACTTTATTTTTGCATTGTCTAAAATCATGTAACTAAAGAAGCTGTGCCTAGGTACTTTCGTATCTAAATTGATGTTGTAATAAACTTTTCACTGAGTATGTGTGACAAAAAAGGCTATCCTATTCTATTTTATTCTCAAGGATAACATATGGTTCAGTTGGCACTTAGAAAGGCAAATTCAATGTTAGCATTCAAGAGGCCTCGTATCAAGAACAGAGACATATTGCAGAGGATGTAAAAGGTTCTGATCAGAGCACATTTGAAATATTATGAACAGTTTTGGACCCTGTATTTAAGGAAGGATGTGCTGGCCTTTGAGGGGTCCAGAGGAGGTTCACAAGAAAGATTCCAGGGATGGGGGTCTTGTCAAATAAGCAGTGGTTGAGGATTCTAGCTCTACACTCGATGGAGTTTAGAAGGCTGAGGGGAGAACGTTTGAAACTTACAGAATACTGAGAGGCCTGGATGGAGTGACATGGAGCAGATGTTTCCACTAGTGGGAGAGACTAGGATCTGAGGGCACAGCCTCAGAGTGAAAGGATGACCTTTTGGAACTGAGGTGAGGAGGAATTTCTTCAGTCAGAGGGTGGTGAATCATTGCTGCAGAAGGCTGTGGAGTCCAAGTCATTGAGTATATTTAAGACAGAGGCAGATAGGATCTTGATTAGTAAGAAGATCAAGACTTATGGGGAGAAGGCAGGAGAATGGTGTTGCGAAAATATATGACCTCTTTTGACAGCTAGTACAGACAAGATGGGTTGAATTGTCACTTTCTGGTCTGTAAAATTCTATGATTCTCTGAAATTATAATCACTAGGGAAGCAATACTGAGCAAATCGATGGAGATGTTGAGGTAAGCGATTTGTTGGCGTTAATTATCTAAAATTCCTTTGAGAGTAGAAAGGTTCCATCAGATTGGAATGTAGCAAAGATAACTCCTCTATTCAGGAAGGGAGCAGGCAGAAACTTTAAATTGTAAACTAGTCAGCTCTACATCTGTCATAGGGAAAGCGCTACAACCGATCATTAAGGAGGTGATAGCTGAGCACATGGACAAACTCAAAGTAATTGGGAAGAGGAAGCAGGGTTTAGTGTAAACTGTTGAGTCAGTTTATAGGAATTCTTTGAAGGAGCAACATGTGTTGTGAATAAAGGGGAGTTTGTTGATGTGCAGTTCTTGGATTTCCAGAGAGGGTTTAATTAGATAAATTAAATAAATTGGGGTCACATGGTGGCTCAGTGCTTAGCACTGTTGCCACATGGTGCCAGGGACCTGGATTTGATTCCATCCTGAGATGGAACATAAGGACGAGGAGCAGGAGTAAGCTATCTGGCCCTTCAAATCTGCTCCGCCATTCAATAAGATCATAATTGATCTTTTTGTGGCCTCAGCTTCACTTACTCGTCCTCTCACCGCAACCCTTATTTCCTTTATTGTTCAGAAAAATATCTATCTTCGCCTAAAAGCATTTACTGAAGGGAATTCCACAGGTTCACAACCCTCTGGGTGAAGAAGTTCCTTCTCTATTCAGTCCAAAATCTGATCACCCTAATTTTGAGGCTATACCCCTTTGTCCTAGTTTCACTGCCAGTGGAAACATTCTCTCTACATCTATCTTATCTATTTCCTTCATAATTTTATATGCATCTATAAGATCCCCCCTCATTCTTCTAAATTCCAATGAATGGAATCCCAGTCTACTCAGTCTCTCCTCATAAGCCAACCCCCTCAACTCCGGAATCAACCTAGTGAACCTCCTCTGCACCCCCTCTAGTGCCAGTACATCTTTTCTCAAGTAAGGAGACCAAAACTGCACGGAGTACTCCAGGTGTGGCCTCACCAGCATCCTGCACAGCTGCAACATGACCTCCTTGTTTTTAAATTCAATCCTTTTAGCAATGAAGGACAAAACTCCATTTGCCTCCTTAATCCCTGCTGCACCTGCAGACCAACTTTCTGGAATTCATGCACAAGGACACCCAGGTCCCTCTGCACAACAGCATGCTGCAACTTTTTACCATTCAAATAATAATCCTTTTTACTTTTATTTCTACCAAAATAGATGACTTCACACTTATTTACATTGTACTCCACCTGCCAGACCTTTGCCCACTCACTTAAACTATCTCTTTTCCTCTGCAAAGTTTCACAGTCCTCTGCACACTTTGCTCTGCACTCATCTTAATGTCATCTGCAAACTTTGACACCCTACATGTGGTTCCCAACTTCAAATCATCTATGTAAATTGTGAATAATTGCACTCCCAACACTGATCCCTGAGGTGCACCACAAATTACTGATTGCCAATTGAAATAGCACTCATTTATCCCCACTCTTTGCTTCTTGTTAGTCAACAATCCTCTATCCATGCTAATACTTTACCCATAATGACGTGCATCTTGTGCGGCGCCTTATTGAAGGCCTTTTGAAAATCTAGATACGCCATATCTACTGGGTCCCTGTTGTCCACTGAGTTCATAGAATTCCAAAAGATTAGTTGAGCACGACCTGCCCATGATGAATCCATGCTGCATCTGCCCAATGGGACAATTTCTATGTAGATGCCTTGCTATTCCTTCTGTGATAATAGATTCAAGCATCTTCCACAGAGGTTAAGCTAACCGATCTATAATTGCTGATCTTTTGTCTACCACCTTTTTAAAACAGTGGTGTCACATTTGCTGTTTTCCAACCTGCTGGAATTGCTGTTTTCCAACCTGCTGGAATTGCCCCAGAGTCCAGAGAATTTTGGAAAAATACAACAAGTGCCCTTGTTATTTCTCCTCCTATCTCTTTCAGTACCCAAGGATGCATTCCATCAGGGCCAGGAGACTTACCTATACTTGGTTCTATTACTTTGCCCAACGCTACCTCTTTTGTGAAAATAATTATTTCTAGGTTCTCACCTACCTTTGTCTCTTTGTCAATTACTGGCATGTTATTCACGTCCTCCACTGTGAAGACGGACACAAAATATCTGTTCAATGCCTCAGCCATTTCATCATATCACCATGACTAAATTCTCCTTCTCATCCTCTACAGGATCAACGTTTACTTTAGCCACCCATTTACATCATACTTCCTGTCGTTTTCACCTTCCCTTCACCCCGACTTACGAGGCTAAAGTCCTAGTGACCACCCTATTTATCCTTTTCGCTAGAATACCAGTTCCAGATTAGTGGAGACTGTCCCATAGGTACAGATCCCTCCTGTTCCAAAACTGATGCCAATGCCAAGGATGATTGTTCAAATTCCACACAGACATTGTCCCCATGTCTGCGTGGGTTTTCACGGGGTGCTCCGGTCTCCTCCCGCGGTCCAAAAATGTACAGGTTTGGTGGATTAGCCATGCGAAATTGCCAGTAGTGTCCAGGGATGTGCAGTCTAGGTGGATTAACCATGGGAAATGCAGGGTTACAGGATTAAGGTGGGGGGGATGGGATGCTCTTTGGCAGGCTGGTGTGGCCTTGATGGGCCAAATGGCCTGCTCCCACACTGTACGGGATTCTATGATTCTGCAATAAGATCTAACATAAAAAGGTTATTGTGCAAAGCAGGAGCTTGTGGTTGCAGACATAAATACACTAATATAAATAGAAGATTAGATGCATAGCAAGAATATACAGTATGAACAAATGGGTCTTTTTTCAGATCAGCCTATATAATGAGTTGAGTCCCACAGGCATCTGTCCTGGACTACCAACTTAACTTTACAAATATCAGTGACTAAGATGCGGGGTTCAAATGGCTGAACTTGCAGATGACACAAAGATAAGTACAAAAGTATGCTGTGACACAATGAGGATGCAGATCGCTATAAATAGGTTAAGTGATCATGCAAAAATCTAACATGGAGTAGAATGTGAAGTAAGCTATTTTCACAGGAACAATAAAAAGCAGAATATTACTTATATGGAGAAGGATTGCAGAGTCATGGTTAACTAGTTTTTTTGAAATTCTGAAATACTCTAGCTGGATGTTGTAGCATATGAATCACAAAACATTAGTTTTACTTATTATTATATTATGCAGTTATATCAAGTGATTAATAAGGCAAATCAATGCTACACTAGAATCATATGGCACAGAAGCAGGTTCACCATGTCTATGTTAAACACCAACCTCCATTAAATCCATTTACCTGCACTTGGCCCATAGCCTACAATGCCCTGGCAACACTTTTCACAAGAAGAAATGAACATAAAGGTAAGGATGCTGTTCTTCATTATACTGGACATTGGTGAGACAAGATCTTGAGTGCTGTATCTTAGAGTGCACGATCCAAAATTTAACCCAGTAACACTGAAGGAACAGCATTACGTTTCCAACTTATGGTGCTGAGTGGCTTGGAGGGGAACTTGCAGCTGGTGCTGTTCCCATGTTATCTGATGCCCTTGTCCTTTCCAGTACGTGATGCTTGGAAGTTGGTGTCTAAGGAACCTTGGTGAGTTACTGCAATGTATCTTATAGATTTTACACACTGCACTACTGAATTTCAATGGTAGTTGGTGTGAACGTTTGTGGATGTGGTGCCAGGTTGCCTTACTCTGGATGATGTTGAGTATTCTTGTTGAAGCCGCAATCATCCAAGCAAGTAGGGAGTAATCTATCACACTCTTGACTTCTGCCTTGGGCCAGAGGGCATAGTCTTAGAATAAAGGTGTGCCAATTTAAGACTGAAATGAAGAGAAATTTCTTCTCTCAGAGGGTTGAGTCTTTGGAATTCCTTGCCACAGAGAACTGTTGGGGCAGAGTCCTTGAATAAATTTTGTACTGAGATAGATAGATTCTTAATTAGTAGGGAAATGAAGAGTTATAGGAAAAATCAGGAAAGTAGATGTGAAGAATATCAGATTAGCAACGATCCTATTGAGTGGCAAAGCAGGCTCGAGGGGCCAAAGTACTCCTGTTGCTATTTCGTATGGTCATATGGTAGACACTTTCTGGAGAATCAGAAGGTGAGATTCTCACAGCAGGATACCTCCTTACACTGAAGAAGGGCTTATGCCCGAAACGTCGATTCTCCTGTTCCCTGGATGCTGCCTGACCTGCTGCGCTTTTCCAGCAACACATTTTCAGCTACCTCCTTACACTTCCTTCCATTCTCTTCCATGAGGCAGAAGAAATATAAGTTTGAATACATGTATGAATAGATTCAAGAACAGCTTCTTCCCTGCTTTCAGACTTTTGTATGGACTCTCAAACTTAATTCTGATATATCTCTCTCTGTACCTTCTCTGTGGCTGTAACACTGCATTCTGCACTCTGTTCTACTACCCTGATGCACTTTGTTTGGTATGATCTGGCTGTATATCACGGAAAACAACACTTTTCACTGTATCTCAGTAAATGTGACAACAATAAATCAATCAATCAATCAATCCTCTCTGCCCCGTTCTTTTATCCATATATTTATACACCACGTCCAGTTCAGTTTCTGGTCATGGATCACTCTGTGGATACTGATAGTAGAAGAGTCAGTAATAATATCGATGGTTAGATGATTTCTTGTTGGAGGTGGAGATTGCCCAGCACTTATGTGGCATGAATGTCACTGTCAGACAAAACCTGGATATTTGTCCATATCTTGCTGCGTTTATACATGGACTGCTTCAGTATCTGAGGATTGTGAATGGCACTGAATATTGTGCAATCATCAGCGAGCATCCCCATATCGAACCTATGACGGAGGGAAGGTTATTGACAAAACAGCTGAAGATGGTTGGACTGAGGTCACTGCACTAAGAACTCTTGCAGAGATGTCTTCAACCTGAGATGACTGACCTCCAACAATCACAGCTATCTTCCATGCTAGGTATGACACCAAACAATGGAAACATTTCCCCTCTGCACTGACCCCTCCCCCCCAATTTCCATTGATTCCTTGGTTATTTGATAACATGCTCAGCCAATTGCTGCCTTGATGTTAGGTGCAGCCAATCTCATCTGCTCTCTTAATTCAGCCATTTTGTCCAAGTTTCAAACAAGGTTATAATGGGGTCAGGAGCTGAGTGACTCCTGTGGCACTGACTGTCAGCAAGCAGTTTATTGCCAAATAAGAGCTTTTTGACAGCTCTGTTGAGGACACCTTCCATCACTTTGCTAATTATCGAAAGTAGACTGATGGGGCAGTAATTGGCTGGGTAAAATTTGCCCTGCTTTGTACGAGTAGAAAATAGCTGGCAATTTTCTACAGTTAGGTAGATGCCAGTGTTATAGCTATACTACAACAGTTTGGCCAGGGGAGGGGCAATGTCTGGAGCATGCACCTCCAAACTGGAGGAGTTGTATCTGAATCGGAATGGTCCAGTTTCCTTGCTGGGAGGTTGCTCCTGCTGTTGAGGAGGTTTTAAACTGATTTGGCAGTGTTGCACAAAAAGGTTACTCAAACCTTTTGTCAGGATATTCCCTTGTATGGCAGACAAAAACAGAGAGTCAACTCAGACTTTACTTAAACTTTTCTTTATTTTAAGTCTTAGGCACAAATTCTCAATGTAAAACATACATTTGTTGCAACATTTACTTCTTACTTGATCTAACTTCCATTTTAACTCACTTCATTTAACTTCACCTCACCTTATATTAAGATTTAGATTTGTTGTCACATATACTCAAGTGCAGAAGTACATGGTTACAGTGAAAACCATATTATGTCACCACACTCGGTGCCATCTTAGGTGCAAAGGTATCTAGATATAAAAAACATAGATACAAAGTAGTAAGAGAAACAGAGTTAAAAAGCTAAGCATTACTTTCATAGAATACGTTAAAAGAAATAAAGTAGTAGTAAACATTCAAGTATAGACCAGTGAGCCCAACATCAGTGGTGAGCAAGTGGTTGGAGGGAATACTGAGACAGGATTTAAATGGACAGAGGAACCTTGATTAGCTGAACGACACAGGCAGGGAGTACTTTGTTCGGATAAACTGAATGTTTGGATAATTGAATGACGGGTAACACAGTTTAGTTAAGCATCAGGACCTTGCGATCTTGCTTGATAATGCAAAATTTGTAAAATCGAATGCCAGATAATCGAGGTTCCTCTGTATAGGGTGTTCTGGTAAAATGCGAGTGGTGGTGGTGGAGGGTTGCTTTTCAGACTTGAGGCCTGTGACCAGCAGTGTGTCACAAGGATCGGTGCTGGGTCCATTGCTTTTTGTCATTTATATAAATAAGGTATTGTTAGTAAGTTTGCAGACGACACCAAAATTGAAGGTGTAGTGGACAGCGAAGAAGGTTACCTCAGAGTACAATGTGCACCTTGATCAGATGGGTCCATGGGCTGAGAAGTAGCAGATGGAGTTTAATTTAGATAAATGTGAGGTGCTGCATTTTGGAAAGGCAAATCAGGACGGAACTCAGACACTTAATGGCAAGGTCCTGGGAAGTGTTGCTGGACAAAGAGACCTCATAGTCGAAAAGGGTGGCGCTGCAAAAAAGCACAGGTCAGGAGCACAGCATCTGAGGAACAGCAGAGTTGACATTTCAGGCATGAGCCATTCATCAGGAATGTAGAGGGGCAAGAGGGATATGAGATAAATAGGGGGTGGGGGTGGGGGTGGGGCTGGGGGGGGGAAGGTAGGTGGATGCATTTGGGTAGGGTGATGGTTGGTGAAGAGGGTGGAGTGGATAGATGGGAAGGAAGGTGGAAGCATCCAGCTCCCCAAACTCATCCTGTCTCTCCAGGCAGGACCCACTTGCACACTAAGACACCACCACAGGTGCCTCGTCAGGTCCACACTCAGGCAAGGAACAAACAACAGAGAGAAAGAAAAAAAGAGGAAAAAAAAGAAACAGATAGAACGGACAAGCTCCAGCTGAAGCATCCTACTCTACCGTCATCTTGAGTTTATCAATTCACATTTAACCCTGAATCTAACTTTAACTCTAAATTTGGCTTGAAATTCCTGAAGAAGGGCTTATGCCCGAAACGTCGATTCTCCTGTTCCTTGGATGCTGCCTGACCTGCTGTGCTTTTCCAGCAACACATTTTCAGCTTTGAAACAAATACTACCCTGACTCAAGTGAAGTAGCCAACTTTGTTCTTGGTACGGATCTTCCCTCAGGGTATTTGTCTTCTCTAAGATGACTTTAGGGCATGTGCTTCTTAAATGTGGTCTCAAACTCCTGCAAAATCCTTTGTTCTGCTAAGGATTGTGCTTGTTTCCAGAAAGTTCTCTGGCACTCAGTCAACGAATTGACTAAATCCTGATCACACCTTTTGATCCTGGCCAATGGAGTTTACTGGTAGACAACTCCCAAATGTTTATACCAAGTCGTAAAGAGCCACATTCCACGTAAGGTAATATGGTACCAGCATGTCCAGCAGACCACATGACACCTGTCTTATTTTGTCAATACAGGAAACTGCAGGTCACAGCTTACAGGACACGTCACAAAAGGTCTGGCTGCAGCTTTAACCGAGGTCAGCGTTTTAACTAGCCTGACCCCAAAATTCCCAGCATGCTTGATTGTAGCTCTTAACCAATCTTGTAGCCATTTCTGTTGCTGGCTAGCTGACCGCAGCAGGGCGTTGGGGCACAGGGTAAACATAAAGTCCAGAGCAACATTCGAATCAGGTATGGAATGAATACTAGAGTAGTCCAGCATGCAGGGAAGACATGGCCATGAAAAGGCCCATAAAGAACTGGAAAACTAAAATCAATTTTAATGCAAGGAGCTTGACAGGTAAAGCGGATGAGCTTAGTATAATGATCAGCATGTGCGAATATGATATTGATGCAATCACTGAGATACGGTTGAGGAGGTGCAGGACTGGTGGTTCAACATTTTAGGGATTAAAAGTTTCAGCCATGACGGTGCGTATGTATGAGAGGTGGGGGCTTTACATTATTGATAAAGGAAACCATCACAGCAGTAATGAGGAATGATGTCCAAGGAGAGTCTTGCATTAAGGCCATACTGGTAGAGCTTAGAAATAAAAAAAGAATGATAATTTTCCTCAGATTATACTATATGCCTCTCAGAAGGAGATAGAGGAGCAGATAAATCACAGAATGAAAGGTGATAAGAGAAATAGGGTTATAATAATAGAAGATTTCAAATTTGCTAACACTAACTGGGATCACATTGGTGTGAAAGGAATAGACAGGGATGGAATTTTTAAAGTCCACCCAGGAAAGCTTTTTGTGCCAGTATGTAGAGAGTCTTGTTAAGAATGGGGCAGTGCTAGACCTAATCCTAAGGAATTAAGCCAGTCAAGCAGTTGAAGGGTGAAAGATTTAGTGATCATAAAACTGTAAGTTGCAAAGTCATTATAGAAAAGGATAAGGATAGTGCAGAAGTTTAGTGTCTAAACTGGGGAAAGGGCAATTTCAATATCATTAGGATCAAACAAATATAAACTAAGAACAACTACTTCCAGATAGAGTCAAAGAGATTTACAGCATGGAAACAGACCCTTCGGTCCAACCCAACCATGCCGACCAGATATCCCAACCCAATCTAGTCCCACCTGCCAGCACCCAGCCCATATCCCTCCAAATCCTTCCTATTCATATACCCATCCAAATGCCTCTTAAATGTTGCAATTGTACCAGCCTCCACCACATCCTCTGGCAGCTCATTTCATACACGTACCATCCGCTGCGTGAAAACGTTGCCCCTTAGGTCTCTTTTATATCTTCAGACTTTGCAGACAAATTTGCTCGGGTGACTCATTTCCTCATCGTGGAATGCTGACTGGAAGGAGGTCTGCATTCTCTGGATGCCCAGTCTAGTTTCCAGCTTGTATCTCGAAATCACATATGACTTAAATCAGTTATTGTACAGGCTGGCAGTACTCTAGTAATCCTAGCATATCCAGTAAGACATCGCCTTCGTCGTGAGCAACATAATATTTTGGTGCTTTTAATGGGAACACAGTTAATGGTTTTAGTCATATATTTTGAGTCACCTTCCTTCAC
This sequence comes from Chiloscyllium plagiosum, assembly GCF_004010195.1. Classification (NCBI taxonomy): domain Eukaryota; kingdom Metazoa; phylum Chordata; class Chondrichthyes; order Orectolobiformes; family Hemiscylliidae; genus Chiloscyllium; species Chiloscyllium plagiosum. The sequence goes on from NC_057710.1 coordinate 4,192,908, forward strand.
TGCCGGTGCTGCTCATCATGTTTTCAACGATTTCATATCACCTGTTTTCTACCAATATTTTGTACATTAGTAGCAGAGATCACAGATTTAAGATAACTGGCAAATGAAGTAATAGTGATTTGAGGAAAAGCATTTCCATGCAGTGAGTGGTTAAGGGTCTGGAATGCACTGCTGGAGACTGTGACAGAGGCAGCTTCAATTGATGCAGTGAAGAGAGAATTGAAATGCTATACCACAAAGAATATTCATGGCAACAGAGAAAAGATGGAGAAAGGGCAAGAGGTAAATTGATCCTACAGTGTTGGTGCAGATGTAACAGGTTGAATGGGCTCCTTCAGTGCTATATCCATTCAGTAGGTTAGATTCCCTACAGTGTGGAAACGGGCCCTTTGGCCCAACAAGTCCACACCGACGGTCCGAAGAGTAACCCAGCCCCCCTCTGACTATTGCACCCAACATTATGAATCGACGTTTCGGGCATAAGCCCTTCTTCAGGAAGAAGGGCTTATGCCCGAAACGTCGATTCTCCTGTTCCCTGGATGCTGCCTGACCTGCTGCGCTTTTCCAGCAACACATTTCCAGCTCTGTATCCAAATGGCAAGTTCTCCCTGTATTCCATGAGGTCTAACCTTGCTAATCAGTCTCCCATGGGGAACCTTGTCAAACGCCTTACTGAAGTCCATATAGATCACATCTACTGCTCTGCCCTCATCAATCTTCTTTGTTACTTCATCAAAAAACTCAATATTTGGAAGTAGTATTGTGAGAACTCAGCATGTTCCACCAACAGGTGAAAGTGAGGACGGCAGATGCTGGACAATAGTCGAGAGTGTGGTCTTGGAAAAGCACAGCAGGTCAGGCAGCATCTGAGGAGCAGGAGAATCGACGTTTCTCATCACGAAGGGTTTCTCATGTTCCTATAACAGTGAAGGACAGCAAGTCCAGGGAATCCTGGATGTACTCAGCTATTGAGAGTTTAATAAAGAGAAGGAAGGATATGTTCAGTACAGCACATTACAAACAAGGAAAGCCTTTCAGAAGTATAGGAAATGTCACAATTGCTTAAAAGAATTAGGAGGGCAAAGAAGGGCCACCAAAATATCTGTGGCAGATAGGAGTAAGGAAAACCACAGGCATTTTATCAATATATTAAGAGAATGAGAATTACTGTACCAGGGAAACACTGGAGCCTATTAGACACCAAAGGGGCAATCTGTGCATGGAGCCACAGGATATGGGTATGATCTTAAATGAATATTTTTCATTTGTTTTAACAAAGGTGAAAGATATTGTAGTTGGAGATTTTGGTTGGGATAGAGAGGTTGTAGAGCATGTTAAGTTTAATAAGGAAGAGTTTTAAGATCTCTTGGGGACCATGAAGGTACAAGGAAGTCTTGTTACAATTTTATGAAACATTGGTTAAGTCATAGATGGAATACTGTGTGCAGTTCTGTTTGCTGCACTATCAAAAGAACATGATTACACTGGAGATGGTGCAGATTCACCAGGATGTGGCCTGGGATGAAACTTCTCAGTTATGAAGAGACACTGGATGGGCTGAGTTGGTTTTCCCTGGAGCACAGATGACTGAGGGGTTCTGATTGAGGTATACAACATTATGAGGGGTATAGATAGGACAGATAGAGTCATAGAGAAGTACAGCACGGAAACAGACCCTACGTTCCAACTCGTCCATGCTGACCAGATATCCCAACCCAATCTAGCCCCACCTGCCAGCACCCGGCCCATATCCCTCCAGACCCTTCCTATTCATATACCCATCCAGATGCCTTTTAAATGTTGCGATTGTACCGGCCTTCACCACTTCCTCTGGCAGCTCATTCCATACACACACCATCCTCTGCATGAAAAAGTTTCCCCTTAGGTCTCTTTTGTATCGTTCCCCTCTCACCCTAAACCTATGCCCTCTAGTTCTGGATTCCCCCACCCCAGGAAAAAGACTTTGTCTATTTATCCTATCCATGCTCCTCATGATTTTATAAACCTCTAAAAGTCACCCCACTGCCTCCAACGCTCCAGGGAAAACAGCCCCAGCCTGTTCAACCACTCCCTCCAGCTCAAATCCTCCAACCCTGGCAACATCCTTGTAAATCTTTCTGAACTCTTTCAAGTTTCACAACATCCTTACAATAGGAAGGAGACCAGAACTGCATGCAATATTCGAAAAGTGGCCGAACAGCCGCAACATGACCTCCCAACTCCTGTACTCAATTCTCTGAACAATAAAGGAAAGCATATCATGAGATGTTACTAGTGTGTGTCTAAGACCAGAAGGCATATGTTTAAAGGTGAGGAGGTAGCGGTTTAGAGCCAATTTTAGGAAACGTTTTTCACCCAGAGAGTGGTGGAAATGGAAAACATGCTGCCTGAGAGGATGGTGGAAGCAGGTACTCCCACTGCATTTAAGAAGCATTTGGATGAGCACATAAAATTCCAGGGCATAGTCGGATATGGAAAAAGTGCAGGTTAAGTGGGATTAGTGGAGTTTGGTGTTTGTTTATTAACATTGACACGGTGGGCTAATGGGCCTGTCTTTACGCGGTATGACTCCGCTATTGCCATTGTCAGAATTCACAGTGTTTTCCATACTCAGTGCCTTCAGCCATTTCTTGATATCTCATGGAGTGAATTGAATTGGCTGAAGATTGGCACCTGTGATGCTGGGGCCTTAAGAGAAGGCTGAGGTGAAGATTATTAATGATTCAGCCCTATCTTTTGCAGATGTGCTGGGCTCCCCCATCAGTCAGGATGGAGATGTTCGTGAAGACACCTTTTCCAATGAGTTTTCCCGCCATCGCCTTCATCCCATTTTGCTTTGTGCTTGTGCACTTGGTCCTCTAATTCCTGCCATCCCTGTGTATTGTGTATTGCCAGTGTGGCATGGAATTCAACAGATTATATTGCAGATCTCCCACCTCCAACTGCCCTCAATCAATTTTCCTCTAACATCCCCAATATTTCCAAAATATGTACAGCTAAACTGGAAAATCAAGGAAACAGAATTTACAAGGCCACAGGTTTCTGGTTTAAGAGAGTAGCTTATGGAAACACATTTTTCATGAGCAAGAAAAGTCATGAAAGTAAGTTAAAATTCCAACATGTGGTTTAGAATACTGGAGTTTTGCAGCAAAAGAGGAAGTTATTCACCCCATCGTCTCTTCCTATAAGAGCCAGTTATTTGGCTTCGCAAGGAGTTAAGGGCTACGGGGAGAGTGCGGGTAAGTGGAGTTGAAATGCCCATCAGCCATGATTAAATGGCGGAATGGACTCGATGTGTGTGTGTGTGTTATGGTCTTATGGTGTCATTCCCCTCCACTTTTCCCATTCCTTTTCAAAAATTTTATCCTTTAAAAATACAATCTTGATTTTGTTTCCCTCAATGTTCCTGTGCATTCCACATCACAACAACACTGTGTACCACCTTTTAAGCATCAACAGCATTGTGCATTTTTCCAAGAACTTTGTTAAATATGACTTACCCAGTAAAGTAAGCAAATGGTATGTTGGCCTTCATTGCAACAGATTTCAAGTACAGGAGCAAGGATGCGTTGTTGCAGTTATACAGTGCCTTGGTGAGGCCACACCGAGAATACTGTGTGCAGTTTTGCTCTCCTTTTCTGAAGAAGAATGATCTTGCTCTCGAGGGAGTGCAGTGCAGGTTCACCAGACTGATACCAGGGATGATGGGACTGACATATGAGGAGAGATTGACTAGGTTGGGATTAGTTTCACTGGACTTCAGGCAAATGTGAGGACTGCAGATGCTGGAAACCAGAGTTTAGATCAGAGTGGTGCTGGAAAAGCACAGGAGGTCAGGCAGCATCCAAGGAGAAGGAAAATCGACATTTCAGGTTCCTGATGAAGGGCTTTTGCCCGAAACGTCAATTTGTCTGCTCCTCAGATGTTGCTGACCTGCTGTGCTTTTCCAGCACCACTCTGATCTACACCCTTCACTGGACTTCAGACAAATGAGGGGTGGATCTTATAGAGACTTATAAAATTTCAGCAGGATGTTCTCAATGTGGGTGTGTCCAGAACCAGGGGTCACAGTCTGAGGATTTAGGATAGACCATTTAGGACAGAGATGAGGAGACATTTTTTCACCCAAGCAACGGTAAGCCTGGGGGATTCATTACCACAGGAAGTAGGTGATACCAAAACATTGAATGTATTCAAGAGATGGCTAGACATAGAACTTGGGGCGAATGGGATCAAAGGGTATGGGAGAAAGCAAGATTTGGCTGTTGAGTTGAATGATCAGCCATGATCATGATGAATGGTGGAGCAGGCTCGAAGGGCCGAATGGCCTCCTCCTGTGGCTCAGAGGTTAGCAATATTGTCTCACAGCACTAGTGACCTGGGTTCGATTCCAGCCTCGGGCGACTGTCTGTGTGGAGTTTGCACATTCTCCCCACGTCCGTGTGGGTTTCCTCCAGGTGCTCTAGTTTCCTCCCACAGTCCAAATATGAGCAGGTGAGGTGAACTGGCCATGCTAAATTGCCTATAGTGTTCAGGGATATGTTGGCTAGGTGCATTAGTCAGGGGAAAGGTAGAATGATAGGGGAATGGGTCTGGGTGGGTTACTCTTTGGAGGATTGGTGTGGACTTGTTGGCCCGAATGGCTTGTTTCCACTTTGTAGGGATCCTATTCTATTCTATGTTTCTAACAGAGTGATCATTTCATTCAGAAGTCAGACAGACTGGTCCCTCATCTTGACCAAAAAAAAATCTCTTGGCAATTCTTTGGTCCTGTGGCAAAACTTGCAGGAAAATGTAGGGCAGCAATTCTTTTGCTGGAAATGGACAGTCAGCTCTAGCAGCACAAAGATCAGCCTCCATGCACAGTGCCAATATAAAATTACTTCTGATTGTTTCCTTCCAAACAGGTTCGATGGAGGACAGTATCTTTACGTTAGACAAGCATAATCTATGGATGGATGGCCATGCTGAAAGTTAGATTTAGATTTAGATTTTAGTGTCATGTGTACTCAAGTGTGGGGTACGAGAGTACAGTAAAAAGTGTACAATGTCGCCAGATTCAGTGCCATCATATACACAAGATCTTAGTTACAGAAATAGGGAAATTAAAGAAATAAGTTAAAAACTTCATCACCACAGTCTCCTTAGCATTAAAGCAGAAAAATAGAGAAATAAAGGTAAAATGTCAAACATTACAGTCCTTTCTTGAGCCACTGGCCTGCAGATGCTCCAAGCTGGGCTTCCTCAAGAGGGCTCGCTCTCCCCCAGTGCTGTTTATGCTTTCAAACATGCTGGGCTAAGACTGGTCCAGGCATGCTAGGCTTAGCCGCAGCTCGCAATGCTTTGGCCCTGATTGCCGCTGCCACCATTGTTTGCTGCCGATTGCCGCTGCTGCCATCCAGGCTTGCGCTAGGCCCCAGCCACTGCCACACTCCGTCACCGCCACAGCCGCCATTCCTCAAGTTTTACAAATGCCTGAGGTCTGTGCTGGGCCTACACTCCTCTACTCTGGCCTCAGAGTCATAGAGATGTACAACATGGAAACAGACCCTTCGGTCCAACCCGTCCATGCTGACCAAATATCCCAACCCAATCTAGTCACACCTGCCAGCACCCAGCCCATATCCCTCCAAATCCTTCCTATTCATATACCCATCCAAATGCTCACCCTAAACATATGCCCTCTAGTTCTGGACTCCCGACCCCAGGGAAAAAGCTTTGCCTATTTACCCCATCCATGCCCTTCATAATTTTGTAAAACTCTATAAGGTCACCCCTCAGCCTCCGACGCTCCAGGGAAAACACCTGTGGAGCCTCTCCCTATAGCTCAAATCCTGAAATCACGGCAACATTCTTGTAAATCTTTTCCGAACCCTTTCAAGTTTCACAACATCTTTCCAATAGGAAGGACACCAAAACTGCACGCAATATTCCAACAGTGGCCTAACCAACGTCCTATACAGCCGCAACATGGCCTCTCAACTCCTGTACTCAATACACTGACCAATAAAAGAAAGCATACCAAACGCCTTCTTCGCTATCCTATCTACCTGCGACTCCACTTTCAAGGAGCTATGAACCTGCACTCCAAGGTCTCTTTATTCAGCAACACTCCCTAGGACCTTACCATTAAGTGTATAAGTCCTGCTAAGATTTGCTTTCCCAAAATGCAGCACCTCGCATTTATCTGAATTAAACTCTATCTGCCACTTCTCAGCCCATTGGCCCATCTGATCAAGATCCTGTTGTAGTTTGAGGTAACCCTCTTTGCTGTCCACTACACCTCCAATTTTGGTGTCATCTGCATCTAACTGTCCCTCTTATGCACACATCCAAATCATTTATGTAAATGACAAAA
>NC_057710.1:4199650-4201285 GCF_004010195.1 Chiloscyllium plagiosum
GGTATACCTGATCAGGTCCTGGAGATTTATCCACCTTTAACATTTCAAGACATCCAGCATTTCCTCCTTTGTAATCTGGACATTTTGCAAGATGTCACCATCTATTTCCCTACAGTCTATATCTTTCATATCCTTTTCCACAGTAAATACTGATGCAAAATACTAATTTAGTATCTCACCCATTTTCTGCAGCTCCACACAAAGGCCGCCTTGCTGTTCTTTGAGGGACCTTATTCTCTCCCTAGTTATCCTTTTGTCCTTAATGTATTTATAAATCCCTTTGGATTCTCCTTAATTCTATTTGCCAAAGTTATCTCATGTCCCCTTTATGCCCTCCAGATTTCCCTCTTAAGTATACTCCTACTTCCTTTATACTATTTTAAGGATTCACTCTATCTATCCTGCCTATACCTGACATATGCTTCCTTCTTTTTCTAAACCAAACCCTCAATTTCTTTAGTCATCCAGCATTCCCTATACCTACCAGCCTTTCCTTTCACCCTAACAGGAATATACTTTTTCTGGACTCTCGTTATCTCATTTCTGAAGGCTTCCCATTTTCTAGCCATCCCTTTACCTGCGAACATCTGCCCCCAATCAGCTTTCGAAAGTTCTTACCTAATACCATCAAAATTGGTCTTTTCCAATTTAGAACTTCAACTTTTAGATCTGGTCTATCCTTTTCCATCACTATTTTAAATCTAATGGAATTATGGTTGCTGGCCCCAAAGTGTCCCTCCACTGACACCTCAGTCACCTGCCCTGCCTTATTTCCCAAGAGTAGGTCAAGTTTTGCACCTTCTCTAGTAGGTACATCCACAAACTGAATGAGAAGATTGTCTTGTACGCACTTAACAAATTTCTCTCCATCTAAACCTTTAACACGTTGGCAGTCCCAGTCTATGTTTAGAAAGTTAAAATCTCCTACCACACTATCTTCAATCCTCCCAAGCAGCTCTAGCAAATTTCCCTGCCAGTATATTAGCCCCTTTTAAATATGAAACGCTTCACGAATTTGCGTGTCAGGCTCACTCGAGGTCTACGCTGGGGCTTGCTTGAGGTCCACTGCTGATGCCATCGGAGCTCGAGGTAAGTAAGGAAAATAGAAGATCGAAAAACAAACAAGAAAAGCGATAAAAAAGGAAAAGCTTTTGAAAAGAAAAAGAAATAAAAGCAAAGCTCAGGAGCCCTACTCCACTGCCATCTTGCATTTAGAAGAATTAGTACAATTGTCAAATTCAGGATATGTTTCCTTTAGATGGTCTTTGTTGAATCCAGGAACATGGGCATTACTGGCCAGTCCTGGATGCCCTTGAAAAGATTGTGGTGAGCTGCCTTCTTCACTGTTGCAGTTCATTTGTTATAGGGGACCACAGAATATATAACATTACAGCGCACTACAGGCCCTTTAGCCCTCGATGTTGCGCTGACATGTGGACCCAATCTGAAGCCCATCTAACCTACATTATTCCATTCTCGTCCATATACCTATCCAATAACCATTTAAATGCCTGTAAAGTTGGTGAGTCAACAACTGGTGCAGGCAATGGGTTCCACGTCCATCCTACTCTCGGAGTAAAGAACCTACCTCTGACATCTATCCTATACCTCACCCCTCAATTTAAAGCTATGCCC
>NC_057710.1:4204580-4212697 GCF_004010195.1 Chiloscyllium plagiosum
TACAGGACATTGGTTAGGCCACTGTTGGAATATTGTGTGCAATTCTGGTCTCCTTCCTATCGGAAAGATGTTGTGAAACTTGAAAGGGTTCAGAAAAGATTTACAAGGATGTTGCAAGGGTTGGAGGATTTGAGCTATAGGGAGAGGCTGAACAGGCTGGGGCTGTTTACCCTGGAGCGTCAGAGGCTGAGGGGTGACCTTATAGAGGTTTACAAAATTATAAGGGGCATGGCTAGGGTAAATAGGCAAAGTCTTTTCCCTGGGGTCGGAGTCCAGAACTAGAGGGCATAGGTTTAGGGTGAGAGGGGAAAAGATATAAAAGAGACCATAAGGGGCAACCTTTTCACACAGAGAGTGGTACGTGTATGGAATGAGCTGCCAGAGGAAGTGGTGGAGGCTGGTACAATTGCAACCTCACCTACCTCCAAATCGGACACCTGGCTGGGTTCATTACCCAGTACCAAATCTAATGTGGCCTCACCCCTTATTGACCTGTGTACATACTGTGTCAGAAAACCCTCCTGCATGCAATAGACAAAAACTGACCCATCTGAAGTATTTGAACATCTAAAATACATCTACAGCATTCCCAGTCAATATTTGGGAAGTTGAAGTCCCCCATAACAACTACCCTGTCACTCTCACTCCTACTGAGAATCATCTTTGCTATATTTTCTTCTGCATCTCTGGAACTATTCAGAGGTCTATAGAAAACTCCCAACAGGGTGACCTCTCTTTTCTGTTTCTAATCTCAGCCCATACTACCTCCGTTGACAAATCCTCAAACGTCCTTTCTGCAGCTGTAATACTGCTCTTGACTAACAATGCTATACCCTTACCTCTTTTACCATCTTCTCTGTTCTTACTGAAACATCTAAATCTCAGAATCTGCAACAACCATTCCTGTCCCTCCCCTACCCATGTCTCTGAAATGGCCACAAAATTGAAATCCCTGGAACCGACCCACACTTCAAACCAACCTTTTCCTTTCCAGTGCTCTCTTGCGTTTCTGAAACCTTATTTCGGACCTCCCTCTCTCAACCTCTTCTGTATTTGAACTACAGTTTGGGTTCCCATCCCCCTGCTGAAGTTTAAACCCACATGAAGAGCATTACCAAATTTCCACCCCCAGGATATTGGTTCAGGTGAAGACCATCCTGTTTGCAGAGGTCCCACCTACCCCAGAAAAAGCCCCAATTATCCAGGAATCTAAAACCCTCCCTCCTGCACCATCCCTGTAGCCACGTGTTCAACTCCTCTCTCCCTATTTCTCGCCTCACTAGCAACTAACCAGAGATAACAACTCAGTTTGTTCTAGCACTAAGCTTCCACCCTAGCTCCCTGAATTTCTGCCTTAAATTCACCATCTCTCTTCCTACCTATGTCGCTGGTGCCTATGTGGACCCTCACCTGCAAAGATCCCAAAAACACAGTCAGAGACATCACGAACCCTGGTACCTGGGAGGCAACACACCAACCATGTGTCTCTCTCGTCCCTACAGAACCTTGGAGTGCAGGTTCATAGCTCCTTGAAAGTGGAGTCGCAGGTAGATAGGATAGTGAAGAAGGCGTTTGGTATGCTTTCCTTTATTGGTCAGAGTATTGAGTACAGGAGTTGGGAGGTCATGTTGCGGCTGTACAGGACATTGGTTAGGCCACTGTTGGAATATTGCGTGCAATTCTGGTCTCCTTCCTATCGGAAAGATGTTGTGAAACTTGAAAGGGTTCAGAAAGGATTTACAAGGATGTTGCCAGGGTTGGAGGCAGAGAGTAGTAGTTGAAGGGAGTTTCTCGTAATGGAGAAAGGTGACCAGTGGTGCTCCACAGGAATCAGTGCTGGGGCCACTGTTGTTTGTGATAAACATAAATGATCTGGAAGAGGGCACTGTTGGTATGATCAGCAAGTTTGCAGATGACACGAAGATTGGTGGAGTAGCAGAAAGCATAAGGGACTGTCAAAGAATACAGGAGGAGACTGGAGAGTCGGGCAGAAAGGTGGCAGATGGTTTTTAATCCAGACAAATGTGAGGTGATGCATTTAGACAAGACTAATTCGAGAGCAAATTATAGGAAGAGCCTTGGGAAAAGTTGATGGGCAGAGGGATCTGGGAGTGAGGGTCCATTGTACCCTGAAGGTTGCTGCACAGGTGGATAGAGTGGTCAAGAAGGCATATAGTATGCTTGCCTTCATTGGACGTGGTACTGAGTATAAGAACTGGCAAGTCATGTTAACATTGTACAAGACATTGGTTCGGCCGGATTTAGAATACTGTGTACAGTTCTGGTCGCCACATTACCAAAAGGATGTGGACACGATGGAGAGGGTGCAGAGAAGGTTTACGAGGATGTTAGGAGAAAGTGAGGACTGCAGATGCTGGAGATCAGAGTCAAGAGTATGGTGCTGGAAAAGCACAGCAGGTCAGGCAGCATCCAAGGAGCAGGAGAATCAACGCTTCGGGCATAAGCCCTTCTATTGAGGATGTTGCTTGGCATGGAAGGTGCGAGCTATGAAGAGAGGTTGAGTAGGTTAGGTTTATTTTCATTAGAAAAAGGGAGATTGAGGGGGGGACCTGATTGAGGTTTATAAAATCATGAAGGGTGTAGACCGGGTGGATAGAGACAAGCTTTTTCCCAGGGTGAGGGGCATGGATAGGGTAAATAGATAAAGTCTTTTCCCTGGGGTGGGGGAGTCCAGAACTAGAGGGTATAGGTTTAGGGGGAGAGGGGAAAGATATAAAAGAGACCTAAGGGGTAACTTTTTCACACAGAGGTTGGTACGTGTGTGGAATGAGCTGCCAGAGGATGTGGTGGAGGCTGGTACAAGATTAGATTAGATTCCCTACAGTGTGGAAACAGGCCCTTTGGCCCAACTGACCCTCCGAAGAGTAACCCACCCAGACCCATTTCCCTCTGACTAATTTAGCATGGCCAATCCACCTGACCTGCACATCTTTGGACTGTGAGAGGAAACTGGAGCACCCGGAGGAAACCCACACAGACATGGAGAGAATGTGCAAACTCCACACAGACAGTCGCCCGAGGCTGGAATCGAACCTGGGATACTGGTGCTGTGAGGTAGCTGTGCTAACCACTGAGCCACTGTGCCGCCCCTAACAATCACAATAATTACAACATTTAAGAGGCATTTGGATGGGTATATGAATAGGAAGGGTTTGGAGGGATATGGGCCGGGTGCTGGCAGGTGGGATTAGATTGGGTTGGGGTATCTGGTTGGCATGGATGGGTTGGACCGAAGGGTCTGTTTCCGTGCTGTACATCTCTATGACTGTATGACTCTAAATTGCCCATAATGTTCAGGGGTGTGTAGACTAGATGTGTTAGCCATGGGAAATGCGGGGTTACAGGGATGGGGAGGGGTGGGATGTCCTTCGGAGGGTTGCTGTGGGTTCCTTGGTCCTAATGGCCTGTTTCCATGCTGTTGGGATTCTAACAAGGAGGGAAGGATCATTCTGATGGATGGAGTGGAGCAGAGGTGTTCCATAAAGCAGTCAGCCGGTCTCCCCAGTGTAATGGAGAACCACACCGTGAGCACCAATGATAGACCGAAAGGAATAAAAGTCAAACGCTGCTTCACCGGGTGGGTGTGTTTGGGGCCTTGGGACAGCGAGGAGGTGAATGGGGAAGTGTTACACCTTCTGCGACTGCGTGGGAAGGTGCCGTGGGAAACGCTAGGGAGTGATGGAGAGCTCAGGGAGGGAGAGATCCCTCCGGAATACTGACGAGGGCGGGGAGGGGAGGGGAAGATGTGGTGGCATCCTGCTGGAGATGGCAGAGGTTGATCCTTGAACATGGAGACTAGGGGATGGAAAATAAAGACAAGGGGAGCCCCAGCATCGTGCTTGGATGAGGTGAAGGGGCCTTGGACACAGCTGAGGGACCCTGTCAAACCTCCCCTGAGGATAAAAGGTGGACATTTTGGACACAGCTGTGTGGAAAGTGGCATCTTCAGAACCGAAGTGAGAGATTGGTGAGAGTGGGATGGAATCCTTACAGGAACGTCACTGCGAGGTAATGGCAGATGGTGGGCTTGGAGTAGGTATTGAGGACCAGCCTGTCCCCAGAAACGGAGTGATGTGGAGGAAGGGACAGGAGGAGGAGTCAAGAGATGGTCCAGGCCAACGTGAGGGTGGGGTGGAAATCGGAAGCAAAATTGATAAACTTTCCCCACTCCGGATGAGGGAGGGAAACCAGTAGAAGGTTGATGATGTCACTGGTATACGGGCGAGAGAGTTGTGGGCCGGAGGTCTGGAATAGGACTGGAACAAGGAATGATTCACGCACCCCACCTCCCCCACCCCTCGGACATGCAGGCATAACGGCGACTAGGCAGGGCCTCCCCTCTGACCCGAAGAAAGTGAGAGGGGTGGAAAGAGACGTTGTTGAGGGTGAGAATGAGAGCGGCCAGGCGGAGGAGGGGGCTGGTGGGTGGGGACGGTTCAGGCCTTTGCTCCGAGAGGGGACCATCCTGGTGCGGGAAGGACGTGTGAAGGAATTGCACCTCCATGGGAAAGGGGAGGGGGCTCGCTCCCAAAAAAACCAGGGAATTGTGGACCCCAATGTGAAGTGTCGGAGCAATCACGGAGAGTGAACAGAGAAGGAGAGCTAGGAATGGGAGAGGGAGCAGGCCGAAGCAGGGTGTGCTCCTGGCCGCCCTCCTCCTGGCATTTGGGAAGTGTGTAGAAACGGAGGTTGGGAGGCTATGAGCTGGGAGAAGATGGACAAGACACATCTAAAGGACAGGTCAGGCAGCATCCAGGGAACAGGAGATTCGACGTTTCGGGCACAGGCCCTTCCTCAGGAATGAGCAGAGAGTGTTTTTGTCAGTAACAATCCCTGTGTTCAATGGTGGGATTACGATCCAGGGCTGACAACTGGCACTGTAAAGGTCAGCACGCCAAGTGAAACAGCCTCCCACCTTCCCTGCAGGTTTAATAACAAGGCCCAGGGTTGGTTCTGAGAGCTCAGACTGCAGTCAGTTCAGAAGGAGATCACTTAGAGTGAGGGCAGCAGAGCAATGATGGCAGCCAGTGTTGGGTTAGCCGATGGACCCCTCCCCCTTTACTGAGCGTGTGCTGTTAGTAACATGGAGATGCATGTGGGCTGTACGTATGTATCGGTCTGGGGGTTAGAGTGAATGGGCGAGCTAAAGTCTTTATATTCCAGCAGGGATGTAACGCAGGGAGGGCAGAGAGAGAGAGTGTATGTGCTGCAGTGTTACTGTGTGCACTGAGGCATGGTGCAGCTAATTCACTCGGACACCTCCACTCACACAAATCCAAACATGGAGATACTCTGCTCACTGACCGCTCCCTGAACTCAGGCTCCACGTTCTCCACTCCTGGAGACATTGCAATGCGCACAGTCCTCACTGTGTGGGTCAGCCCTGGGGTAATGCCCCCAGCTGGGGTAATACCCCATCTGTGGGTCAGCCCTGGAGTAATCCCCCTGGCTGTGGGTCAGCCCTGGGGTAATCCCCCCGTCTGTGGGTCAGCCCTGGGGTAGTCCCCCTATCTGTGGGTCAGCCATGGGGTAATTCCTCAGTCTGTGGGTCAACCCCGGGGTAATCCCCCTGTCTGGGGTAATGCCCCTGTCTGGGGTAATGCCCCTGTCTGTGGGTCTAGCCTGGGGTAATCCCCCTGTCTGTGGGTCAGCTCTGGGGTAGTCCCCCTATCTGTGGGTCAGCCCTGGGGTAATGACCCTGTCTCGGTTAATCCCCCTGTCTGGGGTAATGCCGCTGTCTGAGGTAATCCCCCCGTCTGGGGTAATGCCCCTGTCTGGGGTAATGACCCTGTCTCGGTTAATCCCCCTATCTGGGGTAATCCCCCTGTCTGGGGTAATCCCCCCGTCTGGGGTAATGCCCCTGTCTGGGGTAATGACCCTGTCTCGGTTAATCCCCCTGTCTGGGGTAATGCCCCTGTCTGGGGTAATGCCGCTGTCTGAGGTAATCCCCCCGTCTGGGGTAATGCCCCTGTCTGGGGTAATGACCCTGTCTCGGTTAAACCCCCTGTCTGGGGTAATGCCCCTGTCTGGGGTAATGCCGCTGTCTGAGGTAATCCCCCTGTCTGGGGTAATGCCCCTGTCTGGGGTAATGACCCTGTCTCGGTTAATCCCCCTGTCTGGGGTAATCCCCCTGTCTGGGGTAATCCCCCTGTCTGTGGGTCAGCTCTGGGGTAATGCCCATGTCTAGGGTAATGCCCCTATCCGGGGTAATGTCCCTGTCTGGGGTAATCACCCTGTCTGGGGTAATCCCCCTGTATGAGGTAATCCCTCTGTCTGTGGTAATACCCCTGTCTGCAGTCATGTTCCTGTCTTGGGTAATTCCCCTGTCTGGGGTAATGCCCCTGTCTGGGGTAATTCCCCTGTCTGGGGTAATGCCCCTGTCTGTGTGTCTGGCCTGGGGTAATGCCCCTGTCTGGGGTAATGCCCCTGTCTGTGGGTCTGGCCTGGGGTAATCCCTCTGTCTGGGGTAATGCCCCTGTCTGGGGTAATGCCCCTGTCTGGGGTAATCCCCCTGTCTGGGGAAATGCCCCTGTCTGAGGTAATCCCCCTTTCTGTGGGTCAGCCCTGGGGTAATGCCCATGTCTAGGGTAATGCCCCTGTATGGGGTAATGCCCCTGTCTGGGGTAATGCCCCTGTCCGGGGTAATGCCCCTATCCGGGGTAATGTCCCTGTCTGAGGTAATCACCCTGTCTGGGGTAGTCACCCTGTCTGGGGTAATGTCTCTGTATGAGGTAATCCCTCTGTCTGGGGTGATACCCCTGTCTGCAGTAATGTTCCTGTCTTGGGTAATGCCCCTGTCTGGGGTAATGCCCCTGTCTCAGTTAACGCCCCTGTCTGGGGTATTTCCCCGTCTGTTGGTCAGCTCTGGGGTAATCTCCCTGACTGGGGTAATGCCCCTGTCTGGGGTAATGCCCCTGTCTGGGGTAATCCCCCTGACTGGGGTAATGCTCCTGTCTCAGTTAATGCCCCTGACTGGGGTAATCCCTCAGTCTGTGGGTCAGCCTTGGGGTAATCCCCCTTCTGTGGGTCAACCCTGGGGTAATCCCTCAGTCTGTGGGTCAACCCTGGGGTAATCGCTCAGCCTGTGGGTCAGCCTTGGGGTAATCCCCCTGTCTGTGGGTCAACCCTGGGGTAATCCCCCTTCTGTGGGTCAACCCCGGGGTAATCTCTCAGTCTGTGGGTCAACCCTGGGGTAATCGCTCAGTCTGTGGGTCAACCCTGGGGTAATCCCCCTTCTGTGGGTCAACCCTGGGGTAATCCCTCAGTCTGTGGGTCAACCCCGGGGTAATCCCTCAGTCTGTGGGTCAACCCTGGGGTAATCCCTCAGTCTGTGGGTCAACCCCGGGGTAATCTCTCAGTCTGTGGGTCAACCCTGGGGTAATCCCTCAGTCTGTGGGTCAACCCCGGGGTAATCTCTCAGTCTGTGGGTCAACCCTGGGGTAATCCCTCAGTCTGTGGGTCAACCCCGGGGTAATCTCTCAGTCTGTGGGTCAACCCTGGGGTAATCCCTCAGTCTGTGGGTCAACCCCGGGGTAATCTCTCAGTCTGTGGGTCAACCCTGGGGTAATCCCTCAGTCTGTGGGTCAACCCCGGGGTAATCTCTCAGTCTGTGGGTCAACCCTGGGGTAATCCCTCAGTCTGTGGGTCAACCCCGGGGTAATCTCTCAGTCTGTGGGTCAACCCTGGGGTAATCCCTCAGTCTGTGGGTCAACCCCGGGGTAATCTCTCAGTCTGTGGGTCAACCCTGGGGTAATCCCTCAGTCTGTGGGTCAACCCCGGGGTAATCTCTCAGTCTGTGGGTCAACCCTGGGGTAATCCCTCAGTCTGTGGGTCAACCCCGGGGTAATCTCTCAGTCTGTGGGTCAACCCTGGGGTAATCGCTCAGTCTGTGGGTCAACCCTGGGGTAATCGCTCAGTCTGTGGGTCAACCCTGGGGTAATCGCTCAGTCTGTGGGTCAACCCTGGGGTAATCGCTCAGTCTGTGGGTCAACCCTGGGGTAATCGCTCAGTCTGTGGGTCAACCCTGGGGTAATCGCTCAGTCTGTGGGTCAACCCTGGGGTAATCGCTCAGTCTGTGGGTCAACCCTGGGGTAATC
>NC_057710.1:4214530-4221789 GCF_004010195.1 Chiloscyllium plagiosum
CCTGTCTGGGGTAATCCCCCTGCCTGGGGTAATCTCCCTGTCTGTGGGTCAGACCTGGGGTAATCCCCCTGCCTGGGGTAATCCCCCTGTCTGGGGTAATGCCCCTGTCTACGTGGCGACTGTAGCGGGGTGTGTGATCCGGGTGGGAGAGTGACTAGAAACAGGGAAGGAACAAGGTCCCTTCAGAACCCCATCAGGATTATTCCCGTACCAGAGAGGGAGTCATTATTGAGAGCTACCTTGGGATAGCCACCAGGTGATCCCTCCTTGGAGCAGGTTCGCACCTCCCCCCCCCCCCGCTCTCCCCTGTCAGTTTGTTGTACCAGTGGGTGATCTGGCCAAGCCCTGAGTCTCTGTATTCCCCTTCGGCCTGATCTCTCTGTTACATTTCTGACAGTTGCGGGTGGGGCCCAGTATTTAAACCAATGACCCATTAACCCAGCCCTGTCTGCCCCCTCAGGTGCAGGTAAGTGAGCCCACTGCCCCCACAGTGTCAAAGAGGGCCACAACGCAGTCCCATGGTCAATATCCCCCCACCCCATCAACATCCCAAAAACAGATTACCTGGACATTGCTGTCTGTGGGATCTTACTATGTGCCAGCAAGTTGCCATTTCTGCATTACTCTAGCGACAACATTCAATGTTGCCTGTGCAGTGCCTTGGTGCAGCCAACAGCAGAGAAGGGTGCTATGTAAATGTAGGTCTGCCTTTCCACTTCCTTGTAGTCTTGGTGGGCCCTTATTACAGGCACCAACAATGACATTTGATTTGATGATATGCTGTCAGGTGTCCCAGAGAGCTGTTGCACAAAGCCCTGGGGGCGGCACGGTGGCTCAGTGGTTAGCATTGCTGCCTCACAGCACCAGAGACCCGGGTTCGATTCCAGCCTCGGGCGACTGTCTGTGTGGAGTTTGCACATTCTCCCCGTGTCTGCGTTTCCTCTCACAATCCAAAGATATGCAGGTATAGGTGAATTGGCCTTTGCTAAATTGCCCCTGGTGTTAGGTGTAGGGGAATGGGTTACTCTTTGAGCCGAAGGGCCTGTTTCCACACTGTAGGGAATCTAATCTAATCTGACCCACCACCCCCCTAACAACTGAGTGAGGAGACCTGGGGTCAGATGGTAGGTGTGAGGTATGGAGGGAGAGCTGAGGGGAGGCTGTTCCTGGTGTTGGCAGGTGGGCGGGGTGCAATTAACATGGAGAATGTACAAAAGGCCAGAATTTGACGAGATCAGAGATCTGGCAAGGGGTGGGGGGGAAGCCGGTGGAGCTGGGTGTGATTACTGGGGAGCCGAGGTAATGGAGGGATTTAAAAAGCTAGACTCCCCTTTAAAAACGCGAGTTGTTACCGGAACCGTGAAATGAGGCTCTCTCCAAGCCAGAGAGACGAAACTCGGACAAGTTGTACGGACTGAGAGGAGGGCCATGTGAAAGGGACATTGACAAGTTGGGGGAAGGGGATTAGGTGACAAATAGAATTTAATGCGGACAAGTGTGAAGTGATGCACTTTGATCAGAGCTGAAACTTTATTGCTGGAACAGCACAGCAGGTCAGGCAGCATCCAGGGAACAGGAGATTCGACGTTTCGGGCACAGGCCTGAAGAAGGGCCTGTGCCCGAAACGTCGAATCTCCTGTTCCCTGGATGCTGCCTGACCTGCTGTGCTGTTCCAGCAATAAAGTTTCAACTTTGATCTCCAGCATCTGCAGACCTCACTTTCTCCACTTTGATCAGAGGGACAATGTAAAGTAATATAAAACGGGGGGGGGGGGGGTATAATGTTGGACAGGGTGCAGGACCAGGGGTACATGGGGAATATGTTCACAGATCATTGAAAGTGGCAGGACGTGTGGGAAGAGCGATGAATAAAGCTCGCTGTGTGCTCGGTTTCATTAATAGGGACAGAGAGCAGGGTGATGCTGAACTTGTAAAAGAGCCTCCTTACACTCAGTTCCAGTATTGTCTGCAGTTGTGGCCATCCCATTGTGGGTCTGCTGGATTCGGGAATGTCAGTGGGAAGGAGAGACACGGAGGCGGTGAGATGTGTATGCATTAGACAGAGAGGGGGGTACAGAGGTGATTTACAAGAATGGTTCCAGGAGCAAGCCACTCGAGGAAGATAGGGCGGCTCAGTGGTTAGCCCTGCTGCCTCCCAGCCCCAGGGTCCCGGGTTCGATCCCAGCCTCGGGGCGACTGTCTGGGTGGGTTTCCTCCCAGTTGTGGCCATCCCATTGTGGTCGGACGTTCGTCGTCCAATGATGTGCAGGTTAGGGTGGATTGGCCGTGGGGAAATGCAGGGGTACAGGGGTGGATAGGGGGTGCTGTGTCTGGGTGGGATGCTCTTCAGAGGGTCAGGGTGGACGCGGTGAGTTGATGACCCTCTGTCTGCAGTGTCGAGATTCTATGAGAGTGAAGACGTTGGGACTGTTCTCTCTGGAGAGAGGGAGGTTCGGGGGATATATAACCTCTGTCTGAGGAAGGGTCTCCTGGTTATGGAGAGAGTGTGACAAAGGTTTATTAGACTGGTTCCTGCGATGGCAGAGCTGACATATAGAGAGAGAGACCGGATTGCTTAGGACAGGAGTTTAAAAGAATGGGAGAGAGTGGGATCTCATAGAAACCTATACAATTCCATTAGGACCAGACTAGGCCCTCTAATTCTGGACTCCCCCACCCCAGGGAAAAGACTTTGTTTTTTATATCCTATCCATGCCCCTCATGATTTTATAAACCTCTATAATGTCATCCCTCAGCCTCCGACGCTCCAGGGAAAACAGCCCCAGCCTATTCAGCCTCTCCCTGTAGCTCAAATCCCCCAACCCTGGCAACATCCGTGTAAATCTTTTCTGAACCCTCTCCAGAGGCAGAGGAGAGGGTTTTGGAAAGAAATGATGTGCAGGGATTTGGGGAGAAAGAGGGAGATTGACTTGAGGCGATGATGCTGGTTCGAGGGGCCAGTGCTGATGTGATGGGTTGAATGGCCTCCCAGGCTGCACTCGTTCTGCATTGCTATCAGGGAGGTAGGGACAGGACGAGGGGCACTCAGTGCAGGAGAGCAGCGAGGAGAGTCTGTCACGTGTAGGTGCTGTGAAAGCACAGAGCACTCACAGTTCACATCCTGATCAGCTTTAACGAGAAGTGACAAGCAGGATGGTAGGGAGGATGGTATCAGCAGAGAGTGGCCGAGCTGTGAACCGTGTCTAAGCACCGAGCAAATGTGCATCGACTGAAATAGCAAGGCATTTCAGAGCAGCTCTGTGCGGGGGTTGAGAGAAGCAATTCATGTGTCAGGTTGTGTTAGAGCGAGAAGGCAGCAGAATCCCACTGTACTCAGAGAGAGAGAACTCAACATGATCCCTGGTGTCTGCTCTCACAGAGGGAGAGAGAGAGAGAGAGACAGAGAGAGAGAAGTCTGAGATACCCAAGGGTGTTTGAAACCCTCAACCTCACCTGGTCCCCTCTCCCCTGGAGTTCCAGGGACACGTACAATCCCACGATCTCAGCCCCGTCTCTGGATTTGTTCAACCCGTTTCCTCACTGCCATCCAATTCTCACCTGGGGCGTTTCTGCAGGCTAAATGGAGGGGAGGCACAGATAAACAATATTTTGGAAAGTTCTTTCAGACAGCACAACCCAGTCAAGAGGTTTTTGTTCGATTTACTCATGGGATGTGGGTGTCGCTGGCTGGGCCCAGTATTTATTGCCCGTCCCTAGTTGCCCCTTGAGAATGTGGGGGTGAGTTGCCTTCTTGAACCACTGCAGTCCATGTGCTGTGGGTTGACCCACAATGCCCCTAGGGAGGGAATTCCAGGATTTTGACCCAGCGACAATGAAGGAACGGTGATATACTTCCAAGTCGGGATGATGAGTGGATTGGTGGTGTTCCCATGTACCTGCTGCCCTTGTCCTTCTCGATGGAAATGGTCGTGGGTTTGGAAGGTGATGCCTGAGGATCTTTGGTGAATTCCTGCAGTGCATCTTATAGATAGTCCACACTGCTGTTACTGAGCGTTGGTGATGGAGGGAGTGGAGGTTTGTGGATGTGGTGCCAATCAAGTGGGCTGCTTTGTCCTGGATGGTGTCAAGTTTCTTGAGTGTTGTTGGAGCTGCCCCCATCCAGGCAAGTGGGGAGTACTCCATCCCCCTCCTGACTTGTGCCTTGTAGGTGGTGGACAGGCTTTGGGGAGTCAGAGGGTGAGTTCCTGTCTTTCAGTAATAACTAGTAACTGTGTCACAGGGATCAGTGCTGGACCCACAATCTGTTTACAATATATGTTTACGACGTGGGTGAGGAGAGTGAAGGTCCGATAGATGAGCTGGGGCATGACAATTGGTGAGGATGTAACCGAGTCTGCCCAGGGGTATAGACAGGTTCAGTGAGAGGGCAAAACGTGGCAGAGGGAATATAACGCAGGGGAAATGGGAGGTTAGGCACTTTGGCAGGAAGAATAGAGGAGCTGAATATTATTTAAGTCAAGGAAGATTGCAGAAAGCTACAGAACAGAGGGATTTGGGAATCCTCATCCATGATTCACAAAAAGCTAGCATTCAGGTTTAGCAAATAGAATGTTGGCCGAAAAGTAAAGAGGTTTTGCTAATACTATACAGGGCACTAGCCAGCCCACAGTTGTGAACAGGTCTGGGTCCCTTATCTAAGGGAGGATATACCGGTATCGGAGGCA
The DNA here is from genome assembly GCF_004010195.1 of Chiloscyllium plagiosum. Lineage (NCBI taxonomy): Eukaryota > Metazoa > Chordata > Chondrichthyes > Orectolobiformes > Hemiscylliidae > Chiloscyllium > Chiloscyllium plagiosum. The sequence goes on from NC_057710.1 coordinate 4,219,216, forward strand.
GTCCAGAGAGGGCTCACTCAGCTGATACTGGGTAGGGAGGGACTGTCTAATGTGGAGAGGTTGAGTAGGATTAGAGTTTAGAAGGATGAGAGGGGGCCTTACTGAAACAGACACGATTGTTGGAGGACTTGACAGAGTAGATGTGGAAAGGCTGTTTTCCCTTGTGGCAGAGTCTGGGACCAGAGAACATCACCTCAGAATAAAGGCTTACACATCAGAGGCAAAACGAGGAGGTATTTCTTCTCTCAGAGGGGAGTGAATCTGTGGAATTCCTTCGCACAGAGGGCTGCCGAGGAGGGCTCACTCGATATAGTCAAGGCTGAGACAGATAGATTCAAGGGTTGTGGAGAAAAGGCAGGAAGATGGAGTTGGGGATTATCAGATCCTCCATGATCTCACTGAATGAGGTAGCAGAACCAATGGGCTGAATAGCCTACTTCTGTATCCATGTATTATGGTCTTATAGTAGTCAGGAAAAGTCATTTATAAAAGCTGTGCTAACACAATGCTAAGAAAATACCAATGCGATTTTGCAAAGTTAACATGGATTTTTGAAATGGAAATTGCATTTGACAAATCTGCTGGAGTAGATTTGAGTTTGTAACTAGTAGAATAAATGAGAGAGAACTAGTGAATATGGCATACTTGGATTTTAAGAAAGATTTTGATAAAGTCCCACAAAAGAGACTATTGTGGAAAATCAAACTATATAGGATTGGTGATAATATACTGGCATGGATTGAGAATTGGTTAACAGACAGGAAACCGTAGGAGTAAATGGGTCATTTTCGAAGTGGAAGATGGTGACAAGTGGGATATTATAGAGATCAGAGCTTGGGCACCAGCTATTCATGATATGTATTGACTCATATGAGGGAATCATGTAAAATTTCCAACTTTGCTGCCAATGCATACCCAGGTGGGAGTGAGAATGGTATGGACGACTCAGAGACCTCATTGTGAATCAGATAAGTTGAATGAGTGAGTGAGAAAATACATGGCAGATATAAGGTGAATAAATGTAAAGTTGTCTAATTTAGGAGGAAAAGCAATGGCAGAATATAATTTAAATGGTGATGGATTGGAAAGATTGATGGACAAGAGGACCTGGATGCCTTTGTACACTTGTCATTGAAGTCAAACATGCCAGTGCTTGTTAGAAAGACAAATGGTATGGTTGCCTTTATTGCAAGTGGGTAATGAGTACAGGAGCAAGGACGTTTCTTTGCAGGACCTTGGTGAGATCACAGTTAGAGCGTTGAGTGTAGTTTTGGTCTCCTTACAGAAGAAAGAGTACACCTATCATAAAGAAAGTGCAGGAAAGGTTCATGAGATTGATTCCTGGACTGGCAGAGCCAATGGGAAAGACTGGAAATGTGACGAGCTTGGACAGATCTCTCAAAGATGAGGGGCAGAATGGTCACCATCTCCCCCACTCCCATCCCCTTCCAGTCATTTCCATCCACTCACAACCCTCCAACCCAATCCCAACCCCTCTCACTCCCACTCACGCTCACCCAATGACAGCATTCCCACTCCAACTCACTCTGACTCTCGACTCCTCCCACCACTCTTATTTATTCCCACTGAATCCAACTTACTTCCACCCACTCTCACTCATTCCCACACCCACCAAGAATAGACCCTCTCCTCATCTCCGAGTGGAGCACTGATTTCCGCCCCCTCCACCATACTCACCCTTTGCCTGCCATCTCCCTCTGTCCTGTCCTGACTCTCAGACCCCCCTCTGCCATCTCCTCTCGCCCTTGCCTGTTTTGTGAAAACACTGAAATACCGCGACAAGTCTTACCAAGCTCTGAGGCACAGAGACATTAGCTAGGAGCGATGCTGTGGCCCAGCACAGTGAGCTATAACAGTGAGATAATTCACCTCCGTTACTTCAGTACAATGTGCCCCATGCATATTTAAACCAGAACCAGGCTATGACCCCAGAAACTGCCATTAACTTGTCATCTAAGTGCAACATCTGAATGAACTGTTCACACTGAGACCACTGGCTTGCTTCTGGCTGAAAGATCAAGTGTAATGAGTCTAACAGTGGGTGACAATTATCTAATAGACTCGCCTGCCCGTCTCTCTCTCTCTCTCTCTCTCTCTCTCTCTGGGCCTGACTGCTCAGGTCTAACTCAGACCTTGCAGCCCTCTGTCCCTCGGGAATCATTACCTGCACTCACAGGCACCACCGAGTCCCAAACGCTGCGGCCAGCCTCTGGCCGATTCACTGACTCGGTGCCAGAGACATTTCTGGAAACAGGCACGATTTTTGGGGGGATAAAAGTTAGCAGAACAAAGGATTTCGCAGAAGGAGCCTTCGAGACCACATTTAAAAAGTCGTCTCAGAGAAGCCAAAGAGCCACCAGGGGAGTTTCCACGCTGAGGACATCTCACTTGAATCAGGGGAGTCTTTGTTTCAAGTCAAAGTCAGAGTCAGGGTTAAATGCGAATTAGGTTTAAGAAAGGTAAAGTGAAGTTAAATAAAGTTAGAAGAAGTAAAAACTTGAAACAGTTGTATCTTTTCTATTGAGTTATAGAGTCATAGAGATGTACAGCATG
>NC_057710.1:4222289-4232594 GCF_004010195.1 Chiloscyllium plagiosum
GCAAAGATCCCAAAAACACAGTCAGAGACATCATGAACCCTGGCACCTGGGAGGCAACACACCAACCATGTGTCTCTTTTGTTTCCACAAAACCTCCTGTCTGTCTACCTAACTATGGGGACAGACCACAATATTGTTTGGGAGAGAATTCCAGGATTTTGACCCAGTGACACTGAAGGAATGACAATACATTTCCAAGTCAGGATGGTGAGGAGCTTAGAAAAGAACTTGCAGGCTTTGATGTTCCAATGTGTCTGCTGCTCTGGTCCATCTAGTTTGTGGCACTTGTGAGTTTGGACAATGCTGTCAAAGGAGACTTGGTGAATTTCTGCAGTCAATCAAACACACTGCTGTTACTGATTGCTAGTGGTGGAGGGAATGTATGTTTGTGGATTTGGTGCCAATCAAGCTGCCTGCATTATCCTGGATGTTGTCAAGTTTCCTGAGTGTTTTAGAGCTGCACTCATCCAGGCAAGTGGGAAGTATTCCATCATACTCTTGACATGTATATTGTAGTTGGTAAACAGGCTTTGGGGAGTCTGGAAGTGAATTATCCTGAAAGGGTTCGGTGATTCACTTACCTTGGAGCCACAATAATTATATTGCTAGTCCAGTTCAGCATATGGTCAATGGTTACCTCCCCAGGATGTTGGTACTGGGAGATTCAGTGATGGGAATGGTTTGAATGTCAATGTTTAGATTATCTCTAGTTGGACATAATCATTCTCTTTTATCAAGAGAAGTTGAGGCACGCAGTTCCAAGCCAATAAAGCCAACTGCTTGTGAGGCCTAGGGTTTCTTTTTAAATGTTGGAACAACAGAAGCAGCATGAATGGGTGGAGTCAGGCTCCCACAGAACAAGGGCTTTACTTTTGCTTTCAGTAGTTGTTGGGGTTTTTGGAAGCTGGTTGTGAAACCTGCTACTACTCTCTCTTTTTGACAGCTAAAAGCTTGGGTTCTCTCTGCTGCCAGAATTGCACGTGTGACAATCTACTTTACTGCATTTGCCTTTGCCAAGGGTGTGTTTATGGGATTTTACTATAGTGGAACAGTTGCTGTTTAGTAGTTAAGTAACATATTATTTTGTTATGTTTTCCAATGGAGTTCAAGTTCGACCAATTCTTTATTCTTTTGTCTGTATTTTAACTGTAGATTAAGAATAAAGTCTGTTTTGTTTAAGGTCGAATTGTATAACAAATAATGAAAAACATCGGGAACACAGTACCTTACTCTTGCCTTTAAATAAGAAAAAGTGAGGGTCGAGGCTATCTCCTTGATATATTTGAAGGGGCTTTAGTTTGGTCCATAACAAAGTCTTGTTACATATAAGGGGTCGCAAATGGTGCTGAAGATTGTGTAATAATCGTGAACATCCCCACATCTGATGTAGGGACCAGTCACTGCTGGAACAGTTGAAGTTGGTTAGGCCTGCAATGTTCCCCAGAGAGCATCTTCAAAGTGAAGATGAGAGTTTGTCTCTCCAAGGACAGTGCAATGGTAACGTTTGCCAATATAGTCATGGACAGATGCATTGCAGCACTCAGGTTGGTGAAGATGAGGTCAAGTATGAGTGTCCCTCCCGTTCCCTCATCACCTGACCCAATCCAGTAGCTACGTCCTTTAGTATAAAACTTGCCTGGTCAGAAATGGTGCTAGGAGCCATTCTTGGCGATGAACTTTGAGGTCCCCTCCCAAACTACATTTACAGCCTTCCCACCCTCAGAGCTTCCTCCAAATGGTGTTCAAAATCAACTGTGGGGGTCAGATGGTGCATGGTCCGGTGTAAGGAAGACCTTTCTCTGTCTGCATTTGACCTGGTGTCACGAGGCTTCTTGGAGCTGGAGTTAATGTTGACGAGTCCTGGAGCAACTGCCTAGGTCTGAATACCACTGTGACACCACCACTTCTGGTTCTGTCCTAGTGAGACAAGTCATTCCCAGGGGGTGGTGATGGTGGTATCTAGGACATTATCAGTAAGGTATGGTTCCAAGTGTTTGATTATGTCAGGTTGCTACTTAACCAGTCTGAGAGACAGCTCTCCTAACTTAGTGAGGAAGACTTTGCAACAGGACTGTGCATGCCATTGTTGTTTCTGGTGCCTTCCGCAATGCCAGGTGTCCATCTTATTTCATTCCTTTCTTTAGATATTGTACCAGTTGATTCAACTGAGTAACTTTTGAGAAGTTAGTTAAGAGCCAATCACATTGACAGTCTGAAGTCATATGGTAAGGATGGCAGTTTCCTCCCCAAGACGGGTCTTACAACAATTGACAATGGTTTCATGGTCATCATTTGACTTTAAATTCTAGATTTTTTATTGAATTACATTTCACCATCTGGTGTGGATTTGTACCCAAACTATTACCTACATATGGACACTAGTCCAGTGGCAACATCACAAGGCCATCACCTCCCCACAGTTTCATAGAATACACAATAATCTACAGGTTACATGCCTGTAGAACATATTTAAAGTGCTGAAAGGAATTTATGATTTGGTAGTTTAATTGTGGAATATGGATTAACAGTAGGAAGGTGTCTGTTTGGAAGTGCAAACATGGCCTATAAAAAGAAAAGGTTGGATCGATTGTTTACCCAACTGAAGAAGGTTTATAAAACATATACTTTACAGAGTACCTCAGCGACAAACAGAGTCCGTGGATCAATGATATCCAGGAAATGTCGGAAGCGTCCATAAAAGGTAGACTGAAAGAAAAAGAGAAACATAAATAAAGTACCATAAATGCAGGAAATGTGCAGTCACCAGAAAACAAATCTGTCAGCATTTTAAAAAATACCAGCTTCATGTCGTAGCTGAAATCTCATGAAACACTAAACCTCAATGTAATTTATTTAGTATTTTACAAACATCCAAAATTTAGAAACAAATTTGCATTTAAATAACATAAAAATGTCCTAGGGCATGTTACAGGAAAAGGTGACGTAAAGTAGCAATTTAAGATATGATTGGAAACATGGTGAGAAAGATGGGAATCTTTTAGAGGAGACATGCAGCAAAACTCAGGTTTGCAGAGGTCCAAAGAGTAGGACTGTGATAGCTGAAGACAATCAATCATAAAAGCTAGAGGCAGCGGTTAAAGACCCAAGAAGGAGTAGTTTGCAGAGGCAAAGTCAGCAAGACTATCTTGGAATTTCAAAATGAGACTCGCATTGCTGGATACATAATCAATGGGGCTCCATAGATGGAGTAGTGTACAAACAGTGGCTTCTAGTTTCACACAGAACGAAGTTTTGGACATGATGGAGTTTGCATGGGGTGGACCTTAGGCTCCTGACAAGTCTTTGCCTGCCAGTAGGTGAGAATTAAGGCTCCAGAGGAAACGGGAGGATGGAAGTGGGTGAGACTGAGTGATAGGTAGGGTGAAGTGATAGATAAATGATAAAGCATTTGAGACTTAGCACTTATGGACCGTAGAATGTAGGAGCAGAAGGAGGCCATTCTGCCCAGTGAGTCTGCTTCTGTCTTTTCCATAACCCTTGATTTCCTTACTTTTTAGACAGTTAAAAATCTGTCTATTTCAGACCGGAATATACTTAAAAAACTGGCCTCTACAGCCCTCTTCATAAAATAATTCCAGATTCACTACCTTTTGAGAGAAAAAAATTCTCTTCCTCTGTCTTAAATGGACCATATCTTACTCAGATTATGGGTGATGTCCACTGGTCTTTGACTCTCCCTGAGGGGAAACCAACCTTTCTGTATCTACCTTGTCAAATCCTCCAAGAATCTTGTACGTTTCAAAAAGGTCACCTCTTTTTCTTCTAAATTCTCAAGCTTTTGCACTATAGCTAATTCTTCTGTAATGCAATGGTTGCGTTCTTATGCAATCCAGCATTATTGAAAAATCGCGGTTTAGAAACAGTGCTTGAAGTGTTGCCGATGTAATCGTGTTACAGCCAACACATTTTAAAAGCTCCAACTTTGGAAACAGTGTTCCCTGTTCATCAATCACATTAAAGTGAACTTGCGTTAACGAAATGTGGGTTATAGCAAAACAACCTGCACATTGTTCAGCCTAATTCAACAGAAAGCATAATAAGAGAAGAAAATCTGTAGCATTTTTCACTGCATCTTAAAGTAATATACAGCTACAAAATGTTTTCAAGAGTTCTCTGAAGGTACTATGGTTACTTTTGTCCTTTTTCTTATATAAAGAAAGGTTATGACAGAGGCGCTGAGCACTCTGCTACAAAGCCAATAAAATAAACAGCTTGTGAGGGCTTGGTTTTTTTTTCAAAATTGGAACAATTGAAACAGCTTCAATGGGTGGATTCAAGCTCCCACAGAACCAGTTTTTTTAAAATTTTATCCTTCAGTAGCAGTTGCTGGGGTCTTGAAGCTGGATAAAAACAATGACTGCAGATGTTGGAAACCAGATTCTGGATTAGTGGTGCTGGAAAAGCACAGCAGTTCAGGCAGCATCCGAGGAGCAATAAAATCGACGTTTGGGCAAAAGCCCTTCATCAGGAATACAGGACTTGAAGCTGGATGTGGAAACTCTTATTCCTCTCTGTGTTACAGCTAAAAACTGGGGTTCTCTTCCTGCTGCTAGAATTGCATGTGAGATGATCTATTTTACTGAATTTGTCTTTGCCAATGGTGTGTTTATGGGATTTACTATATTTAAACAGTTAATTATTCGGAGTTAATATTTTATTTTGTTAAGCAATTTGATAGGGTTACAGTTGAGCTAATTAGAGGTTTTGAAAAGTTTTGTAGCTCGAGTTGTGGATGAGGTTGTAGATTCGTTCGCTGAGCTGGTGTGGTTTTCTGCAGACGTTTTGTCGCCTCGTTAGGTGACATCATCAGTATATCTTCAATACAGTGTTGGTGGTCTGCCCCGCCTGGTATTTATGTTTCCTTATTTTTTTGGGACTTCCAGTTCTGTATCTGAGTGGTTTGTAAATGGGGTCCAGTTCAATGTGTTCATTGATTGAGTTCCAGTTGAAGTGTCAGGCTTCAAGGAATTCCCTTGTGTTTCTCTGTTTAGCCTGCGCTGGGATGGTTATATTGTGCCAGTTGAATTGGTGTCTTTTGGTGTCTGTGTGGTTGGAAATGAGAGAGTACTTGTTATGTTTGGCAATGGCGAGTTGATGTTTATGTACTCGTATGGTCAGTTTTCCTCCTGTTTGTCCTATTTAGTGTTTTTCACAGTCCTTGCAGGGTATCTTGGAAATAACGTTAGTCCTGTTGTATGTAGGTGCTGGGTCTTTTAGGTTTGTGAGGAGCTGGTGAAAGGTATTTGCTGGTTTGTGGGCCACTAAGATTCCTAGAGGCCCAAGTAGTTGGGTAGTCATTTCTGATATTTCTTTAATGTATGGTGTGATCACTATTTGTCTGGTTGTGTAGTTTTTTCTTCTTTAAGTTTGTTGCATAATTATTGGAGGATAGTGTTCTTGGAGTACCTGTTTGTTTAAGTCCCTTGAATAGATGTTCCTGTTCTGCCCTCTGAAGTTCTGGATTGCTGCAGTGTGTCCTTGTCTGTTTAAATAGTGTTGCAATGCAGCATTATTTGTAGGAGCTGGGATGATTGCTGTTACAGTTCAGTATCTGGTCTGTATGGGTATGCTTGTGGTGAAAGTTAAACAAAGAGGCTTTGGTGTTCGCAAATGCTCAAAATTTTGACCCAGGCATATCTTCAAGTCAGAGTAACAACAGGAGAGATTTCTGGAGGAGGGTGGTGGTGGACAGATGAAATTAAATGCCAACAAGACATGTAAGGAAACAGAATAAATACAGCATTATACTGAAAAGGTTAGATGATGTGGGAAATTAAAGATAGTATGAGATATAAGAAAGGGGTATACATATTGGTCACAAAAAGCAGCAAGCCTGAGGATTGGGAGCAGTTTAGATTTCAGCAAAGAAAGACAAAGGGATTAAAAGAGGGGGAATACAGAATACAAAAGTAAGCTTGTGGGGAACATCAGAAACAGTAGAAGCTATTATAGGGAATAAAGAGATACTGTACCAATTCAATGCACATGTTGTTTCTAGATTCAAAAAGGAGGATACAAATAAAGCCTCAGGAATGTTGAGTAATACAGTGTTTAGTGAGAAGGGAGAAATGAAAGAAATCATTATTAGTAGGGAACTGGTGTTTAGTCAATTGATAGGATTAAAGGCCAATATATCCCCAAGGCCCGATAATCTACATTCCAAAGAGATTAAGTAAATGGCCATAGAAATAATGGATGCATTGGTGGTCATCTTCCAAGATTCAATAAACTCTGGACAGTTCTTACTGATTGGAGGGTAACTAATGTAACCTCATTAATTAAAAAAGGAGGTACAGAGAAAATAAGAAATTATAGACCTGACATCAGTAGTACGGAAATGCTAGCATCCATTATAAAAGATTTAATAGCAGAGTAGTTGGAAAACAATGACAGGATTGGGAAGAGTCATCATGGATTAACAAAGGGGAAATTATGCTCAACAAATCTACTGGAACTATTTGAGGCTGTAACTAGTAGAGTTGATAAGGGAGAGCCAATGGACATAGTTTATTTGAACTTTCAGAAAACTGTCTATAAGGTCCCATATAAGAGATTAGCATGTAAAGTTAGAGCAACAGAATTGAAAATAGTGTACTGACATAGATAGAGAGTTGTTGGCAAACAGTGAATATAGACTTGGGATAAACGGGTAATTTTCCAAGTGGCAATACACAATACATGTTTTGTTTATTTAGATGAGGGAATTAAATGTAATATCTCCAGTTTTGCAGACCACACAAGCTAAATTGTGACAAGCATGCAGAGATGCTTTGGACAACTTCAGTAGCTGGGCAAATGCATGCCAGATTAAGTATAATGTGTATAAACGTAAGTACATCCACTTTGGCAACAAAAATAGGAAGGCAGATTATCTGAATGGCTTGTACAACAGTCACTGAAAATAAACATGAAGGTGCAGCAGGCAGTGAAGACAAATTGTAAACTGACCTGAAAACAACATATGTTGGAGATCACAGCAGGTCAGACAGCATCCATTGAGAGACAGCAAACTAACGTTTCGAGTCTAGATGATTCTTCATCAGAGATGAAGTGAAGTGTGGAGTGTCAGCATTTGTGCTCTCGTTTCAGGGTGTGGGGGTGGGAGTGGTGAGGGTAGTGGTCGTAGGGTGCTAATGGAGAAAATATGTTGATAGTTCAGGGACACCCTAGTCCATTCCACAATCAACTCCCTCACCACAGCATCTTCCCATGTAACAGCAGACAGTACAACACCTACCCCTGCTCACCATCCAAGGGCCTCAGCAGTCTTTCCAGGTGAAGCAGCATTTCACCTGTACACCCCGATGAAGGAGCGTCGCTCCGAAAGCTAGTGTGCTTCCAATTAAACCTGTTGGACTATAACCTGGTGTTGTGTGATTTTTAACTTTGTACACCCCAGTCCAACACTGGCATCTCCAAATCATGACTCCAATCTTGTGTATTGTATTCGCTGCACCCAATGTGGCCTGGAGAAAACAAACATAGACTGCATGACCACTTTGCGGAATACCTCTGGTTTGTGTGCAAGCAGGACCCCAACCTTCCCATAGTGAGTCATTTTAACACAGTATCCTGCTGATATGCTGTTCATGGCATGCTGCAGTGCTCCTGTGACTCACAGCACAAATTGGAAGGTCAACATCTCATCTTCAGAGGAGGCATTTTATAGCTTTCTGGACTTTATATTAAGTTCAACAACTTTATATTAAGTTAAATTGTGAACCAATTCCCATTTATTCCCTTTTTTTTAAGCTTGTTATCATGTCTTCCTCTCTCCCCATCCCACTTAACTGTCCTTTCAAGTTAGGCAGGAAACACCCCATTGTTCTGTCATTCTCATGTTCCAATCATTTAATCTGAACGATCAACACTTTTTCTCAATTAGCACCCAACACCAATGACCTCCGCACACCCTGCCAAACTACAGAATAAACGCTGTCTCCTCCACACTTCACTTCAGCTCTGATGAAGAGTCATCTAGACTCGAAACTTTAGCTTGCTGTCTCTCCGTGGATGCTGTCTGACCCACTGTGATCTCCAGCATTTGTTAGTATCAGTACAGATTCTCGCATCTACTGTAACTTGTTCCTACACTTTGTATATTGACCTTCAAAGTGTGCAGGATAGGGGACTCTGCGACCCCCCATCAGGCACTCTGCTTCCCTTCCCAAGAACAAAGACACGGAGGAGTTCGTCCAAAACTATTTATTCAATTCTGCAGAACCGGGTGTTACCTCAATGGCTTCCCACGAGGCACACACACAGATTGTAATCCCCGCACGTTATATACATGTAGGAGTGGGCGGGGCCTTCTACTGTCTCAGCCAATGAGTGTTAAAGTTCCCCACTGTCCTCCTGATGGATGAGATTATTTGGTTATTCACCCAGCCAATCAGTGTTCGAGTTCCCCGCTTCTCCCTTATATGGATGATGACGTACAGCCGTGGTTGTGGGCGGTCCCTCAGCCACGAGGAAAGCTGTTTCCATTGTTCCATTCATGAAAATCTGGGGGAGTGTCTGCTCGTGCTTACTACAGGGTAGAGAAGACTAAAATGGTGGCTTTGTACTTACTATGTGCTTACTACAGCAGTTAATGATTTAAAAATTACACCACCCCCTACAAATGCAAGGATACTTGAGTACAGGAGCAGTGATGTCTTACTGTATTTGTGTCAGTCCTTGCTGAGTCAACACCTGAAGTATTGTATTCAGTTTTGATCTCCTTATCTGAGGAAGGATGTTCTGGCTATAAAGGGAATGCAACACACAATTGATTCCTGGCATGGCAGGTATAGAGCACAGAAAATGGAACTTAGAACAGTACAGCACAGTACAGGCTATTCGGCCCTCAATCTTGTGCTGACCTTTTATACTACTCTAAGATTAAACTAATCTGCAAACCCTTCATTTTACTATCATCCATGTGGCTATCCAAGAGTCGTTTAAATGTCCCGAATGTATCTGACTCTACTACCACTGCTGGCAGTGCATTCCACACACCCACGATTCTCTGTGTAAAGAACCTCTGACATCTCCCCTAAACCTTCTTCCAATCACCTTAAACTTATGCTCCCTCATGATAGCCATTTCCTACGTGGGAAAAAGTCTCTGACTATCCACTCTATCTATGCCTCTCATCATCTTGTCTATCTCTATTAAGTCATCTCTCACCCTTCTTCGCTCAAATGAGAAAAGCTCAAGCTCCCTCAACCTTTGTTCATAAGACATGCCCTCCAATCCAGACAGCAACGTGGTAAATCTCCTCTGCACCCTTTCTAAAGCTTCCACATTCTTCCTATAATGAAGCAACACAATATTCCAAGTGTGGTCTAACCAGGGCTTTATGCAGCTGCAGCATAACTGAGCGGCTTTTAAACTCAATCCCCCTGCTCATGAAAGCCAACACACCATATGCCTTCTTAACAACCTAATCAACTTGGGTGGCAACTTTAAGGGATTTATGGATGTGGACCCTGAGATCCCTCTGTACCTCCACACGACCAAGATTCATGCCTTTAATCCTGTAATCTATATTCAAATTCGACCTACAAACATGAATCACGTCACACTTTTCCAGCTTGAACTCCATCTGCCACTTCTCAGACCAGCTCTGCATCCTGTCAATGTCCCGTTGCAACCTACAGCAGCCTTTCACACTATCCACAACTCCACCAACCTTCGTGTCAGCGGCAAGCTTAGTCAGCCACCCTTCTGCTTCCTCATTCAAGTCGTTTAGATTAGATTAAATTCCCCACAGTAAGGAAACAGGCCCTTTGGCCCAACAAGTCCACACCAACCCTCCGAAGAGTAACCCACCCAGACCCATTCCCTGACCCGACACTTACCCCTGACTAATACACCTAACACTATGGGCAATTTAGCATGGCCAATTCACCCAACATGCACACCTTTGGATTGTGGGAGGAAACCGGAGAACCTGGAGGAAACTCATGATGACATGGGGAGAATGTGCAAATTCCACACAGACAGACACCCAAGGTGGGAATCGAACCTGGGTCACTGGCGCTGTGAAACAGCAGTGCTAACCACTGAGCCACTCCTTAGAGTAGCTCAAATTTAAGTAAGCTTCCTTCTTCCTCTTGACTAGATCTTCTGCATAGGTAAAAACAATGACGCAGATGCTGGAAACCAGATTCTGGATTAGTGGTGCTGGAAAAGCACAGCAGTTCAGGCAGCATCCGAGGAGCAGGAAAATCGACGTTTCGGGCAAAAGCCCTTCATCAGGAATAGAGGCAGAGTGCCTGAAGGGTGGAGAGATAAATG
>NC_057710.1:4232798-4237684 GCF_004010195.1 Chiloscyllium plagiosum
CACCCCAGTTCCAAACTTCCAGCTCAGAACTGTCCCCATGACTTGTGCTACCTGCCTATCTTCTTTTCCACCTATCCACTCCACTCTCCTCTCTGACCTATCACCTTCATCCCCTCCCCCACTCACCTATTGTACTCTATGCTACTTTCTCCCCACACCCACCCTCCTTTCATTTATCTCTCCACCCTTCAGGCACTCTGTCTCTATTCCTGATGAAGGGCTTTTGCCCGAAATGTCGATTTTCCTGCTCCTCGTTTGCTGCTTGAACTGCTGTGCTCTTCCAGATCTTCTGCATCTCTTGTCACCCAAAGTTCTTACATCCCACCATCCCTTCCTTACCTCAGTGTGTCAAGCCTATCCAGCACTCGCAGCAAGTGCTCCCTAAACAACCTCCACATTTCTGAGATGCATTTCCCTGGGAATATCTGCTCTCAATTCATGAAGAGAGGTTGGTTGGGACTATATTTGTTGGAGTTTAGAGGCTGCCTTTTTTTAAGTTTGCCAAGGAAAAAACATTGCGCCTCCGGAAACGGCGTGTCGGAGTTTACTTTCCTGATTGTGTTTTCTTTACGCATCTATTTAATGTGGCTTCTTTCTGATCAGCGATTTAATAAGTTTTCTTAATATGCTGATTAGAATGATTATTTCCCATACGAAGTGCTGTATTGATTAAAACAGGGTGGTGTACTTGCGTGTTTTGTAAATAGTGTTGCAAGCATTAATATGATCTATCAAAATCACAGAGAGCAGAGGTCCCAAACCTGATCCCTGTGGAACACCACTGGTCACCCAGCTCCAAGCTGAGTACTTTCCATCTACTACCACCCTCTGAATTCTCTGGGCCAGCCAATTCTGTATCCAGACAGCCAAATTTCGCTGTGTCCCAGATCTCCTTACTTTCTCAATGAGTCTACCATGGAGAACCTCATCAAACACCAAGGTAAAATCCATATAATCCACATCCACTGCTCTATCTTTATCAATGTGTTTGTTACATCCTCAAAACATTCAATAAGGCTTGTGAGGCATTACCAGCCTCTCACAAAGCCATGTTGACTATCTCTAATCAAACCATCCTTTTCCAAATAATCATAAATCCTGTCTGTCAGAATCGTCTCTAATAATTTGCCGACCACTGATCTTTTTCCCAGGGTTATCCCTAATCCCTTTCTTAATAAGGGATTAACATTTGCGACTCTCCAATCATCTGATACTATTCCTGTGGACAGTGAAGATGCAAAAATCATTGCAAAGGTTCAGTAATCCCTTCCTCGCTTCCCATATAACCTTGGGTATATCTTGTCTGACCCAGGGGACTTATCTGCTCTCATGTTTTCAAAATTTCCAGCACATCCTCCTTCTTAACATCAAAATGTTTAACATATCAGCCTGTTTCGCGCTGTCCTCACAAGTGACAAGGTCCCTCTCACCAGTGAATATTGAAGTGAATACTGTATTCATTGAGGACCTCCCCTACCTCCTCCAACTCTAGGCCCAAGTTCCCTGATTGATCCTACGCTCATGCTGGCCATCCTCTTTTTCCTCAGATAACTGTAGAATGACTTGGGGTTTTCCGTAATTATACCCGCTAAAGAGCCCCCTTCTAGCTCTTGTAACCCTCTCAAGCCCTGTCTGATCTTTGCTTCCTCAAACTTAAGTAAGCTTCCTTCTTCCTCTTGACTAGATCTTCTGCATCTCTTGTCATCCAAGGCTCTTTCATCCTACTATTCCTTCCTTACCTCAGTGAGACAAACCTATCCAGCACTCGCAGCAAGTGCTCCCTAAACAACCTCCACATTTCTGACATGCATTTCCCGGAGAATATCTGTTCCCAATTTATGAAGAGAGATTGGCTGAGTCTATATCTGTTGGATTTTAGGAGAACAGGAATGGGGGTGGTGATGGTGGTGGTGGCAAACACAGGATGTTCCTAATGACCAAGCAGTCCAGAATCAGGGGACAAAGTCTAAGGATAATGGGTAAAAAGTGAGGACTGCAGATGCTGGAGATCAGAGCTGAAGAATGTGTTGCTGGAAAAGCGCAGCAGGTCAGGCAGCATCCAAGGAGTAGGAGAATCGATGTTTCGGGCATAAGCCCTTCTTCAGGATAATGGGTAGGCCATTTAGGACTGAAATGAAGAGAAATTCCTTCACCCAGAGAATGGTGAAGCAGTGGCATAGAAAACGGTTGAGGCAAAAACATTGAATGTTTTCAAGGAGTTCAATATACTGCTTAGGACTAAATGGGTCCAAGGGATTGGGAGAAAGCAGGAATAGGGTTTTGACTCAGCAACAATCATATCGAATCCCAGGCTTGAAGAGCTAAATGGTTTACTCCTGCTCCTAATTTCTATGTTTTTATGAAGAGGGATGACAGGACATCAGTGTGAAGTATAAACACCAACACCGACAGCTGGGAGAAATCAGCAATTTCCGTGACATAAACTCCACCTAATTCTATTTAAAATGTCATTTATTCTTTGGACCATCCATTTTACATACAGTTTTACATTTTTCACATTTGTGGACTTAACTTGAGAGACTGGAAAAAGGATACATTGAAAACAAGTCAAAGTATGAAATAAACCATATATTCCACAATCATTCATCAGCACATTCTATAAAGCATAAACATGGGAAATGCTTCGAAGTTTTGAACCCAGACTGGGAAAAACAAAGAACTTTGAATACGCCAAGTGTAGAGAGAAAGTTAGTCAAGCTCATTAGTTGAACAGTTCTGAGAATACTTTTGGTGGCTAAAAGATGGTGTTGCCATGCCTTGATAGGGTTTAGGCACTGATTCAGCCCAAAACAATCATGCACGCTGAACAACTTGCATAAATGATATAATCAATCACTCCTAAAATGTGATCAAACAAATTTTGATTAGATTAGATTACTTACAGTGTGGAAACAGGCCCTTTGGCCCAACATGTCCACACCGACCCGCCGAAGCACAACCCACCCAGACCCATTCCCCTACACCTAACACTACGGGCAATTTAACTTGGCCAATTCACCTTAACCTGCTCATTTTTGGATTGTGGGAGGAAACCGGAGCACCCGGAGGAAACCCACACAGACACGGGGAGAACGTGCAAACTCCACACAGTCAGTCACCTGAGGCGGGAATTGAACCCGGGTCTCTGGCGCTGTGAAGCAGCAGTGCTAACCACTGTGCCACTGTGCCGCCCTAATATTCACCTTTTTAGATATTCACTCATGGGGATTGGGCTTTGCTAGTTGGTCAGCATTTATTGCCCATCCCTAGTTGGCTTTGAACTGAGTGGTTTGCTTGGCCTTTTCAGAGAGCAGCTGAGAGTCAACCACATTGCTGAAGATCTGGAGTCACATATAGGCCAGACCAGGTGAGTTTGGCAGATTTCCTTCCCTGAAGGAATTAGTGAACCAGATGGGTTTTTCTGACAACCAACAATGGTTTCATAGTAGATGCTTAATTCCAGGTTAACTAAATTCAAAATGCAACCATTTGCCGTGGTGGGATTGGAACCCAGGTCCCCAGAGCATTTCTGGATTAATAATCCAGCAATAACATCAATAGGCCATCATCTCCAGTAATTAGTCACACAATTTTGCTTGCTTCACATTTGGCAATGGATAGCTAAGGTCACATAGCCAGAATAACATTTTTTCTCATTAATTCATTGAATGGGGGAGTTGCTACCTATGCCAGCATTGCTTACTCAGCTGTGATTGCCTTAAGAAGGTTGCACTGAGCTGGCATGTCGAACCACTCCAGTCTATTTGGTGTACTGAACAGTGTAGGAGGCCAAGCCAGGAACAATACCAGACACCAACTTGGTGAAGTTACAAAATAGCCTTACTAATGTGTCAAACGGCAGAAGGAGCAAGTGATAAATGAAGCTAAGTGATTTTACAGGGTAAAAACAATGACTGCAGATGCTGGAAACTAGATTCTGGATTAGTGGTGCTGGAAGAGCACAGCAGTTCAGGCAGCATCCAAGGACCTTCCTGATGAAGGGCTTTTGCCCGAAACGTCGATTTCGCTGCTCCTTGGATGCTGCCTGAACTGCTGTGCTCTCTAAGTGATTTTATAACCAACATATCAGACCTAAGCTCTGCAGTCCTGTCACATCCAGTCATGAATGACGGTGGATAATTAAACAACTTAGTAGAGGAAAGACTCCGCAACTATCCCGGTACTCAATAATGGGTAGCATGGCACAGATCACTAGAAGCATTCGCACCAATTTTCAGCTGGAATTGCTCAGTGGATCAGTCTTTTCTAGAGGTCCCCTGAATCACATACAGCTTTCAGCCAATTTGATTCATTCCACTTTAATCCACCAACAATGAAAGAATGGCAATATATTTCAAAGTCAGAATTTTCAGTGGATTGGAGGGGAATTTGCAGGTGGTAGTAGTTGTTGTGCGTTTCAAAGGTGCTGTCCAAAGAACCTTAGTGACTTTCTGCAGTTCATCTTGTAGATGATGCATATTGTTGCTGCTGAGCATTGACCGAGGCAGGAGTAAATGTTTGTGATGTGGTGTCAATCCTGGATGGTGTCAAACTTCTCAAGTGTTATTGGAGCTGCACCCATCCAGGCAATTGGAGAGTATTCATTTGAGTGGGAGCAGCGGCCGAGTAAAGGCGAACCCGGGTGACTACAGCTAAGGTAAAACAGTTTGTTTCAAAATTACTTACCTGTAGCGGGCAGCAGTGTTTTTTATTCTCTCTTCACAAAAAGAGCGGGAGCAGCAGAGGAAGTGACGGCAAACAGAGGGGCAGCCGGGAAGGAGAACTGAGTATAAATACTCACCCTTTAATCACCAACGGTCATTTGAGTGGGAGCAGCGGAAGTGAGGTTGGAGCGCATAGCTGGGCGGGAAGGTAAGCGATTAGTA
>NC_057710.1:4240869-4258219 GCF_004010195.1 Chiloscyllium plagiosum
CCGGTCGAGGTCAGAGAGTGGTGGTAGATGGTAAATATTCAGCCTGGAGCCCAGTTACAAGTGGAGTTCCGCAGGGCTCAGTTCTGGGTCCTCTGCTGTTTGTAATTTTTATTAATGACTTAGATGAGGGGGTCGAAGGGTGGGTCGGTAAATTTGCAGATGATACGAAGATAGGTGGAGTTGTGGACAGTGAGGAGGGCTGTTGTTGGCTGCAGAGGGACTTAGATATGATGCAGAGCTGGGCTGAGGAGTGGCAGATGGAGTTCAACCCTGCCAAGTGTGAGGTTGTCCATTTTGGAAGAACAAATAAGAATGCGGAATTCAGGGTTAATGGTAGGGTTCTTAGTCAGGTGGAGGAACAGAGGGATCTTGGGGTCTATGTACATAGATCTTTGAAGGTTGCCACTCAGGTGGATAGAGTTTGTAAGAAGGTCTATGGAGTATTATCGTTCATTAGCAGAGGGATTGAATTCAAGAGTTGTGAAGTGATGTTGCAGCTGTACAGGACTTTGGTTAGGCCACAGTTGGAGTACTGTGTGCAGTTCTGGTCGCCTCACTTTAGGAAAGATGTGGAAGCTTTGGAGAGGGTGCAGAGAAGATTTACCAGGATGTTGCCTGGAATGGAGAGGGAGTCGTACGAGGATAGGTTGAGAGTTCTCGGCCTTTTCTCGTTGGAATGGCGAAGGATGAGGGGTGACTTGATAGAGGTTTATAAGATGATCAGAGGAATAGATAGAGTAGATAGTCAGAAACTTTTTCCCCGGGTACAACAGAGTGTTACAAGGGGACATAAATTTAAGGTGAAGGGTGGAAGGTATAGGGGAGATGTCAGGGGTGGGTTCTTTACCCAGAGAGTGGTGGGGGCATGGAATGCGCTGCCCGTGGGAGTGGTAGAGTCGGAATCATTGGCGACCTTTAAGCGGCATTTGGATAGGTACATGGATGGGTACTTAATCTAGGTTAGAAGTTCGGCACAACATCGTGGGCCGAAGGGCCTGTTCTGTGCTGTATTGTTCTATGTTCTATGTTCTATTCCATCACACTCCTGACTTGTGTCTTGTAAATGGAGGACAAGCCATGAGGAGTCAAGAGGTGGATTACTCACGGCAGGACTCCAAGCCTCTGACCTGCACTTGTACTCACAGTATTTACTTGGCTGGTTCAGTTTAATTTCTGGTCAATGGTAACCCCTAGGACTTTGACAAGGCAGGATTCAGTGATGGTAAAACATTGAATATCAAGGCGCAATAATTAGATTCTCTCTTGATGGACATGGTCATTTTTTGGCACTTGTTTGGTGCAATATTTACTTGCTATTTGTCAGCCCAAACCTGGATACTGTCCAAGTTTTGCTCCATTAGGATGTGGACTGCTTTATTATCTGAGGAGTTGCGAGTGGTGCTGAACATTGTGCAATCATCAGCAAACACTACCGCTTGTGACCTTATGTCAGAGTGAAGGCTGTTGATTAAGCAACTGAAAATGGTTGGACTCAAGACACCATCCTGAGGAACTCCTGCAGAGATGCCCTGGAGCTGAGATGTCTGACTTCCAAGTCAAAAGAGTTTTCCCCGATTCACCTTGACTCCAGTTTTGCAAGGGCTTCTGAATACCACGCTCTGTCTAATGTGGCCTTGGTGTCAAGGTCAGACACTCTCACCTCAACTCTGGAATTCAGCTCTTTTGTCTACGTTTGAACCGAGGCTGTAATGAGATCAGGTGGTGAGAGGGCCTGGCAGACACTAAACTGAGCATCAGTGAGCAGGCTATTATTTATCAATTGCTGTTTGATAGTGCTACTGTTGGCACCTTCCATCTCTTTACTCAGGATTCAGAGTAGACTAATGGGGTGGTAATTGGCCAGACTGGACTTGTTCTGCTTTTTGGCTCGGGATACACCTGTGCAACTTTCCACATTCTTAGGCAGATGCTAGGGTTGTAGCTGTACTGTAACATAGTAGCTATGGGAACAGCAAGTCCTTGAGCACAAGTTATCTGTAATATAATTTTAATTTTGTCAGGGCCATTGCCTCTGCCATATCCAGTGCTTCAGATTGTTTCTTGATGTCACATGGAGTAAAACAAACTGGCTGAAAACTGACTGGCATATGTTATGCAGGGGATCACTGGAGAAAGTCAAAATGGATCATCTACTCCACAGTTCTGGCTGAACGTTCTTGCAAATGCTTTACCTTGATCTTTCGTTCTGATGTGCTGGGATCTCCCATCATGGATGATGGAATTACTTGTGGATCTTCTTCTGCCAGTGAGTTGCTTAATTATTCACCATTCATGACTGGATGTAACAAGATTGCAGAACTTACGTTTGATGTTTTGATTGTGGAATTGTTTAGCTCTATTACTTGTTCCTTATGCTATTTGACACACAAATAGTACTGTTTTCTGGCCTCAACTGGTTGATACCTCATTTTCAGGCAAGCCTGGTATTGCTTCTGACATGTCCTCCTGCACTATTCTAAAGGAAGGTCGCTGGACACGAGATGTTAGCTTCCTTTCTCTCCATAGATGCTGCTAGATTTGAATTTTCCCAGCAATTTCTGTTTTTGTCCTCCTGCACTGTTTATTGTACAAGGGTTGATCACTTGGTGTAACGGTAGAGTGGCAAATAAGCTGGGCCAAGTGGTTGCAATTGGCAGTACAATTCTGCTCCTTATCAAGGCACTTAGCACCTCCTAGATGCCCAATTTTGAGTTGCTACATCTGTTCAAAGGCTATCCTACATAACATGGTGATACTATACATGACACAATTGGGCGGGGGGGGTCGTATTCTCATTATGAAAATGGAATTTTGTCAACACAACGACTGTGCAGCGGTCAGTCCTAAAGATACTGTTAAGTCCAGATGTATCTGCAACAGGCAAATTGGTGAGATCGAGCTCAATTATATTCTTCCCTAATCATTTGCTGTGGACCAGGTTTCATAGTCATGTCATTTAGGCCTCGACCAGCTGGGTCAGCAGTGGTGCTGCCCACTTAGTGATGGTCATTGAAGTCTCTGCCCAGATTAGATTCCATGCCTTTACCACCTTTAGTGCTTGCTCTAAATGGTGTTTAACATGAAGGAGTACTAATTCACCAGATGACACAAGTGGCAGTAGGTGGCAGTCAGCAGGAAGTTTCCTTGCCCGTGTTTGATCTGATGCCATTATACTTCATGGGGAAATCAATGTTGAGGACTCTCAGAGCAATTCCCGTCTTATTGTATACCACTATGTTGCCAGTCTGCCACCTCTGTTGAATTATCCTGCCAATGGTGGTGGTTTTGGTGTGTCTGAGGTATAATTCAGTGAATATCACTTTGTCAGGCTGATGCTTGACTAATCTGAGACAGTTCACCCAGTTTTAACATTCACCACCAGATGCAGTGTTGACAATGTCTGCGACTGCCATGCCAGGTAGTCTGTCTGGTTTCATTCCTCTTTTGAGACTTTTTAATCTGGTTAAATATAACAGAATGGCTTGTTCTGTCATTTCAAGAGGTCACATGTAAAGATGACAGAGCTTCTTCCCTATATGACATTAGTGAACGAGACTTCAGATTTTCACTGAATCCAAATTTTGCACTGGGATTCGAACCCCAGTTCCCAGAATGTTATCTGGGACTCTGGTTTATTTGTCAGTGATATTATCACTACTCCATTGCCTCCCCTCTAGCAACCTGTTCAGATGTGTCATAATACTCCTCAGCGAGATGTGCCACATAAATTCAGATCTTCTGGCCCAGAAGTAGGAACATTAATACTGTCCCACACCCCTTACTCCATACCTATGCTAACACTCTTATTTAAAATGCTGCTTGTGCATAGCCCGTAATATATAACAAAAAAAAGATTGAAAATATAGAATTGCTGCTTGGATTTTTATATACAGTTCAAAGAGCGTTTAAAAAAATTCAATCCTTCATTTTACTGCAGGTTTACTGCCATCAAGAATGGATGAAAAACCTCAGAACAGTTTTGAAACCTCAACTCAAACTCACTCAAAAGTAATGACACTTTTGCAAAATGTCCAGTTATGATGACAATTCAGGAACAGAGTAGTCAAAAGTAGACTGAATAAACAAAGAAGTTACAGGAGATCAGAGCATAAACGACCATTCACGTATTCCAGTCATTAAGGTTCATGTACAGGGCCCATACAAACGTTTGTTCAACTCATTTTTTTCTTTGATATTAAACCTCTGTGCTCCATGTTAATGAACGTATCAATCTGGTGTTGATGCTTCAACCACGACATGCATTTGAAAACACCTTTAATAGAGTCTTAGGTGCTTCACAGCAGTATAACTGAGTCAAAATTTGACTCTGACCCACATACAAAACAGGAACCAATGTAGACCATTCATTGCCTTGAGAAGGATTCCATTCCTGGCATATGCATATTCCAAAGGTGAAAACACAGAAGCAGTTAATAGGATGGATAATCAGGAGCCTTGTCAAAGGCACTGGTTTTAAGAAGAGTTTAGAGACACAGAAGTTTAGTAAGGGAATTCCAATACTTAAGGTCTATGAAGCTGTTGGCACAATCACCAATGGGAAAATAGTTTATTTTAGCACCCTTAATGGAATAAAATGTCTGAAGGCATTATGGAATATTATCAAACATCACTTGCCAGAGTCGCATTCGGAGAAACTAGGCCAGGTGATCCAAAAGCTATTCACCGAAATTGCTGTCAAGGTGTACCAACCGCTTATATTCATTCACTGTATAGAGTGGGTGCATTTTTTCTTGAACTGAGCACTCATCCCATATGTTTTGGGGCAGTCTCTACTCAACCAGGCTTCACATTAGCGATTGGCCAGATATAGCCAAAGGTAGTATACATTTAACTACATGACCTTTATTCTGGAACTTCAGAACATCAAAATTACTTAAGTTACCTCCTTGTTTCATTCATTATTTTTAAGTCTAAGCACCTTTGACTTGGCAAGATCACATTTAACTCTCGTCCCTTATTACAGATGACTACATCACTAAATGCTTGACTTGCTAAACCACTTCAGCAGCCTTAAGAGTATGCTGCAGGAGGTGGGGGGTGTCCAGCACGTCAAAATCTGGAATTCATAACACAAACATGATTTCATTGAACTCACACTATTGCTGCCAAGATGTGCAGGTTAGGTAAACTGGCTATGCTAAATTGTCTGTAGTGTCCAGGATTGTGCAAGTGAGGTGGATTAGCCATGCTAACTGTGGAGTTATGGGGATAGAGGGCCATGTCTGGGTGGGAAGCTTTTTGGAGAGTTGGTGTGGACTCGATGGGCTGAATGGCCTCTTTCCACACCATAGGAATTCTATGATTCTATGGTTTGAAGGGTTAAATGGCTTACCTCTACACTTAATTCTTATGTTCCAATGTAATGAAAGGTTCAATAAAAATATTCTGGCAGTAACTCACAAATTACCACATTTATCACCTGGGGATATTCAACCTCATAACTTGCCATATTGAAATTCGAACTCACAACCATTGGCTAGCATGATGACTAAACTCCTAAACTCTGATTTATAATCATATTTCTCATCTCCTTTAGTAGTTTTTCTTCGTCATTACATAGGTTAGAAGATTTACATTAAGCACAAGCCCTTGAATGTTTTGCAAGGAATTGCTTTTTAGTCTCTTCATTAATTATTGTTTTAACACTTGTGACCACAACTGTTGCTGCTCTTTGCACCCTTTCCAATTATTCACAAAGACAAAGTTAAATAATTATAGAAATATCACATTCCAATGAGGACTACACATTGTAAATTGATCTGAAAAATCTCTCTAAAGTATGTTCATGGTGACAGTCATAGCTGACAGATAGCACTGTCACACTGGTGTCATAAACTTGCAATGTTTGCAACTTTAGTATCGTAGTTAATCTCAAAAGCTTCCAAAGACACATTCAGGTGATTTTCACCTTGGTAACATTGCAGTATTTGTCCAGTCTCAGGTAAGCTGATGCTGAAACCATCCAGCTCTGCAAATCCATCTCTTTTCCTCTCAACTTCACTTTCTACCTTTAAGACACTCCTTAAAACCTATCCTTTTCATTAAACTTCTGGTCATTTTACCCAATATCTTAAATGTGGGTTTGTTGTAGAGGTGTCTTTGTTGGACTGGGATGGACAAAATCAGAACTCACACGATACCAGGTTATAATCCAACAGGTTTATCTGAAATCAGAAGCTTTCATGGAGCACCTTTTGTCAGGTGAACTGAGAGAGAAGAGCACAGACACAGAATTTATAGGCAGACAGATCAAAAGAGTGGAATGTCAAATAATAAGTCGTTGCAGGTGACTAAGAGTGTTAGACAGTGTGAGGAAAGCATTAACAGCTGAATAACAAGCTACGAACTATAATCTGGTTAAATGAGGCAAAAAACTTAAATTGCAAAAAACTTAAAAACACGATGGTGCTGGAAACAAACTAAATGACTGAAGTAACATGATAGGTATAAGAGTCACATGCTAAGGTTCTAACCAAAGTAATAAGTAATCCAAAACTGTACAAACTAATTAAGGTAGTACCCAAAGGTTGGAGGCTGAATGACTTTGACCGCTGAGGTGTTCCCCGACTGGGAGGGAACTATCCCTGTCTGGTGATTGTTGCCCGGTGTCTATTCATCCGTTGTTGTAGCGTCTGCATGGTCTCGACAATACATCATGCCTCGGGGCATCCTTGCTTGCAGCAAATGAGATAGGCAACCTTAGCCAAGTCACATGAGTTTCTGCTGTCTGCATGGTGAATGGCGTTCCTACATGTGATGGTAGTATCTATGTCGATGATCTGACGTGTCTTGCAGAGGTTGCCATGGCAGAGTTGTATGGTGTTGTCCTGAAGGCTGGGTAGTTTGCTGTGAATGATGGTCGGTTTAAGGTTTGACGGATGTTTGAAGGCGAGAAGTGAGGCAAAGGGATGATCTTGGCAAGATGCTCATTGTCATCGATGACACGTTGAAGGCTGCGAAGAACATGGTATAGTCTCTCCACTCCAGAGAAGTACTGGAAGACAAAGGGTACTCATCAGTCATACCCTGTGTCGATCTTCTGAGGAGGTCATTGTGGTTTTTCACTGTGGCATGTCAGAACTGGCAATCGATGAGTTAAGCATCATATCCCATTCTTATGAGGGCGTCCTTCAAAATCTTTAGGTATCCATCATGTTTCTCCTCATCTGAGCAGATCCTGTGGATGCACAGGGCTTGTCCGTAGGGGTAGCTTCTTTAATATGTTTAAGGTGGAAGCTGGAGAAGTGCAGCATCGTCAGGTTATCCATGGGACAGCAGAGAGTGAGGTACTGAAGTGTCCATCCCTGAATCACTTAAACAACTGCATATTGACATCTACAAGTTTCATCCCACCATCAGACTTACCATGAACTATTCTTCAGAATCAGTCTCATTCTTGGACTCACGAATTTCCATCAAGGTCACATACCTCAGTACCTCACTCAACTGCAAGCCCACGGATAAAAGTCATCCCCTACAGACAGACAAGCAGGAGGCTGGAAGAACACAGCAAATCAGGCAGCATCTAGGAGGTGGAGAAGTCGATATTTGAGGTGTAACCCTTCTCCAGTCCTGAAGAAGGGTTACACCCAAAACGTCAACTTCTCCACCTCTTGATGCTACGTGGCTTGCTGTATTCCCCCAGCCTCCTGCTTGTCTATCTTGGATTCCAGCATCTGTAGTTTTTTTGTCTCCATCCCCTACGGATAAGCCCTGCACATACACAGGATCTGCTCAGATGAGGAGGAATGCAACAGACACCTGAAGATATTGAAGCATGCCTTCCATAAGAACGGGGTATGATTGCCAGTTCCGATGTGCCACAGTGAAAAACTTCAATAATCTCCTCAGAAGATGAACATGGGATATGACTGATAGAGTACCCTTCGTCATGCAGTACTTTCCTGGACTGGAGAGATTACGCCATATTCTTCGCAGCTTTCAACAAGTCAATGATGATCATAAGCATCTCTCCAAATCATCCCTTTGCCTCCACTTCTCGCCTTCAAACAACTGCCAAACCTTAAACAGACCAGTGTTCACAGCTTTCAGGATAACATGGACCAAAACACCACACAACCCTGCTATGGCGACCTCTGCAAGACATGTCAGATCTTCGACATGGATACTACCATCACATGCGAACACCACACACCACGTACATGGTAGACACTCATGTGACTCAGCCAATGTTATCTGTCTCATACGCCGCAGGCATGGTATATTGATGAGATGATGCAGACGCTACAACAAGGATGAATGGACACCGCACAACAATCGTAAGGTAAGAATGCTCCCTCCCATTCGGGGAACACTTTAGCAGTCAAGGACATTCAGCCTTTGATCTTCAGGTAAGCATCCTCCAAAGCAGACAGAATCGCCAAGCAGAAACTGATAGCCAAGCTCCCTACCCATGAAAATGGCATCAACTGCGATCTTGGGTTCGTGTCAAGTTACATATGACCCCACTCACTGTTCTACATCTGTAAAATCATCTTTACTGTCTTGTTTTGGCACCATTACCTTGAGAAATTATTATGATCTCTCTACCTTAATTAGCTTGTACAGTTTTAGATTACTTATTACTTTGGTTAGACCCATGGCCATCATGGGTCTTATACCTATTATGTTATTCCAGTCATTTAGTTCAAGCACCACCTTATTTTTAATTTTTTGTTATTATATCTCTGCCTCATTTAATCAATTGAATTGAAACCTGCAACCCATTCTAAAAGATGAAAGAATTAACAGCAATCTAGGTTTGTTCAATATATCATATCAGTTGCATGACACTATGATCTTGTTCTATAAATTGTATCTTATGATCCTGCCCCACTAGCTACCTGACAAAGGAGCAATGCACCAAAAGCTAGCACTTCAAAATAAACCTGTTGGACTATAACCTAGCGTCGCGTGATTTTTAACTTCATTTAATTGGATTATAGGTCATCCCTTTGCTTGTTTGATTGCACAATACAGAACTGGGACAGTGTGAGCACATTTAAATATCTGGCAGAGAAGAGTTCACTTATAGAAACACAGGAACAACAGTAGGTCTTTCAGCCCCTCAAGCCTGTTTTGCCATGTAATGAGACCGTAGCGGATCTGTGCTCAAGTCCATTTATCTGCCTTTGGCCCATATCCCTTCGTACCCGAGATAAATTTTTATTAAGCAATCCCAGATTTAAAACTAACAATTGACATAATTTAGATGAATGTGAGGTGCTGCATTTTGAGAAAGCAAATCTTAACAAGACTTATATATTTAATGGTAAGGTCCTGGGGGGTGTTGCTGAACAAAGAGACGTTGGAGTCCGGGTTCATAGATCCTTGAAAGTGGAGTCACAGGTAGATAAGATGGTGAAGAAGGCATTTGGTATGCTTTCCTTTATTGGTCAGAGTATTGAGTACAGGAGTTGGGAGGTCATGTTGCGGCTGGACAGGACATTGGTTAGGTCACTTTTGGAATAGTGCGTGCAATTCTGGTCTCCTTCCTATCGTAAGGATGTTGTGAAACTTGAAAGGATTCAGAAAAGATTTACAAGGATGTTGCCAGGGTTGGAGGATCTGAGCTATAGGGAGAGGCTGAGTAGGCTAGGGCTGCTTTCCCTAAAGCATCGGAGGCTGAGGGGTGACCTTATAAAGGTCTTTAAAATCATGAGGAGCATGGATAGGATAAATAGACAAAGTCTCTTCCCTGGGGTGGGGGAGTCCGGAAGTAGACGGCATAGGCTTAAGGTGAGAGTGGAAAGTTATAAAAGAGACCTAAGGGGCAACTTTATCATGCAAAGCGTGGTACATGTATGGAATGAGCTGCCAGAGGAAGTGGTGGAGGCTAGTACGATCGCAACATTTAAAAGGCATTTGGGTGGGTATATGAATAGGAAGAGTTTGGAGGGATATGTACCGGATGCTGGCTGATGGGACTAGATTGGGTTGGGATATCTGGTCGGCATGGACGAGTTGGACCGAAGGGTCTATTTCCATGCTGTATATCTCTATGACTCTATGAATCTTATAACAGAAATAGACTGGTTAGCCCTTTGAATTTGCCCCATCATTCAATGGGATCATGGCTGATTTGACATTCCTCACATCCACTTTCCTGCCCTTTCCCCATAACAAAGAATAAGATAAGACTGATAAATTAAACTGTACCTATTTCAAAGCAAGAGGCCTAACAGGTAAGGCAGATGAACTCAGGGCATGGTTGGGAACATGGGACTGGGATATCATAGCTATTACTGAAACGTGGCTCAGGGAAGGATTAGGAGTGTAGAGGTTCCAGGTTGTAGATTCTAGAGGAAGGATAGAAAGGGGGTCAAGAGAGGAGGGGGAAGTGACGTTTTTGGATAGGAATAACATTACGACTGTACTCGGGGACATTATTCCTGGGAGTACATCCAGTGAAGTTATTTAGGTGGAACTGAGCAATAAGAAAAGGATGATCATCATTTGGGATTATACCATAGCACTGCCTCACCCCCTCCCACCAAAAAATTGCCAGCAGGAAATTGAGAAGCAAATTTGTAAGGATAGGGTTGTAATGGTTGGAGATTTTAACTTTCCAAACATAGACGGAGACTGCCGTAGTGTAAGGGGCTTGGATAGAGAAGAATTTGTTAAGGGTGTGTGCAAAAAATGTTTTTTATTCGGTACATGGAAGAACTTACTACAGAAGGAGCAAAACCTGACTTCTTGGGAAATAAGCCCTGAAGAAGGGCTTATGCCCGAAACGTCGATTCTCCTGTTCCTTGGATGCTGCCTGACCTGCTGCGCTTTTCCAGCAACACATTTTCAGCTCTGATCTCCAGCATCTGCAGTCCTCACTTTCTCCTCATGGGAAATAAGGCAAGGCAAGTGACTGAGGTGTCAGTGGAGCACTTCAGGGCCAGTGATAATAATTCTATTAATTTTGAAATAGTTATGGAAAAGGATAGACCTGCTCTAAAAGTTGAAGTTCGAAATTGAAACTTTGTGGGAAGCTAGGGAAGTGATTGCTGGCCCCTTGCTGAGATACTTGTATCATTGATAGCCACAGACAAGATGCCAGAAGACAGAAGGTTGGCTGGAGATGCTGCCAGACCTGCAGTGCTTTTTCAGCAGCTTCTGTTTTTGTGAAAAGGATTTTGCGGGGTTGGAGGGTTTGAACTATCGGGAAGAGGCTGAATAAGGTGCGACTATTTTTCCTGTAGCTTCGGAGGCTGAGGGTGACCTTATATAGAGGTCATGCACAACTTGGATAGGGTAAATAGCTAGGTTATTTTTTTCCCCCCAGAGTTGGAGAGTCAAAAACTAGAGGGCATAGGTTTAGGTGAGAAAGGAAAGGTATAAAAGGAACCTGAGAGACAACTTTTTCATGCAGAGGGTGGTGTGTGTATGGATTGAGCTGCCAGAGGAAGTGGTAGAGGTGGGTACAATTACAACATTTAAAAGGCATCTGGATGGGTATATGAATAGGCAGAGGTCGAAAAGTGTAGCACTGAAAGAGCACAGCAGGTCGGGCAGCATCCGAAGAGCAGTAGAGTTGACATTTTGGGCATAAGCCCTTCATCGGGAATGTCACATTCCCAATGAAGAGCTTATGCCCGAAACGGTGATTCTCCTGCTCCTCGGCTGCAGCCCGACCCGCTGTGCTTTTCCAGCGCCACACCTTTTGACTCTGACTCTCCGGCATCTACAGTCATCGCATTCTCCTTCTTTATGAACAGGAAGGGCTTAGAGGGATATGGGCCAAACGCTGGCAAATGGGACTAGTTTAATTTAGGATATCTGGTCGGATGGACGGGTTGGACCGAAGAGTCTGTTCCAGTCCTGTACAACTTTATGACTCTAACTTTGTCCCAGACTGACCAAGAATCTATCTCAGCCTCAAAGTCTACCCAAGAATTTGCCCGCCCACAGCTCTGTGGCAAGGAGTTCCAAAGTGTCACAACCCTCTGAGAGAAGAGATTCTTCCTCTTCTCAGTTTCAACCTGGCATCCCCTAGATCAATCTGTCACTACCCCTTTGCTGATGGAAAAGCAGGTCTTTCATTGGGGGGGGGAGGGTGATATAAACGCCCCGCCCCTTTAATGATTGACGGGCGACGCGTCCAATGGGGCGCGGTGTAGGGCAAGGGAGCGGGATGGACGGGTGATTTCCACCTAATCGAATGCAGGGGGCGTGACCAGAGACGCGCGAGGAAACACCTGCTCGCCCTCGCGCCCGACGACCCGGCTGACGGTTGGAGACGACGACCCCCCCCAACCCCACCCCCGCCTCGGGGACAGCGCGAGAGTCGCGTTCAAACAACCCGCCGCAATCAAACTCGGGCGACTCTACCTGGTCAAAACGTGGTTTCCCCAGAGCAAACGGAGGGTAGTCCGCTTTTCCACTTGCTGCCATCTCCAACAGGTTTGAGATCGCTCGTCCCGACTGTCGCACATCCCTCCGTAGCCTTGGAATAAGGGGAGGCGGGGGGTTGGCAGGGCGTTGGCAGGGCGAGGTCAAAGGGCGATAAGGGGCGGAGACCGATCCCACGGACCGGACGCTGTTGTAGTTCATCGCTGCGGCGAGTTGAACTACATTTCCCGTCGTGCCCGGCTGCGCATGCGCTGTACCCTCGTCTGCCTCCTCTGCCAGGCAGAGAAAACTAATGAGGAGAAAGTGAGGACTGCGGATGCTGGAGAGTCAAGAGAGTGGTGCTGGAAAAGCACAGCAGCATCCGAGGAACAGGAGAATCGACGTTTCGGCCATAAGCCCTTCATCAGGAATGAGGCTTATGGGCTGCGAGGCGTTCAGAGATAAATGGGAGGGTTTAAGGGGGTGGGGGAAGGTATCTGAGAATGCAGTAGGTAGATGAAAGTGAGGGAGATAGGTCAGAGAGGAGGATGGAGCAGATAGATGGGAAAGACCAAGAGGGCGGTGCCGAGTTGGAGGCTTGGGGAAATGAGGAAACTGGTGAAATCCACATTGATCCCATGTGGTTGCAGGGTCCCAAGGCAGAATATGGGGCGTTCTTCCTCCAGGTGTCAGGTGGTAACGATCCTCAAGTTGGTGACCTGTCTCCCTGATATGGAGGAGGCTGCATCGGATACGGTAGATGACATTGGTGGAGGTACAGATAAATTTCTGTCGGATGTGGAAGGATCCTTTGTACGGAGGTGAGGGGGAGATGTGGGCGCAGGTTTTGCATTTCCTAGGGAGGCAGGGGTAGGTGCTCCCTGGGACTGAGATGTGGGCTGGTGGGGGTGCAAGCATCTGACGAGGGAGTCATGGAGGAAACGGTCTCTCCGGAACACTGATAGTAGTGGGTAGGGAAGCATATCGCTGGTGGTGGGGCCCGTCTATAGGTGGCAGAAGTGGTGGAGGATGATGTCGTGTATAGAGAGTTTGGTGGGGTGGGAGGTCTTCTTCAAAGATCACAATTTTCCCTCCCACGTCATCAAAAATGCCCTCCAATGCATCTCCTCCACTTCCCGCACCTCCGCCCTCGAACCCCACCATTCCCAATGCAACAAGGACAGAAACCCCTTGGTCCTCATCTTCCACACTATCAACCTTCGTATACACTGTATCATCCTCCAACCCAACCCCATTCCCCCCTCCCATTTACTCTTAGCACCGCCCCCCCCCCACCTCCACAAGCCAATTCCCAATTAAGGGCTTATGCTCAAAACATCAATTCTCCTGCTCCTCGGATGTTGCCTGACCTGCTGTGCTTTTCCAGCACCACACTCTTGACTCTGATCTACAGCAATTGCAGTCCTCGCTTTCTCCTAATGGATAATGAGGCAGCCTTACTTGTGACTCTCACATCCTGCAAATTTTTCTTTCATAAAAAATAAAAATACAATAATGCCACGTGCTGTGGATTTGCATCAACTGGATTTAAGATTCACTAAACTATTTTGCATAACCACTTGAAAGTAAAAGATAACATTTTCATCCAAAAATCTACATACCTGGCAAATATCACTGTCACCCAAGCTCAAAAGAAATTATTAAAAATTCTGACACACAACTTGATTATTTCATGATGTAACTTTATTAACAAGCAGCATTTTTTAAAGCTCCATCTTCACTTTCTGAAAGCAGGATTTTGTTTTAATTACATAAAGGTAGTAGAGTTTAGACAGGGTTCTCTTCAATCTAAAATAGGATAAGATGTATTGAGATACAATACCACAAAGGATAGGGGCACGTTTAGATTCTATACATTCTGACATGAACAGGATAGGGACATGTTGAGATTCTATACATTGTGACTGTCTAAGAAATGGGTAAGTATCCTATACATTGAACACTCCCTATCCACAATGGCAGCTAATAAAGTAGAGAAAAAAAACCAAATCCAAACCTGTCCACTTCAAAATAAATCCATGATATAAATTACTGTTGAAAACATTTCAATTCCACAGAAAAATAAACATTCAATTTATTTGTCAAATTCTTTTTCTTTCAGCCCACGAGTTATTCTATAGATAATGATACAGATTGATTGTTGCAGTGACTGTGTCCTTTAGGACCTTATAACATATGAATCCATATGGAGTAGGTACTGCAACACCAGCATTCAGGATAATGAACTTCTCAACCTTAGGTTTTACTCAGTTTTTAAATTAGATCAGATTTAAATTTTAGAAGCAGCTTATCACAATGGATTTGCTTCAGAACAGATGTACAATTTCTGAACACTCTCACTTTGGAAGCTGAGTTAAGATTATACGAAGTATACTAGCAAGAGAAATATTTATATACAGTGACTTTAAACAATCTTTGTCGATAAATTCCGACTGAGACAGAAACTAACCAACTCTTACAAAAATAACTGAAGTTTTAAGGTAGATGCTTTCCTGAGGACGACTTTGTTGTTTGGGACACCGTTCCTGTCAAAACACATGCAATTTTGCTTGTACACGTATAACCCTTCCTTAACAATATCACTTCAAAAATTTCTGATTTTTATTTAAGCCAACAGTCACCATTCAGTTGGAGGTTTTATTTGCAAATGGAAGCAGACCTCAGATGCGACCTAGGAGTGGGAAACAGCAACAAAATTGTCCTGTAATCGCTTGATAACTTAAATTTATTCAAAATATATTAAACTGCCTCCATGACCAACCTGTGTCAGTGCTCATTGAACTGTTGTCAAAAACACTACAGTTACCTTCAGTGTGCAGGACGAGGGAAGGGGTAAAATGAAGCAGGGCAGTTTCCTAGTGCCAATCCTTTGAACCTTATCAGAAAGTGCTCCAGTGTGGATAGAAGGCGACAATCAGTTCAGGCTCTGACACAATACACTGGTTGGATTATATAACTTCTAGACATGAAGAGAGTCACAAGTCCATGAGGGAATAGTAGGAAACTGCGGTCACTTGAATGCAATTTCTCCAGTACTGATTGGTGAGTGGAAGAAATAGGCAGTGGCAAAGTATATGGTCAGTTATTGTTCTTTTGAAAGGTCATCAGTTCTGTCACATCAATAACAGTTAAATTGCATAGAGAAGCTTTCTTATTCCTAGATATCAGATGGTTACAGAGCCAAAACAGATGAGAAAAACAAATAGGACATTGTTTTTTGTACAAAAAAGTGTGTACTAACAGATGGCTGGAAGATGAGTATAAATGAAAAACAATGAACATATTTTATGGGACTTGTTGCATGCTTGCAAAGGCACAGGTACTTGGTATATAGCACAGGTTATATGCAGTTTAAAACTACTGTTAACTTTGCTTCAACCAGAGGGAAGTCTCCTTACGTGCAAGCTCTGAATATTTTTCTCTTTCAGAACTTACATTTTGCACAGCAAACATTCGTGGCCTGTAAATAAAACTGCCAATTTGTTGTCAATCTGTGCTGAATTATAGGATAAGCTTGATGCTGCAGGATCATGCCCATTAACTATAGGTTCCTCTAATTTAATTCCCGACTCTTATCCAACCAACAAATCAGAGCTGCATTTGCCTTCTGGCTGCAACTGTGAAAACACTGTTCCAGCTAAAGTGTGACTAAGTCATGTTCCCCTTTAACCATCTCTTTAGCGGATTACGAATGTCTCTCTTGGAACAATCATTTTAAAAACACAGGGCATCTACAGCAGGAAAATGATTAAATCTGTTGTATTATTTGGTTCCAGCATTTACTAGTATAAGGGGTAGAGAGGAAACCCTTCCACAGTCACAAGGCTGTATCATTTGTTAACTGCCTTGTTCTTCATCTTTTCACTCACTGCTTGGAGAATGCTGGGCTTTTGCTCCATGACTTGCACTAACACTATATCAATGTATTCTTCTAAATCTCGCACATGTTCCTCCTTCTTCTTCATCTCCAACTCCTGCTGCAGAATTATTTTGATGAGTTCATCATGAGTCAGGTGGTAGTAACGAGCGACTGGGTCAGTGGGCTTGGATTCCTGCAACACAATTAACCCAGGTAAAAAAAAACACCAATTTGAAGAATTATCCAACAAGCAGCGTTATCCCTTCCTGGCTCAATGAATAAAAACAAGTCTTGACTACTACATGGAGCAGTTTCTACCCCTTCACTGCATGGACTGACTGATCTCAGTTTAAATGGAAGGATAGGCATTGCAAATTCTTTGCGTCTGAATTGCTATTCTTTTGTTGCTGGTGTTGGCTTGATTCAGTTAATAGTACTTGCAAATAGTCTGTGAGCTATAAGCTTCACTCCATGGTTTGAAAGATTAGTGCAGTAAAGAGGCAGCAGTAATGTCTTTTGACTCATATTAAACACTGGACAAGATTTGTTGGGGTTGATGGAACATTTTTGTATTTTCATATCATTCTTAAGGTAGTAAACTAATCAGTTGTCTAGTACAGAATTGCGAAAAAAGTTCAGAATGGAGGAGAGAGATTTAAAATAATAGATAAAACAAATAAGGGCGGGGGGATCCAAGATGGCGGCGACCCAGCAAGACTGAGTCTATAGTGCTCCTCCCAAGACTTGGGTACAGTGGGTCACCCACCCCCTACCACGCTCACCAAATCATTTATAATAGTTGTGTAATTTAATTAGTTGTGTAATATTACATTTAAACAATTTAATCCTAAATTAAAATAACTAAAGGGAAGGGAGCCCGCAGCTCTCAGCAAGCAGGAACCCCTCCCCCACCCTCTCCAGCTGCAGCAGAGGAGTCCACAGCCGCCCCGGGGGACTTACCAACAGTAACAAGCCTTGCAGAAATGATTTCCAAGCTGGACTCGAAGATCGATGCCTTTATTGCAGAATCCAAAAATCGTTGGGAGTCGCGCTCGGCCGCGCTGCAGAAGCACGACCGAGAGATTGAAGAAATTCAACGCCGAGTCGGAGGGGCGGAGCTAAAGG
>NC_057710.1:4262502-4277397 GCF_004010195.1 Chiloscyllium plagiosum
AATCCCGCACGAATATGGGTTTTATTACATCTGATGTTAACACATTCCGAGCATGTAAGAGACTTAAATATACACTCTGGTTAGTTGTAGGTTAGATTAATAGATAGTTGAGTTTTGTTTGTTTTTTTTCTTTTTTTGTTTTTTTTTAAATTTGTTTTTGTTTTGTTTTTTTGTTAAATTTTGGCTATTGTATATTTGAACTAATTGTATATCAATGTTTATATCTGAGAGTTTTGTTTATTTTTGTAAACTTGTAAAAATGTTAAATTTCTAATAAAAATATCTATAAAAAAAACAAATAAGGGCTTTTAATCTTAATACAGTCTGTGATCAACCCAACATTGGCAATAGTTTTATAAGGATGGGAAAATTAAAGAAATGCTGTACCTAATTAAACTGGTTTACTGATAAACAAGCATTCACAGGAGAGGAGAGCTTTTAATTACCAGTCACCACTTCATTACCTTGGCAGCTAAGAACATTCCTTAATGAGTAATATTGTGATCAGAGGCTATCACATCACACCACACCCAATGCTATCCAAAATAAATATTAACAGCTGAGCATGGCCAGCAGGTCTCCAAGTCCCTTCTCAGCTTAAATAATCAAACTAAGCCCTTCCATTTTATACCAGTGGCAGACACCTTCCAAGTAACGTTCAAAAAGATCACAATCACCTTCTTACATGAAAAGGGCAAGGACTTCAACAGCTGTGTCCCCTGCAGTCTCATATCTTTGCTCAACTGAAATCAAACAAGGAGGCCTTCAGGCTAGGCTTTGTCAATTGCAGTATCCCATCCAGACCAAACCAAGTTTGCTGAAAAACATCTCTTACACCTGGATAACAATACACTCGTCCTGAATGCAAAATAGATTTTCAGCCAGCAAAATGAAGCTTTGACTCACTGTTGCTCTTTGGAAACTAACTCAGATTGCAAGAATTTCAGGCTCAAAGGCTTATAATTGCCCTCAAGTAGTGAGCTCCCATATCAAATCACTGCAGACCATTTGGTAAAGGTACATGCACAGTGCTGTTCGAGATCCAGGAGTTTGACAATGAAGGACTGGTGATTTTTTTTCTCTATATGCCACGAGCAGACCTTTGTACTCTGTCTCCAAGCGCTCTGCTTCATTCACTAGCATCTTCCCAGAAACCAAAATTTCAGGCAACCCACCTACAACAATTTATGTTCATATAATACCTTTAAGGTAATGCAAGATACTTCACACCAACAGCAGGAAGGTGGTTATAACTGTGTGCTAATGATTGTTAAAGAGGTAGATATGAAAGTAGAGAATCTAGCAAGGCAAAGAAGTTAGGGGAAGGAATGCCCAAGATTGCAATGAGGAGCTAGTGTGCAGAAGATGAGTCAAATATCAAACATTATGGCACAGAGGACGAGAAGTGCAGAAACAGATATGGAAGAGATGCAAATTGGGATGTAGGTCTGGAGGAGGAGATCGAGATGCTGGAGAGATTTATAGGAGTAAACAGTAATCTTGAAATAAATACTGTGATGGGCAGAGGACAAGCATGAATTAAGCAAGGATCCCCTTCATATAGTCTCAAGCTTATTTGAGAAGACGTCCATGCAGCTGGAGATGTTATTCAATTGCCCTTGCTATTTTCCTGAGATCCAAACCCACGCATTCACACCAACTACTCCAGCCCACAGCAAATCTGGTGAAAACATACTTAAGATAGTTGTCAATAAGAAAAAGCACAATTCTTTGTCAATTTCCTGTTGCTTTACTCAATGGAAAACACTAACTTCTAGTCATTTGGTCATACAGAACTTGAATATTGCTGAAAAAAGACATTTTGAAGCTTTTCGTCTTGCAATCATCAGAACCATTCACAAAAAATACACAATTTAAAGGAAAACCAGCATTTATACTGAATGAGAGGACAGTGTTGACTGGTCGTCAAGTGGGCTGTGATTATTAAAAAGCATCATCTGAAGAATGCACTAATTAATGATGACTGACAGTTGACTGCAAAGCTTTGGACAAATTTTAAAACTAGCAGCTTGACTACTTGGTCAAGGCGCTTACCTTAGAAATGAAGTAGCAAATGGATGTTGTTTAAGTAAAAGCAAAATACTGTGCACTCAGTAAAGAAACAAGTGCGAAAGAAACTCAGCATCTGTGAAGAGTGAAACAGTTAATGTTTTGAGTCTAGTATGAATCCTCTTCAGATCTGAATGACTGTCACTTGTTTTGTTGAGCTGAACAGGTGCAGTGTATGTACATATCCTTTCTGTCTGCCAAGAACTGGTCTTGTACTTTGACCTATGTTGTGGTTCTGTTCGCCGAGCTGGGAATTTGTGTTGCAGACGGTTCATCCCCTGTCCAGGTGACATCCTCAGTGCTTGGGAGCCTCCTGTGAAGCGCTTCTGTGATGTTTCCTCCGGCATTTATAGTGGTTTGTCTCTGCCACTTCCGGTTGTCAGTTCCAGCTGTCCACTGCAGGTGTTTTGTGCAGTCCTTGCATGGGATTTTGTACACTACGTTGGTTTTGCTCATGCTGGGTATCGGGTCCTTTGTCCTGGTGAGTTGTTGTCTGAGAGTGGCTGTTGGTTTGTGTGCTGTTATGAGTCCTAGTGGTCGCAGTAGTCTGGCTGTCAGTTCAGAAATGTTTTTGATGTATGGTAACGTGGCTAGTCCTTTGGGTTGTGGCATGTCCTCATTCCGTTGTCTTTCCCTTTAGCATCTGTTGATGAAATTGCGGGGGTATCCATTTTTGGCGAATACATTGTAGAGGTGTCTAGGAATGGGAGTTGGTTGTCCTTTTCTTCCTCTCTAGTGAATCTGATTCCTCTGAGTGTGGCGTTGAACTCCCATTCCTAGATGTGATGGTACAGAGAACACCGAACGGAGAATTCACCACAAAAGTATACAGGAAAGCCACACACACAGACCAAGTCCTGAACTACGAAAGCAACCACCCCAACACACACAAAAGAAGTTGCATCAAGACACTGTTCAAAAGGGCCACAAGCACTGAGGATGTCACCTAGACAGGGGATGAAACGCCTGCAACACAAATTCCCAGCTCGGCAAACAGAACCACAACAACGAGCACCTGAGCTACAAATCTTCTCACAAACTTTGACCTATATAGCTACCAGTACACCATACTAAGTCCAACTGACAATCCTAATTTAGTCATCAGTGTAATTCTTCACACATATAATTATCCTGCAGTTGTCCAACTGCAGAAATGCATTTAATGTTGGGCGCTGTTGCAAGGTTTGCAAACACAAACTGTGGTCAGTACCGTCGAGCCTGCTCCTTCATTTGATAAGGTCATGGCTGATTTTTTCATGGACTCAGCTCCACTTAGCCAGCCACTCAAAATAACCCTTAATTCCTTTACCTTAAAAATATTCAACAAGGTAGCCTCAACTGCTTTACTGGGCAAACAGTTCCACAAATTCACAACCCTTTGGGTGAAGAAGTTCCTCCTCAACACAGTCCTAAATCTGCTCCCCCTTATTTTGAGGCGATGTCACAGCGTTCTAGTTTCACCCACCGGTGGAAACAATCTCCCTGCTTCTTTGTTATCTATTCCCTTCATAATTTTATATGTTTCTATAAGACTCCCTCCTCATTCTTCTAAATTCCAATGAGTATAATCCCAGTCTTCTCAATCTCCCTTCATAAACTAATCCTTTACACTCCAGAATCAACTTAGTGAACCTCCTCTGCACGCCCTCTTGTGCCAGTACATCCTTTCTCAAGTAAGGAAACCAAAACTATACACAATACTCAAGGAAGATATATATATAGCATCCTGAGGATTAATCAATATTTTAATTGTTATCTCTTTACATTTGTACTCAGTGGTCTCATACATAAATCTCAAAATGTTCTTTTGGTCTTTAGGGCTTTCCGTTCACAGCCTATTGTATCTATTGTTTAATTGCTTATTTCCATTACTAGTTTCCCACCAAAATGTATCATCTTATAATTATCCAGATTAAATTCTACCCACCATCAATCTGCCATTTTACTAACTTATCCTTGTCTTCCTAAAATCTTTCATTATCTTCCCCATTATTTGTTAAACATGTTACTTGTTCTGTAACCACCCCCACCACCATCCTGTTGCCCATTTACCTTGACTGTTTCCTGCTCCTCCTGACCGGGTGTTGGTAATCTGATGGGGCTGATACTTCCTGTGGTCACATTCTTCAGTTTCTCAAGCCCGCTGCTTAAAGTGCTGCCAATCCCTGACAGACCAGATTTCTTCTCTGTAATCTGCACTGTATTGCTGATTGGCTTCACGGGATGAGGACTGGTAGGGAAAAAAAAGAAAAGTAACTCAGGTGATATACTACTACAAAACAGGTTGAAAAACCCTCTTTATTTAAAACAAAAATTGATCACCTCAGAACAGTTGCTAGGTTACAGATCCTTATAATACCTTATTGTGACTCTGCAGGAAATGTCTGCAGACATCTCATAGCCCCCATTTTTTGAGAGGCCAAAGATATTTTGGCAATGTATTAAAAAAACCTTTTTTTGCTTTCTTTTCTACATACCCTGATTTGAAATAATTAGGGATTTGATTGTTAGATCACATTAGAGTGTTGTGTATAGCTCTGGCCACCACAACGCTTCTCTTCTCCAAAGAAATTTTATTTGAGATGGCAGACACATGCTTTCCAAGGATGCTTACCAGGAAGATTGAATAGGCTGGATTGTTTTCTTAGGAGAAGAGGAGGCTGGGGAAATTCAGTTAAAGTGCATAAAAATATGAGGAATCTGCACATAAAGGGTAAAGTTTCAATAATCCTACCTGACAATAGGTGTGCTCTCTCATTAGATAGAGAGAGTTAGACGACTGGTGGTGGTTGAACCTGGCTCCAACCATGCTCTCAGGCAATGCATTTCAGATTATAACCATCCAGTGAGATTATACCTTCTTTCACCAATTACCTTTAACCCTTTTTCCTCTTGCTCTCAATCCAGTCTTTCGCTGAAACCAGTTTCTCTTGATATTATCTGTCCAGCCCCCTCATGATTTTGAGTAAATCTCCTGTCAACCTTATCTCTTCCAAAGAAAACAATCCCAGTTTCTCTCATCTATCCACAAACTGAAGTTAGTCATCCCTGGAATGTTGTAACTCTTTTCTACATTGTAATGCTTCACTCTAATCTTCCCTGGACACGTATCCCAGTTGAGGCCAAATGAGCAATGTGTTCACCCAGTACGTTATGGAGGTCTGGAACTCTTGCCTGAAATGATGGGGGCAACAGAAAGCCTCATTGCAATTAAAAAGACTCTTGGATTTGGACTTAGTGCTGCAAGCTACTGGGCTACGCATCAAGAGCTGGAAGGTAGGAAAAGACCTGATATTTTGTTTTTAGTCAGTATGACAACAATGGGCCAAATGGCCTTCTGTGCTGTAAACTGCTGTCTGATTAGTTAGCTAAGGAGAAGTCATTTGTTCTCATGATGAAATCAAGTGTTCCATATATAATCTAAAATTAGATCTGAGCTGTTCAGAGGTGATGCCAGACAGTATTTCTTCACTAATAAGATAATGGAAATCTGTTGATGCTGGAGCTCAAAGGAAACTTTCATAATGGAGTTTAATAATATCCTTAGCCCAAGTAAATGTTAAGGTGTGTATATTCAGGGTGATTGATTGGAGTCAAGGTATAAATCAGACAGAATTTAAACAAATGGAGGAACAGGTTCTGGCGGCAAAATGGCCCATTTCTCATGTTCCTCATTTAGTTCCAACCACACAGCACATTCCATCTGTAGGAGTGTGTCACAAGGTACAGTAACTGTCGGTGAGTTACTTGATTGTAGAGGAATCATTCCAAACAAATACAATCCTGAGTTGCAGACACATGTTTCAGCAGAAGTCATTGAATAGGGAAAAGGGGCAGCCTGATTTGTCCCTTCTCTATTTCACAAACACAAAGGCTAAATGCTCATTAGCTAGGATTTTGTAGACAATATTGTGGTTTTGGTGGTGAGAGAAAGAGTGTTAATTCAGTTTAATGTTCCACTACTGAAGGCTTCAATAACTTCACAGCTAAATCAAGCTCTTTGAGCAGGCAGCATAGAGTTATAGCGTTGTATGGCACAGAAACAGACCTTTCGGTCTAACTAGTCCATGCTGACCAGATATCCTAAATTAATCTCGTCTCATTTGCTAGCACTTGGTTCATATCCCTCTAAGCCCTTCCTATTCAATACCCATTCAGATGCCTTTTAAATGTTCTAATTGTACTAGCCTCCACCACTTCCTCTGGCAGCTTATTCCATACACACGCCACCCTCTGCATGAAAAAGTTGCCCCTTAGGTGCCTTTTAAATCTTTCCCCTCTCAGCCTAAACCTATGCCCTCTAGTTCTGGACTCCCCCACCCCAGGGAAAAGACCTTGTCTATTTATCCTATCCATGCACCTCATGATTTTATAAACCTGGCACTCCAAATAAAAAACAGCCCCAGCCTGTTCAGCCTCTCCCTATATCTCCAACCCTGGCAACACCCTTGTAAATCTTTTCTGAACCCTTTCAAGTTTCACAACATCCTTCCTATGAGAGGGTGACCAGCATTGCACACAACATTCCAAAATAACTCCTTTAGCAGCACAGACTAACTTTTCCCACTGCAGTTTCTCGTCACCTTTTTCTCCTCAGGTCCTAGGCTACATCAGAAAATGAAGTGCACCTCATTCATAGTGGAAGCCAAGATGGTAGCTGGAGCACGTCCGCTTTTTCCATGTCTGTATTTTTGCTTTCTCTTTTTTTTTCCCTCTTGGTGTTTCTTTTCTTCACTCCCAGTTTCAAAGTGGACCCTGCGATGCATTCTCTTGGCCTGGCCTCACGGCAGCCCATGGTGGTTTCTCAGCCTGGTGTGGCGGTGTCTCAGTGCGTGAGTGGGTCCTGCCTGGGCATGTTCCGGTGGGAACAGGAAGAGTTTGGGGAGGTGGTGGCATTGGCATCACAGCCCAAATGTGGGAAGAATGAGTGATGAGGAGGTCCCCTGGTATCTGTGGCTGCGGCTGCGGCATCGTGAACAGGCAACTGAGATCTCCCAGAGAGCAAGCTAAGCAGTGGACTCAAAGATTTCTGAATTTTTCACTTAATTTTTTTTGGTTTAAATTCAGAAGGGCTTTAAATGTTAACTATTCCTTATTTTTCTATTTATTCTATGAAGGTCATGCTTAACTTTTTTTAAAACCGCTTTTTTTAAACCACTTTATACCCAGGTACCTTTGTACCATATGGTGACATTGGACACTTTTCACTGTACTCCTGTACTTGCACACACGTGAGAATAAAATCTAAATCCAGAAAAAAAAATCATTGAACAAGTAATGCCACTCAGATTGGTCACAAGTATGATGTATGAGACAGACCAGTCATTGGTCCTGGTTGGAGGAGAGTTGTCTTCTGACATTGAATAAATGGCATCGTTGAAGTCAAATAGATGGTGGCTATCGACTTTGATTACAATTTCTTTCCAGACATAGAAATAACACATTTAGGAGTCAGCAGAACTGTCCTTTGTGTCTTCAAAGCAGGAGATTAAAGATCAAATTGAAACCAAAATTGTCCTT
This sequence comes from Chiloscyllium plagiosum, assembly GCF_004010195.1. Classification (NCBI taxonomy): domain Eukaryota; kingdom Metazoa; phylum Chordata; class Chondrichthyes; order Orectolobiformes; family Hemiscylliidae; genus Chiloscyllium; species Chiloscyllium plagiosum. The sequence continues at coordinate 4,270,093 of NC_057710.1, forward strand.
CTCACACCCCAGCACTCAAGCTGTCAAACCACAAACCTCAATGCCTAATTATACCGTCCTCTTTCAACGCAATACTGTACCAATTCAACTGTCTGTTCATTAGGTTTTGAGGTGTAATATAGTGTAAAGTACAACACCGTAATCCCAATGCAAAGCTACAGGGCAGACGCTCATCCACTTTGCATTTTAGAGGTGGGGTCAGTATTGTTGATAACTAAAATAAACAGTTGCTTCAGTTTCATTTCAAGACAAACATAAACATTATGTTGTCAGTTCAAATCCTTTTTGGTACCCCAATACATAATCCAGGCTGGCATCTGAATGCAATACTGAGACAATACTGCAATGCCAAATTTCAATAAGGTATTAAACACACATTCCCCCTTCTACCCACTAGCAGAATCACAGATTCGTTACTGTGCGCTAAGAGGTCATTCTGCCCATCAGTCTGCACCAGCCCTCTGAAAAGCATTCGACCCAGACTCAGCCCCCAACTCTATCCCCGTAATCCCGCACTTACCTTGGCTAACCCATTTAGCGTGTACATCCCTAGACACTACGGGCAATTTAGCATGGCCAATCCACCTAAGCTGCACCATCTTTGGACTGTGGGGAGAAACCAGACCACCTGGAGGAAGCCCATGCAGACATGGGGAGAAGGTGCATGGTCTGATAGGATTATGGCAACTTTATCACACAAGGATGTGTCATCACACCAACACTTTTCTCCACTATCCTCACTCCAACACTCCAACCACCTCCATGAAGTTTCTCACCAGAGTGGAGTTTCAGTACAGACAACTGGGAAATGGCTGAAATTTTTTAAAAAATAATTCATGGAATTTAAAAAAAAATCATTCATGGGATGAGAGATTTGGTTAGGCCAGGATTTATTGCCCATCCTTGCCCAGAAGTCAGTTAAGTGTCAACCACATTGCTGTGGGGCTGGAGTCACATGTAGGCCAGACCAGGTAGGGATGGCAATTTTCTTCCTTCAAGAACATTAATAAACCAGATGGGTTTATCCAATATTCGACAACAGATTCCTGGTCATGATTAGGCTCTCAATTCCGGACTTTTGTTGAATTCAAATTCCACCATCTGCCATGGCAGGATTTGAACCCACATCCTCAGAACCTTACCTCGGTTTCTGGATTAACAGTCCAGCAATAATACCACCGGGCCATTGCCTCCCATGTGGAGGTTACTGACTGGCCAGCATTTATTGACCATTCCTAATTGCCAAGAGAGCAGTTAAATGTCAACCACATCGCTGTGGTTCTGGAGTACTTGTAGACCAGACCAGGTAAGGACAGTAGTTGCCTAAAGGACATTAGTGAACCAGATGGGTTTTTCTGACAATCAACAATCATTTCATGATCATTAGATACTTAATTCCAGATTTTTATTGAATTCAAATTCAACGATCTGCCATACCTGGATTTGAAATAAAGTCTCCAGAACATTACCTGAGTCTCTGGATTCATTATCTAGCAATAATACTAATTGTTATCACATGCCCCATGGTCCTGGGCAACACCGAGCAAGTTATTGCTGAGCAAGTGCTGCTTGATAGCACTGTTGATGACATCTTCCATCACTTAACAGTAGAGTGTTGTATTGGTAATTGGCTGGGTTGGATTTGTCCTTCTACTTTCATACAACATACCTGGGCAATTTTCCACACTAGTCAGGTGGATGCCAATGTCACATGGAAAAAGAGCTGCATTCCAAAGGTGAGGTGAGAGCAATCACCTCACACATCAAGGCTGCCCATAACTGTGTGGTATCAAGGAGTGCCAGCAAAACTGGAATCATTGAGAATTGACAGAAAACTCTATCCTGGCTACAGCCATACAGGAAGACTGCCAAGGGTCCAGGGCATCTGTGCAGGAGTTCTTCAGGTTAGATTACAGCTTTCTAACCGACCTGAACAGAGACATTGCCACCTTTGGAGAAGGTGGGACTTAAATCCAGGTCTTCTGGGTCAGAGATAGGGAAACTACCACTGCAATACAACAGCCCCAGTTCCCCTGAGCAACATCCCAGGCCCATCCATCCTTGGCCACTCCACCATGACCCTCTACCACAAGGTCAGAAGTGGGGATGTTTGCTGAGAACTGCACATTTCTCAGCACCATTCCTCAAATGCTAAAGTAGTACATGCCCAAACTCAGCAAGGCCTTGCTCAAAATTTCCTTTTCAAGCTGCACTATTAAGATTTAGATAGCACATTTGCATGTGCTCAAACTCAGCAACTAAAAGATTAACCAAATAAGCTTTTTCTGACATTCGGCAATTTCAGAATTTTACTGAATTCAAATTCCACCATTTGCTGTGGCAGGATTTGAACCTGGGTCCCCAGAACATTACCTGGGTTTCTGGATTAAAAGTTCAGCGATATTACTACTATGTCATTGCCTCCTCTAAATGTCAGGATAAGAGATTGCACATTTAAGACAGCAACAAGGAAGAATCGCTTTTCTCAGATGTTAATGAACCTGTGAAATTCTTTACCACAGAGGGCTATCAAAACTGAGTTATCAAGTATATTCAGGGCTGAGATTGGTTTTTAAATCAATATAGAGTCGGGGGTATGGGAGAAAAGTGGGAAAGTGCAGTTGAAGATTATCAGAGTGGCGCAGCAGACTTGGTCATCTGAATGTCTTACATCTGCTCATATGACAGTAATGTTACCAGTTGTTCTGTTTGTACCACAGAAATGGGCAATGTACAGCAGACACCTCAAATCCCTTGAGAAATATCACCAGTAATGTCTTTGCAAAAGTCTGCTGGCAGATTAGCATCTCCAATATCAGTGTCCTCTCTCAGGCCAACATGGAAGCCCTGGTTATGGTCAAGCAGCTGTTTTGGGGCATAGCCATATCAATCACATGTCTGGCACAAGGTCCCCAAAATAAGCGCTCTCTACTCCAAGCTTCATCAAGTCAAGTTGTTAGCAGGATGAATTTGAATCATTTATTGTCACGTGTATTCAATATAAAATACAATGAAAAGTGTGTACTGTTGCCATGCATAGGTGCCATTTTCATTAACTTAAAATAATAAAAGAAAAGATCATTTAAACAGAATCCAATTTTTCCTTCTCCACTGCTGCAGTCTCACTCTGGGCTACACCCATGCCATGCTGTCACCAGGGGCTGACGACACACACCATTTGCCATGGCAGAATTTGAACTTGGGTCCCTAGAAAATTCTCTCTGTCTCTGGATCAACGGTTCAGTGAGAGTTCCAGTTCCAGGCTTCGCAGGCTGGCCGACTCTGTAGCCACATGGCTTCTGAAGACACTGCTACCACTCCGGAACCCATCAAAACCGCCTTCCTACCAAAGAGCTCTCTTTATCAGGTTGATTTGAGCATAAATTTTTAACAAACTGAGAAAAGAAGGGGGAGTAAAGGAAAAAGAAGACAAAGAGGACATGCCTGGACATAGGAATCTCTCACCCATGTTTGTCTGAATTTGAGAAGAAGAATCCATAAAAGTGTCAACCATTATTAAGCACCTCTGACAGGTTCAGATGGAGGCCCAAGTGCAATCAGTGGAAGGAGCATACTAACCACTGGCTTCAGGAAACAGCCCCTGTGGACTGTTCCATCACCTCAGGACCTGTAACTCTGGAGTGGAGTTTGTCGTTCTCGATCCTGAGGGACTGCAGGGACGTCCGATAAATGCTGGCCTAGCCAGCAACACCCAATCCCATTAATGAATAAGAGCTGAGTACCCTCTGTCTTCTATGGGTCAGACAACTCTGTCTCCAGAGATAGGTGGAGTTGTGGACAGTGAGGAGGGCTATTGTCGGCTGCAGAGGGACTTAGATATGATGCAGAGCTGGGCTGAGGAGTGGCAGATGGAGAAATTAATCTAGTCCCATTTTCCAGCACTTGGCCCATATCCCTCCAAACCCTTCCTATTCATATACCCATCCAGATGCCTATTAAATGGTATAATTGTACCAGCCTCCACCACTTCCTCTGGCAGCTCATTCTGTACACATACCACCCTCTGTGTGAAAAAGTTGCTACTTAAGACCCTTTTAAATTTTTCCCCTCTGACTTTAAACCTATGCCCTCTAGTTCTGGACTCCCATACGCAGGGAAAAGACCTTGTCTATTCACTCTATCCATGCCCCTCATGATTTTATAAACCTTCATAGAGTGTTACAAGGGGACATAAATTTAAGGTGAAGGGTGGAAGGTATAGGGGAGATGTCAGGGGTGGGTTCTTTACCCAGAGAGTGGTGGGGGCATGGAATGCGCTGCCCGTGGGAGTGGTAGAGTCGGAATCATTGGCGACCTTTAAGCGGCATTTGGATAGGTACATGGATGGGTACTTAATCTAGGTTAGAAGTTCGGCACAACATCGTGGGCCGAAGGGCCTGTTCTGTGCTGTATTGTTCTATGTTCTATGTTCAGACAGACAGATTTCCCTGTATCCCATGCCGCCTTACTTTCTGCTTGAGCCTACCATGGGAATTCTTATCAAATGCCTTGCTAAAATCCACGTACACCACATCCACTGCTCTACCTTCAAAGTGTTTTGTCACAGTCTCAAAGAATTCAATAAGATTTGTGAGGCATGATCTGCCCCTCACAAAGCCATACTGACTATGTCTAGTGAAACTATGGTTTTCCAAGAAATCATAAATCCTGTCTCTCAGAAATCTCCAATATTTTGCCCACCACTGACATAAGACTGACTGGTCCATAATTCCCAGGATTATCCCTATTCTGTTTCTTGAACAAGGGAATAACATTTGCCACCCTCCAATCATCTGGCACTACTCCAGTGGACAGTGAGGATGCAAAGATAATTGCCAAAGGTGCAGCAATCTCTTCCCTCACTTCCTGTAGTAACCTCAGGTATATCCCGTCTGGCCCAGGGGATTTATCTACCTTATGTTTTTCAAATCTTTCAGCACATTCTCCTTCTTAACATCAAAATGTTCGAGCATATCAGTCTGTTTCTTGCTGTCCTCAGAAATGTCAAGGTTCCTCTCAGTAGTGAATACTAAAGCAAAGTATTCATTAAGGACCTCCCCTACATTCTCCGACTCCAGGTGCAAGTTCTCTCCGCTATCCCTGATTGACCTACCCTCACTCTGGCCATCCTCTTGTTCCTCATGTAAGCGTAGATGCCTCAGGGTTTTCTTTAATCCTACTCGCTAAAGTTTCTTCATGCTCCCTTCTAGCTCTTCCAAGTCCACTCTTCAGTTTCTTCTGGACTACCTTGTAATCCTCTAAAGCTCTGTCTGATCCTTGCCTCCTCAACCTTAAGCAAGCTTCATCTTTCTCTTTACTAGATGTTCCACATCCCTTGTCACCCAAGGTTCTTTCATCCTACCATCCCTTCCTTGCCTCAGTGGGACAAACCTGTCCAGCACAATCAGCAAGTACTTCCGAAACAACCTCCACATTTCTGTCATGTATCTCCCTGACAATATCTGTTCCCAATAGAGACATAGAAGATAATCAGAGTATTAGATAGGGTAGACAGTGAAAGTCTTTTTTCTAGGATGATGACGTCAGCTTGTACAACGGGGCATAATTACGAGTTGAGGGGTGATAGATTTAAGACAGATGTCAGAGGCAGGTTCTTTACTCAGAGTGGTAAGGGCGTGGAATGCCCTGCCTGTCAATGTAGTTAACTCATACACATTAGGGAGATTTAAACAATCCTTGGATAAGCACATGGATGATGATGGGATAGTGTCGGGGGAAGAGCTGAGAATAGTTCACGGGTCAGCGCAACATCGAGGGCCGAAGGGCCTGTTCTGTGCTGTATTGTTATATGTTCTAACTTGTGGTCCACAGTTCCTGCCTAATAGCATTATAATTCCTCCTCCCCCAATTAAATACTTTCCCATATTGTCTGTTCCTACCCCCTTCCATGAGAAAAGGTCAGGGAGTTTTAGTGATCACTATCACCGAAATGCTTTCCTACTGAGAGATCTGACACCTGGCATGGTTTGTTGTCAGGAAACAAAATTAATATGGCCTCCCCTCTAGTCAGCCTACCACCATATTGAGTCAGAAACCCTTCCTGGACACACTTGGCAAAAACTGCTTCATCCAAACTATTTGAACTAAGGAGGTTCCAGTCAATATTAGGGAAGCCAAGGTCACCCATGACAACAACCCTGTTCCTTCTGCACATTTCCCAAATCTGTCTCTTAATCTCTGTTGCTATTGGGGGTCTGTAGGAAACTCCCAATAAAGTGACTGCTCCTTTCCTGTTTCTGACTTCCACCCAGACTGACTCTGTAGACAGACCCTCCTTGACAACCTTCCTTTCTGCAGCTGTGATACTATCCCTGCTTAGCAATGCCACTCCTCCACTTCTTTTACCTCCCCCTCTATTCCTTTCAAAACATCTAAACCCTGGAATATCCAGCAACCATTTCTAACCCTGTGATATCCAAGTCTCTATAATGGCCACAACATTAAATTTCCAAGTTATGATCCATGCCCTACGTTTGTTACTCTTATTCCTGACACTTCTTCCATTAAAATAGACACACTTCAACCTATCACACTGATTGCACCTTTGCCCTATTCCATCTCTCAGACTCTCTGCATGCTGTATCTTCCAAATAGCCTCCAACCCCCCAGGCTGAGGACTCTCAAAAACAATGCCAACATTTACTCCGAAGCAACAGCCTCAGTACGAATACAATCATCTTTGGATCATGTGAGATGAAGAAAGGATTTGAGCTTTGATCTTCCCTGTTCAACAACAGCCCTGCCTCTCCAAACTGAACTGTACTGGTTCATTTGCTGATCCACGAGGACTGAGTTATCTCAGTCTAGTTATCAGCATATGGACCTCAATGATTCTGGGGCAAGAGGAACGAGTGAGGAAAAGAAATAAAATGGTTATGAATTTCTGCTCCTCATTACGGTTCTATTTCAAAATGCACATTTGTGGGCTTTTTGTATATTCACTCACAGGATTTGGGTGTCTCTGGTTAGGCCAGCATTTATTGCCCATCCCCAATTGCTGAGAGGGCACTTAATAGTCAACCTCATTGCTGCTGGTCTGAAGTCACATGTAGGCCAGACCAGGTAAGGATGGCAGTTTCCTTCCCTAAAGATTAGTGACCCAGATGGGTTTTCCCCAACAATTGACAACGCCTCCTAGCAGAGCGCTTTAGGGAACATCTCCGAGATACCCGCACCAACCAACCAAACCGCCCCGTGGCCCAACATTTCAACTCCCCCTCCCACTCTGCCGAGGATATGGAGGTCCTGGGCCTCCTTCACCGCCGCTCCCTCACCACCAGACGC
>NC_057710.1:4277402-4292652 GCF_004010195.1 Chiloscyllium plagiosum
TATCACCTTCATCCCCTCCCCCACTCACCTATTGTACTCTATGCTACTTTCTCCCCACCCCCACCCTCCTCTAGCTTATATCTCCATGCTTCAGGCTCTCTGCCTTTATTCCTGATGAAGCGCTTTTGCCCGAAACGTTGATTTTGCCTGTCCTCGGATGCTGCCTGAATTGCTGTGCTCTTCCAGCACCACTGATCCAGAGAATGATTTCATGGTCATCATCAGATCCTTAATTCCAGATATTCTACATATAGAATATCTGGAATTAAGATATTCTGTCTCCAGAACATTAGCTGACTTTCTGGATTAATAGTCTAACAATAATATCACGAGGCCACTCCCTCTCCAGTTGGACTATAATGTGCTGTTTGCCCTCAAGGCTTAAAATTGATGGCAGAGTTCAAATTTGAAGAATGGTGAAGAGCCGAAGGCCAGCGACTTGCCATCGAATCATACAGAGCATCTAGATTGGTACAACACAGGTGGCAGTCATTCGGCTCATGTGCCTACAGAGTTCATTGAACGAGATCTCCAGTTAATCTGGGTTTGGGGTCAAAATTGGGAGGAATGTTGGACAATTTTGACAATTTCCTGATCAGAAAATACTCAAATGTACGGAAATTATTCAAAGGAAAAACATTGCGAACATAAACATTCTTAGAAAACTTAATTACTCTTTCCGCCATGCTCACCTGATTCTCTGCTGAGGTGAAGGCATCTCAGCTGGCTGTGTCTCCCGGGGCAAAACCGTAAGCGGCGTCACCTTCGAACCACTGGACTGCAGCGAGTGATGGGGGGTGACCGCTGGCTGTGTGGTCTCTGACGGGGGAATAACATTCGAAGGGAAGAAGATGGGAGAGGGGAGATTGGGTACTCTAGAGTTAGTTACAGCCACAGGATAAGGGGTAGAGAAGGCCAAAGGCTTGTTACTTGGTGGAGGATGGGCCAGCGGTGCCCTAGTAAAATTAGTGACTGGAAGGGCATGCGGTGCAGCCTTTAAATGAAGTTCTTTAAAGCTCAGTCCTCCCTCAAAGGAGGAGTCACAGGCAGCAGAGTAGCTATGGGGTGCAGATAAAGAGCGATCCTCAGTCACTGGCCTACCGTTGCTGATAGACTGGAGGTCAACATTCTGGGCAGAAGGCTCGCTTTTATAGGCCATACCATTGGCTTTTTCTGAAATCTGCCCCCAGTCAGATCGTACAGTCAAAGATGGACAAAGATCAGGCGGAGAATGCTCAGCCAAGTTGGCTTCTTCTCCTCTGGTTTGCTGTTCCATTTCTGCTCCAAGTGTCACAGGCACGCAGGATGGGGAAGGCCTGACCCCAACACTCTGACACACAATCTTGCTGGTTTGGCCATTCTGAGTTTCCACTTCCATGTTCCCAATTAGTGTCTGCTCAGGATTTATCAGTGTGGAAGCCCCCCTACTCTTTCCAGCTGCTTCACTCATTTCAGACTTCAGCTCTCCAGAGAACTCAATATCACTCCCCAATGACATTGTGCACTCAGACAAGATAGGACTGGATTTGTGCGGCAGTTCCTCAACGGCTGATATGAACTCCAGCTCTGACTGGTCAGTCTGATCAGGCAAGAACAAGCTGGCCTCCTCTTTCAGAAATGCATTGCAGCTTTTCTGGATTGGTGGTGGTTTCTCCTCTGCCGGTGAGATGGCCTCTAGTGAGTTCACTGCAGCAGTTGTTTTCAACAAACTGGGTTGTAATTTAACAGGTTGCTTAGCCTGGTGGACTTCAATTAGCCCCAAAGAAAGAGGTTGGTGGAAATCATCCAATTTGTTTGAATTTCCATCATCAATCAATGTGTTTATTCCCTCCACTGAGAGCGCAGAAAGACAGGTCTTATAGTGCTCAACCCCTGTCCTCTCATTTGCACTCAACTCAACGGTCCCATAAGAGGCTTCTCCCTTAGTTACCACATCTTTTGATGGTCTAATATTATCCACAAGCTCCTTAGCGGCAGACTCTGCAGCAATAAAATCAGTCCGATCAGGATTTACCTCATCAACAGCTGGGCATGAGACCACAAGAGAGGCCTTTTGTTCAAACCTTTGATCTGACTGTCGCTCCGCTAAATTTACAGACTGCGATGAACTTTCTGGAAGGTCAAATGGCATCTCCTTTTCTCTTTTCTGTTCCTTCATCAAGTGGACTGTCTCTTCCAAACCCAGATTGGTGCAAACAAGTGATCTGGGCGGTTTGGGAGGTGGAGGCCCAATCTGTATAAACTCAGTGTCCGATTGGACGAGGAATTCAGACCTCTCTTTTTCAGCTTCAATGGTCGCTGGGCTCCCGTCTGCATCCTCACAGGGAATGTCTACATTCTGGAATTTGTGCTCCACTGTGAGAACACATTGACCATATTTAGAGTACTGTTTGTCATCTTTGCCAAAGAAACCTTGGGAACTGAATGGACAAACATTACCTTGAATATTATCCTCACCATCTTGGAATAAAGGCACAATGTTGGCTTTCGTATTTTTGGCTCCTGTTGTCCCATCACTCTCATCTGAAGTGACCTCTGGTGCATATACCGATAATAGAGAATTTCCAACATACTGACAACTCTCCGAGTGTTTGGCAGTATCCCTTGGGTTTCTGTCACTTTCCTTCAGTGCTGACAGTTTCTCCACATTATGATTGTTTGTGATCTTTTCTTGGTGTATGACAGAAGACTCACATACAGTGTTTGGTTCAAGCTCAGTTTTCAGTTCTGGTACAAAAGCATGTCTTTCTTTGTTAAGGGCAGCATTTTGAATCATTGGAGATGAGCTACCACCTTCCACCTTGGATGGCAGCTCAATGGATGGCGAAAGGGTAGTGTCCTGTAGTGAGCAAGTTCTAATATCTAAGGGTTTTGCATTGTCTGTAGTGGTTCCTTTCAGCATTATATTGGAAGATGCATCATTCTTGGGTTCTTTGGCCTGCTGTCCAGAGATGTTCTTCGAAGTGCTGCCACTTGAATTATTGACATGGATTGATGTGGTATTTGGAGTTGGAACCGAAGGATTCATATCGACAGTCTTGTGATCCACTGCTGGAACGAACATGGAGGAACATTCCGCTTCTCCCTGATACATCGTTTTCATTTGTTTGGTTTTGAAAGGGGCAGTGACTTTCAAATCTGCCGTTGACAGGACGCTTGTTTGGGCTAACGGTGCATGCATTACTTCACCTTTAACCTCAGCATCAGGTGGCAGTACAGGGAAGACAGCTGACCACACGGCTGAATCTAGGTTGACCAATGGATCCGAAGTCTCTAGCCTTTGGAAGGAGCTTGTACTTTCTCTGGCCATTGTAGAAGCTGGGGCAGGAAGTGGGCTGGCAGCAACCTCTTCATTGGCAATAGATTTTGCCAAGTCAAACAAATCGCTTTCATTGGAATCGGCTGTATTTGAGGAGGGAACTGACACATCAGGTACACCTTGAGACCCAAAGTTTAAACTAGAGAAACAGGAAGTGAATGGAGGAGACTTTAATATCTGATCAGCTAAGAGATCCTCAAAGAAAGGGTTACTCTGTAGGGCATTGAAAAAAGGATTGGTAGTTGGCTTTGAGGATGACCCAGGGGCTTCCTCAGCAGTTGTGAAAAGGTTAGTGTTAGTTGCGCAATCTGGTGAGCCAGGATTGGTCGAAGTATGAAGAGAATGACGAAGAAGAGACGGAGGAGGAACAGGAAGAGGAGGATGTAATGGTAAGCAAGGAAAGAACGAGGGAGCATTTGAATTGGTTTCTACCATAGGAGACACTTCCAGGCTGTAGAGGGAAGACAGAATGTTCCTCCTGGTTAGTGCTACGTCAGGGCTAAACATAGTAATCTTATATTTTAACCTGTCTTTCTGGACAGTCACAATGTCTGATCTTATTCAAGTAATTTTTGTTCAACTTTGTGCTAGTATTCTAGAATATCTGTCTCATTACAATGCTTACTTCATTGTAGTTTCTGGGACATATCCATATGCTATAATAGGGCCATAAAGGATACAAAATGGTTATAAATTGTGTGTTGTAATACATGGTCTGCACTGTACATTATTCCAGGGAATAGAACGAGATGACCATAATATTAATAATAACTCAGTTTTTGCCTGCCTGGACTTTCTTGATTGTTGATCAATGGAACAGAACTCATATTTCTGAGAAGAGGGAGATGTTGTTAAATAAGGGCATTGCCAAGGGTAAATGGGACAATTGATTTTAGGCTACAATCACATCAGCTTTGATCTTATTAAATGGTGGTGAAGGTTTGAGCAGATCTGCTCCTAATTTATATGAAACATTTCATCCTACACTTCTTGTTTCCCCTCTGGTTCTTCTATCTGTTTGCTGTGGTTATTGACCCTCCTGCCAATTAAAACCTCTGTCTGATGTCCCCTCCATCCTTCGTCTGGTCTGATCAAAGGAGATACACCCTTCATTTCCTTAAAAGAAAATCTATCTTCTTCCTCTTCTACACTTTCACTGATGGAGACTTGAAAATTTCTGATTCAGTTATCCTTTCCAGCAGTGAGTAGCAGACTCACTCCACGCTCTAGTTGAAAACAAAATTCTCAACTCCACCCTTAGCTTTCTAACCTTTACCTTAAATTGGTGCTCCCTAGTTATTAACTCTTATAGTAATGAAAAAAAAGGCCATCCTAAGCACCCAGCCACGCCCCTCTATCAGACCTTCTCTCAGCCTCTCAATTCATTCATGGAATGTAGGCAATACTGCTCGGGCCAGCATTTGATGCCCTGAGAAAGTGATGGTAATTTACCTTCTTGAACTGCTGCAGTCTACTTTATGTATAGACATCCACAATCTTTTAGGAAAGGAGTTCCAGGATTTTGACCCAAAACTGAACGAACAACAATATATTTCCAAGTCAAACTGTTAAGTGATGTTCTCATGTTTCCATCTTTCTGCATGGTCATGGTTGTGGGTTTTGAAGGTGCTGTCAAAAAGACCCTTGGTGAATTCTGCAGTGCATCTTGTAGTATCTTGAGTAGGTAGTATGGGGAAGTGAAATTCCCTGTATGTAGCATTAATAAAATAGACAGCTTTGTCCTGGATGGTATCAACAAGCTTCTTCAGTGCTGTTGGAGCTGCACTCATCCAGGCAAATGGGGAGCATTCCAACTCACTCCTGACTTGTACCTTGTACGTGGTGGACAGGTTTTGGGGAGTTAGGTGGTGAGTTATTCACTGTAGGATTCCTATCCTCTGACCTGCTCTTGTAACCACTGTTTATTAATGGATAGTTCAGTTCAGTTTCTGGTCAATGAAAATCCGCTGGATTTCAATAGTAGGGATTCAGTGCTAGGAACAGTACTGAATGTCAAGGGCAATGGTTAGATTGTCTCTTGCTGGAGATCATCATTGCCTGGCCCTTGTATTGTGCAAATGTTACTTGCTACTTTTCAGCCCAATCATGGAACTTGAACATTGTTCAGCAACGATTGCATGTTGATGATACAGAAAAGGCTCTTTAATGAAGCAGATGAAGACTGCTGGGCCTTGGACACTACCTTAGCAACTGGGGCTCTTGTGATGCAGCAGTAGTGTCTGTGTCTTTGAGCCAGAAGGCCTGTCAAACATCTCTGAACAAGCTGGTAAGAAAATATCTACCTTGAGGAACTCCCTAGAAATGTCCTGTGGCAGAAATAACTGACCTCCAACAACCACAATTATCTTTTTTGTGCCAGGTATAACTCCATGCAGCAAGAGATTTCCTCTGATTCCTCTAATTTTGCCAGGGCTCCATGATACCACATCTGTTCGAATGTACCCTTTATGTAAGGGAAGCACTCTCACCTCACCTCTGGAGTTCAGCTCTTTTGTGCATGTTTGAACCAAGGCTGTAATGAGGTCAGGAGCTGAGTGGCCCTGGTGGAACCCAACCGGGGCATCACTGCCCAGGTTATTCCTGAGAAGGTACTGCTTGATAGCACTGTTGATGACACCTTCAATCACTTTACTGATGATCAAGAGTCGACTAATTGGGGGGGGTGGTTAGCTAGGTTGGATTTATCCTGCTTTTTATGTGTAATACATACCTGGGCAATTTTCCATATTGTCAGGTAGATGCCAATGTGTTTAGCTTTACTGCAACAGTTTGGCTAGGGGTGCATCAAGCTCTGGATCAAAATCTTCCGTCCTACAATTAGATTAGATTCCATACAGTGTGGAAACAGGCCCTTCGGCACAACAAGTCCACACCGACCCTCTGAAGAGTAACCCACCCAGACCCATTTCCCTCTGACTAATGCACCTAACACTGTGGGCAATTTAGCATGGCCAATTCACCTGTCTGGCAAATCTTTGGACTGTGGGAGGAAACCGGAGTACCTGGAGGAAACTCACGCAGATATGGGGAGAATGTGCAAACTCCACACAGGCAGTCACCCAAGGCTGGAATTGAACCTGGGACCCTGGGTGCTGTGAGGCAGAGTGCTAACCACTGAGCCACCGTGCCACCCTATTGCTGGATATTGTCAGGGCCCAAAGCCTTTGCATTTGCTTGATATCCTACAGAGTGAATTGAATTGATTGAAGACTGGGATCTGTGTTGCTGGGTACCTCTAGAAGAGGCTGAAATGGGCTATCCACTCAGCACTTCTGGCCGAAAATTGTTAGGAATAGTCTGGCCTCATGTTTTGCACTGAATATATTGACTCACCCATTTTTAAGGATGAGAATTTTGTGGTTCCTTCTCCTCCTCCAGTGAGTTGTTTAACTGTCTACCACCATACACGATTGGATGTGATAGGACTGCAGAGCTTAGATCTGATCCGTTGCTTGTGAAATCACTTGGCTGTGTTTATTCCTTGCTACTTATGCTGTTTGGCACGCAAGCAGTCCTGTGTTGTAGCTTTGACACTAGCATTTTACAGTGAAAGACTTGGGTATATCAGTTTTTCAGTGAGTAATACAGAGTATTTCAGAGTGTTACGTGGTGGTGTGAGATAGTTCAGTGTCACAGTGCAGAGTGTGGGGCACCAGTATCGCTCCACATTTAAATCCTCCAAACTTCAAATCAATGTGGATGCTAGATCACAAAGTATTTGGAAGGGAGATAGATGTTTGAAATTTTGAGGAACTGAGTGCTTTGTAGAACTACACAAAAGAAGAGTTGACGCCTGGGGCAGATCAACATGGTGTTACAGGATGGCAGGGCAGGCTGGAGACACCACATTTCCTATTAAAGCTTCTATTTCATATGTTCTTGTTATCACCTGAGGAGGGTGCTAACTCTCACCAAATTCATAAATGATATTCTGACAGACTGTGAGAAATATAAACTTTCCTTTCTCAATCTTCTTGACCTGTCTGCAGCCTTTGACATGGTGATAACACCATTCTTCTCTAACCCTTTCCACTGTAATCCACCCAGCTGGGACTGCTCTCAATCTTATATCATTACAACTAAAAATCATTCGCAATGGTTTCTCTATCTGCGCCTACACTGTTAACTCTGCTGAATCCCCAAGAATCAATACTTGGCGCTGTGCTACGTCTACAGTTATTTACAACATCTAGCAATGACTTAGAAAATGAATGTATTCAGGTCATATTTGTGGACAACTCAAAAGCAGGTGGGAAGGCAACTGATGAGGATGACACAGTCTGCAAAGGATACAGAAGGTTAATTGAGTGGGCATAGATGGAATAGAATTTGGTAAAATTGTGAGGCAATGAGCTTTGACAGGAAAAATAGAGGAGCTGAGTATTATTTAAAAGAAGAAATACTGCAGAAAGTATGGAACAGAAGAATTTGGGAATCTTCCTGTATAAAAGTTAGCATACAGGTTCAGCAGGTAATAGGGAAGACAAATGGAATGTTTTCAAAGGGAATGGAAAATAAAACAGATAAAATTATACTAGGAATTAGTCAGACCATGGCTAGAATGTTGTGGACAGTTTTGGGTCTCTTTTCTAGGGAAAAAAAAAGACTGGCATTGGAGGCAGTCCCAAGATTCAGGTAGGGAGGGACTGACTTGTCAGGAGAAGTTGAGTAGACTGGGCCTGTACTTGGAGTTTAAAACCATAAGACCATAAGAAATAGGAGTGGAAGGAAGGCCATTCGGCCCATCGAGTCCACATCGCCATTTAATCATGGCTGATGGGCATTTCAATGCCACTTACTCACACTCTCCCCATATCCCCTAATTCCCTGCGAAATTAAGAATTTATTAATCTCTGCCATGAAGATATTTAATACCATGATCTCCACTGTGCTCTGTGGCAATGAATTCCACAGGCCCACACTCTCTGGTTGAAGAAATGCTTCCTCATTTCCGTTCTAAATTGACCCCCTCTAAATCTGAGGCTGAGCCCATGGGTCCTAGTATCCCTGTCTGATGGAAACAATTTCCCAGCGTCCACCCTTTCTAAGCCTGGAATTATCTTGTAAGTTTCTATCAGATCTCCCCTCAATCTTCTAAACTCTAATGAATACAATCCAGGATCCTCAGCCGTTGATTGTATATAAGGCCTACATACGTGTGAATCTCGTCTGGATACTCTCCAGTGCCAGTATGTCGTTCCTGAGGTGTGGGGCCCAAAACTGGGGACCCAATATTCTAAATGGGGCCTAACCAGAGCTTTATAAAGTCTCAGTAGCACATCACTGCTTTTACATTCCAACCCTCTTGAGATAAATGAGAACATTACATTTGCTTTCTTAACCACGGACTCAACCTGCAAGTCAACCTTTAGAGAATCCTGTACTAGCATTCTGAGATCCCTTTGTACTTTGGCTTTATGAATTTTCTCACTGTTTAGAAAATAGTCCATGCCTGTGTTCTTTTCTCCAAAGTGCAAGAAAAATGAGAGGTGACATTATTGAAGCCTACAAGATTCACTGCTCAGACTATTGACTATACGAGTTGGGACTTCATATTGAGATTATATAGGATGTTGTTGAGGCCTCTTCTGGAGTTGTGTACACAGTTCTGGTCACCCTGCTATAGGAAGGATGTTCTTAAATTGGAGAGAGTTCAGAAAAGATTTACCAGAATGTTGTCAGGTTGAAGGGTTTGAATTATACGTTACACTGGGATCAAAGGTTAGTGTAGAAAGTTGGGGATGACCTTATAGAGGCTTATAAAATCATGAGGGGCATAGATAAGGTGAATAGCAAAGGTCTTTTTCCAAGGGTCGGGGGGGGGGTCAAAATAGGGGGCATATTTTTAAGGTGAGACGAGATGATGCAAAAGGGACCTGAGGGGCAACCTTTTCACACAGAGGATGATTCACATGTGGAATGAACTGCCAGAGGAAGTTGTAGATGCAGGTACATTTACAATAGTCAAAAGACATTTGGATAGATACATGAATAGGTTTAGAGGGATATGAGCCAAATGCAGGCAAGTGAGACTAGTTTAGTTTGGGAAACTTGGTCAGTGTGCACAAGTTGGACTGAGGGGTCTGTTTCCATGCTGTATGACTCTAGATGACTTAACAGGATCAAAGCAGAAAGATTGTTTCCTTTTGTGGGAGAGTCTAGGATCAGAAAGCACAATCTCAGAAAAAGGGCTGCTCTTTCAAGACAGAGGTGAGGAAGAATATCTTCTCTCAGAGGAGAGTGAATCTATCGAATTCTTTACTGCAGAGGGCTGTACAGGCTGGGTTATGAAGTTATCTATCTCAGTATATTCAAGGCTGTGTGTGGAATGCTCTGCCCCAGAAGGCAGTGGAGGCCCAGTCTCTGGATTCGTTTAAGAAAGAGTTGGATAGAGCTCTCAAGGATAGTGGAATCAAGGGTTATGGAAATAAGGCAGGAACAGGATGCTGATTGAGGATGATCAGCCATGATCATAATGAATGGTGGTGCAGGCTCGAAGGGCAGAATAGCCTACTCCTGCACCTATTGTCTATTGTCTATCTTCAGTAAGGGAATCAAGGAATTTAGGGAAAAGGCAGAACATGGAGTTGAGGATTATCAGACCAGGCTGAATGGTTTACAACTGCTCCTGGGTCTTATGGTTTTATTATCTATCCTAGTCCTGCTCTTCAGTTTTCATACGTACACTGATGATACCAATTTGACCTCTCCATCAACTCTCCTGATCCAACCACTTTTCCCAAATTTTATGAAATAAGCAAGGAGTGCCTTCATTTTATATGCTACAGCTATTGTTTTCCTGTCCACACTCCAGACTTAATTCCCTAACAAACAACTCCACCCCTGTCCTACCAGTTCATGACTAACCCAGACTGTTCTCTATTATATTTGATCTGGAGATGAGCCTCCCACTTCATATGTATATCATCACTAAAGCTCCTGATTTTAACCTTTCAGCTTGCCCAATTTTGCCTTATCTCAGCTCATTTGCTGCCGAAACACTCATCAAGGCCTTTCCTATCTTTAGTGGAAGGTGTGGCATATTGGTAATGTCACTGGACTAGTGATTCAGAACGCCAGATTCATGTTCTGGGGAAATAGGGTTTGAATCCCACCATGGTAGAAGTGAAAATTCAATTCAATAAAATGTTAGTTAATAAATGACCATGGAATCACTATGGATGGTTGTAAAAACCTATCTGGTTCATTAAAGTCCTTTAAGGGACAAAATCTTCCATCCTTTCTTGGTCAGGCCTACATGTGACTCCAGACCCACAGCAATACGGTTGATTCAGAACCTCCCTCTGGGCAAAAAGTCATGAGCAATTAATGCTGTCCTGCCCAGTGATGCCTACATTCTATAAACAATTTTAAAAATGTTTACTCTAAGGAAACCCCACCTCAACTTATTATCATCTATTAAACCTCCCTTCAGCTTCCTCTGTTCAGAAGGAAACAAATCCCATGTTATCCAATCTTTCCTCAGAACAAGAAGTGTCCATTCTCATAAAATTCCTCTGAGCCCTTTTCAGTACAATCACATCCTTCCTGTAATGCAATGAGAAGTGAACAATTTCCTCTAATTGTGGTCTCGTATTTTATACAGTTGCCTGTAACCTCCCTGCTCTTATACTCCATACCTTCCTTAGCCAATAAAGGTATCCTGGGATGGAAATGTGTTGCTGGAGAAGCGCAGCAGGTCAGGCAGCATCTAGGGAACAGGAGAATCGACGTTTCGGGCATTAGCCCTTCTTCAGGAATGAGGAAAGTTTGTCCAGCAGGCTAAGATAAAAGATAGGGAGGAGGGACTTGGGGGAGGGGCGTCGGAAATGTGATAGGTGGAAAAAGGTCAAGGTGAGGGTGATAGGACAGATTGGGGTGGGGGCGGAGAGGTCGGGAAGAAGATTCTATCAGGACATAGTGATCAAAAATGGTGTGTTTTGGCTTGTGCATGAGATGAATTTTCATAGACCAGCTGCCATATCTCACGAGGGTAGCAATCTAATCTCATTTTCACTGTCTTATCAATATAGTCAAGACTGCTTAAACAGGAGGTGCAAGACTTGCGCCCACACCTCCCCTCTCACCTCCCTCCAAGGCCCCAAAGGAAACTTCCATATCCGCCACAGATTCACCTGTACCTCCACACATATCATCTATTGCATCCCCTGTACCCGATGTGGCCTCCTCTATATTGGGGAGACAGGCCGCCTACTTGCGAAGCGTTTCAGAGAACACCTCTGGGACACCCGGACCAACCAACCCAAACACCCTGTAGCTCAACATTTCAATTCCCCCTCCCACTCCACCAAGGATATGCAGATCTTTGGACTCCTCCATCGTCAGACCACAACAAAACGACGGTTGGAGGAAGAACGCCTCATCTTCCGGCTAGGAACCCTCCAACCACAAGGGATGAACTCGGATTTCACCAGTTTCCTCATTTCCCCTCCCCACAGCCTGTCTCAGTCAAATCCATCTGCTGCGCTTCTCCAGCAACACATTTCCATCTCTGATCTCCAGCATCTGCAGACCTCATTTTCTCAATAAAGGTATCCTGCCTTTCCTTCCAAACCACCTTATCTACTTGTCCTGCTAACATCTGGCATGCATTCTCTCTAAGGCTCGTCAGTATTTCTCCGTATCTTCCTATTCATTGGGTATTCCCTTAACTCCTTTGCCCTCCCCTTCTCTTTGCCTCACATTTCCTGGATTGAATTCCATTTGCCACTCTTCCTCCCACAGCGAGGGCTGTGGAGTACTCGAGAGAATGTTATAAAATGGAGTGTGTCAGAATGTTCCACTGAGAATTGTTGGGTAATCGGTGTCACAATGAGACATAATCTATCAGAATTATATAGTCGGGAGTTCAAGTGTCAACCCTCATTGTTGCTATTGCATTAGTCAGGTTACTCAAGCGAAATCTTGGGGGGAAATTATGGATAAACAATCAATAACCAATGAAGAAATTTAGAAGGAAATTATGGTTATAAGTACTCTACAGCAGACTGTAAGTGAAGACCATTATCTCACAAAGATCAGCAAATCCTACAGCCAGTGATTTTTCCAGCTTCAGCAGTTGCAACTGCTGTATCAGCGAGGACTCTGCCCTTCAGTTAGATAGCAAGGGATCACATGTTGACCCTTCAGACTGTCACAAGATCTATTATATTCAGAATAAAATGGGCAAGGCAGTTGCGCAGAACCCTCAGGGGAGCTGCCATTCATCCGGACCCAGTGTTGTCATCAGATCTATTTAAGGAATATACATTACAATAAAAATTACAATTCAATGTCCATTAATATTGCAGCATGCTTAATGTGTGATACTCATTTAACAGCTCAATTTGTCCCATATAAACAAACATTCTCAGCAAAACATCCAAATTGTACCTGTGCCTCACAGTAACAGCTATCCACACTAATGTATCCCAATGCCTTAGAGTAACAGCTATCTCTATCAGTATTGTATCCCAGACTCTTACAGTAACAGCTGTCTCACCAGTACTATATTCTGGATTAGTGGTGCTGGAAGAGCACAGCAGTTCAGGCAGCATTCGACAAGCAGTAAAATCGACGTTTCGGGCAAAAGCCCTTCATCAGTAATACAGGCAGAGAGCCTGAAGGGAGTTCAGTACTATATCCTAGTGTCTTACTTTTACGGCTGTTCCCAACAGTACTGTACCCATGTTATACAGCAACACATCTATTCTCACCAGTACTGTGTCCCCATGCTATAACTATATATCAGCATGTGCTGATCAATACTATATCCAGTTATACAATGGTAAACCTGCCCCCAGCAGCACTGCATCCCAATGTTACACAGCAACAGACTGTATGTCAGTGTTATGCAATGACTGAGCTGCATCCACCAGTATTTTACTCTAGTGTTGCACGGTCTCAGAACTGTATCCATCAGTACAGTACTCCTGTGTTATACAGTGTTCTCCCGTGTTATACTCTAAGACACTTGGGTACAGTACTGTCTTAGAGTAACAGCAACTAATCTACACCCAGTGGTATTGCATCCCAGCGTTATGTAGTGACAGACCTATACCCAATTAGTATACAGTGACAAACATGTATACACCAGTAGTGCACCCCAGTGTTACACAGCAACAGATCAGTTCTCAACAGTGGTGTACCCCATATTACATAGCAACAGATGTGTCTCCATTAGTATTGCTACCCAGTGTTATTTAGTGACAGATCTATACCCAGCATACTGTGCTGACCATTCTCAGACCTGTATCCACTGGTTCTGTGCCCTGGTGTTACATGGTGAAAGACTTCTACGTACCAGCACTGTATCCAAGTGTGATATCTTCATGGACTGCCAATACTGTACCATGTCAAACAGACAGGCCTAACCCCAGCAGTACCGTGCTATGAGTTATACAGTGATTGAACTATATCCACCAGTGCTGTACCCAAGTGTTATACCATAAAGATCTGTATTCATCAGCACTGTATAGTGACAGATCTCTATCCACTGGTATTGTACGTGGGCTATATTGGCTTACCTGATTCCCCTGCACCAAGTACTATTCTCAGTGCTGTGCAGTAACAGATCTCTATCCAACAGTACTGTACCCCGATGTAATACAGTGACAGAAAGGGACTAAGCAGTTCTACAATGTTACATGAGGGTATGGGTTTACCACACTGTAATAAAGCATTAGATTAGTATCCCAGAGGAAAAAAGGAACAAACCTGTACTCACCAGTACGGAATATCATTCTTATATAATGGCAGATACCCGCTAGTGCTGTATCCCAGAACTATGCCACAACAGACAGTAATGGTGGTGATGTGTTTCCACAGGCTGCTGTTACGACTTTACGCTTTTACGTGTATATTGTAACCCGCAGTCAGTGATGGAATACGCTCCATTTTTCTATCCAGGACATGGCTGGCCAGAAATCTCTCCCATTCTTACTGTCTCCCAATGGTGCACGTTGGTAGGTTTTACAGTTTGATACTCTGTTTAGCCACTTTATGAACAGTTTCCTCAGAACAGGACTCAAATGCAGAGCTTCTGGCTCAGAGGGAACACTACCACAAGACTGTTTAGCTACTGATAAATGGACACAGGATGGAGACTTCACAGCCTATTATACTCTAATTACAGTTCTGCTCCCTTTGACCTCATGATCAAACTGTCCGGAATCCAACAAACCAGAAACAAGGGGCACCAACTTAGCAGAGCCTGGAACAAAAGAGCCAGTAAGTTTGCAGTTCTCATTTCTGAGCTAGAGGTTTTTTAAAAAGATAGCCAAATAAGGAAAGTGAAAGTGAAATGAAGTATCAACAAAGTATTAACTTCTTAAAATGCCTAATCAACCCCACAAGCAGATGCACAGTCCAACTCCACATGGATAAGAGTTAACCTTTGTTCTTCTTGACAGAAACTTTCTGCAAAAACAAGGCCCAAGAATGCATCCAACAATTGTTCTCTATTCAAAATATCAGATCTTTGTTCAGACCCACCAACTCCAGCTGTAATAGCAACCATAGAGGCTATAGGATTTCTCCTGTGATAAATAAACACATTACACCTATACACAGCCTCTGCCCCACCTCTGTAATAAACCCCATTCATATCACCACTCCTCACAAATTTTGCAATGCTCTGATTTTGGCCTTGTACATTTTGTGCCTCTTTCATGTCACCATTGGCAGTTAATAGAACATAGAACATAGAAGAATACAGCGCAGTACAGGCCCTTCGGCCCTCGATGTTGCGCCGATCCAAGCCCACCTAACCTACACTAGCCCACTATCCTCCATATGCCTATCCAATGCCCGCTTAAATGCCCATAATGAGGGAGAGTCCACCACTGCTACTGGCAGGGCATTCCATGAACTCACGACTCGCTGAGTAAAGAACCTACCCCTAACATCTCT
>NC_057710.1:4295496-4307167 GCF_004010195.1 Chiloscyllium plagiosum
CCGTCAGGCCCAGGGGACTTATCTATTTTCACACTTTGCAGAATTTCCAACACCTCTTCTCTACATACCTCCAAGTCATCCATTCTACTTAATTGTGACTCAGTATTTACATTGACAACAATGTCCTGTTCCTGGTTGAATACTGACGAAAAGTATTCATTCAGTGTCTCCCCAATCTCTTCAGCCTTCACACGCAACTTCCCACTACTATCCTTGACTGGACCTATTCCTACCCTAGTCATTCTTTTATTCCTGACATACCTATAGAAAGCCTTAGGGTTTTCCCTAATCCTACCAACTAAGGACCTTTCATGTCCCCTCCTTGCTGCTCTTAGCTCTCTCTTCAGGTCCTTCCTGGCTACCTTATAACTCTCAATCGCCCCAATTGAACCTTCACGCCTCATCTTTACATAGGCCGCCCTCTTCCATTTAACAAGGGATTCCAATTCCTTATTAAACCACGGCTCCCTCACACGACCCTTTCCTCCCTGCCTGACGGGCACATACTTAAGGCTCTGAATTCTCCACAGGTTCCCTTTCTAAACCTCTCCACCTTTAATGCTTATGTGCTATCCAAGGCAGTTAGCAGCAGTGATTGTTGGTATTGGTTTGGACAGCATGGAAGCAGTTTGTATTCTTATACTGGACATGCAGAACAGGAACAAGCCCCTTAGGCCACCTGTTAATACATGTATTTATGTTCCAAACTGGCTGTCACCCACTCTTCCTTCCTTTCACTCCTCCCTCATATGTTAAAATTAATCTTAAATATATCAAAGCATTTGAGGGATCTGGATATCACTAGCTAGAACAACATTTATTGCCCATTCCTAATTGCTCAATAAGGTGCTGCTGAATTGCCTTCTTGAATTGTTGCAATCTATTTAATCATCTTAAATACCGCTACTAGATTCCCTTTTCTTCTGCCTTTTGTATTGTTCTCATACAATCTTCCATGATAGGTAAGACAGTTTTTGCATCTTCTCCAGTCCTTCGCTGTTCCTTACTGTAGGTAAATCAGAACCATTTGCAGCTTAGTGCAGTTTCATCAAGGTTCAATACAAATATAATATCACTTCTCTGCTTTTCAGTTACACCTATGAGAAGTGCACCTCAGTCCATTGCTGACTTAAACTTTTTAATATTCTTATTCCCTTGCGTCATAACTTGCAGTGATTTATGTCTCTGGACTACTGTTCGAAAGGTTAACACTGTGGATTTGTGAAATCTGAAATAAAATTACTAAACAAGCTTGGCAGCACTGGGATGGAGAAAATTTTCAAAACTATGGCCTTTCAGCAAAACTGAGGAAAATTCAAAATAGTTTTAAGGTGATGGAAAAGGTGGAAAGGTATGGGTGGGAATATAAGGGTGGGTCTGCAATAACTTGGAGGGTAGTACAGATTAAATAACTACAGGTTTCGCGGTACAAAGCCAAAGGGAGTCGTAATAGGATAAATAAACAAACAAAAGATTTGTCAAGAAGAGGGGTGAATGGGATAACTGTCATCCAAATATAAATTAAAGGAATTAAAATAGAAGGAAGAGAAAAATATAAACTAGTGTTGAAAGAAAAAGCAGAACAGAGCAGTAGATGTGATCTATATGGACTTCAGTAAGGCGCTTGACAAGGTTCCTCATGGGAAACTTAGCCAGGTAGATCTCATGGAATAAATGGAGAACTAGCTGTTTGGATACAGAACTGGCTCAGAAGTAGATGACAGAGGGTGGTGATGGAGGATTGCTTTTCAGCCTGGAGGCCTGGGATCAGTGAAGTGCCACAAGGATCAGTGCTGAGTCCACGATTTTTCATCATTTATATAAATGATTTGGATGCGAACATAGAAGATATAGTTAGTAAGTTTGCAGATGACACCAAAATTGGAGATGTAGTGGACAGTGAAGAGCGTTACCTCACAGTACAATGGAATGTTGATCAGATGGGCCAATGGGCCGTGGAGTGGCAGATAGAGTTTAATTTAGATAAATGCAGTTTGGAAAGGCAAATTAGAGCAGGACTTATACACTTAATGGTAAGGTCCTGAGGAGTGTTGCTGAACAAAGAGACTTTAGAATGCAGGTTCATAGTTCCTTGAAAATAGATTTGCAGGTAGACAGGATAGTGAACAAGGCATTTGGTATGCTTTCCTTTATTGGTCAGAGCATTGCGTATGTCACAGAAGTCTCATAGAATCCTTACAGTGTGGAAACAGGCCCTTCGGCCCAACAAGTACACACCGACACTCCGAAGAGTAACCCACCCAGACTCATTCCTACTACCCTATATTTACCCATGACTAAGGCACCTAACCTACACATTGAGGTTTGTGGGCGGCACGGTGGCACAGTGGTTAGCACTGCTGCCTCACAGCGCCTGAGACCCGGGTTCAATTCCCGCCTCAGGCGACTGACTGTGTGGAGTTTGCACGTTCTCCCCGTGTCTGCGTGGGTTTCCTCCGGGTGCTCCGGTTTCCTCCCAGAGTCCAAAAGGATGTGCAGGGTCAGGTGAATTGGCCATGCTAAATTGCCCGTAGTGTTAGGTAAGGGGTAAATGTAGGGGTATGGGTGGGTTTCGCTTCGGCGGGTCGGTGTGGACTTGTTGGGCCTAAGGGCCTGTTTCCACACTGTAATGTAATCTAATCTAAAAAAACATCCCTGAACAATATGGGCAATTTGGGAGTTGTGAGATCATGTTGCAGCTGTACAGGACATTGGTTAGGCCACGTTGGAATATTGCATGCAGTTCTGGTCTCCTTCCTACCGCAAGGATGTTGTGAAAATTGAAAGGGTACAGATAATATTTACAAGGATGTTGCCAGGCTTGGAGGATTTGAACTATAGGGAGAGGCTGAACAGGCTGGAGCTATTTTCCTTGGAGCATCAGAAGCTGAGGGGTGACTTTATTGAGGTTTCTAAAATCATGAAGGGCATGGATAGGATAAATAGACAAGGTCTTTTCCCTGGGGTGGGGAGAGTCCATAACTAGAGGGCTTAGGTTTAGGATCAGAGAGGAAAGATATAAAGGGGCAGCCTTTTTCACCGAGTGTAGTGCATGTATGGAATGAACTGCCAGAGGAAATGGTGGAGGCTGGTACAATTACAGCATTTAAAAGGCATCTGGATGGGTATATGAATAGGAAAGGTTTAGAGGGGTATTGGCCAAGTGATGGCAAATGGGACGAGATTAGGTTAGGATATTTGGGTGTCATCGACAAGTTGGACTGAAGGGTCTTTTACATGCTGTACATCTCTATGACTCTACATTACAGAAGGTTGCCCATCGTGTCTGTACTATCTCCAAAAGAGCTACCCAGCTAGTCCCACTCTACATCCCAATCTCCGTAGCCCTCTAACTTCGTCCCATTCTAATATATATCCAGCTCTACTTTGAAATCTCCAATGCAATCCACCTCTACCACTCTCCCAGGCAGGGCATTCCAAATCCTAACAACTCTGAGTAAACTCTAACATCTCACATCTAGCTCTCTTGAATTGAATTGAATTTATTGTCACGTGTACCAAGACACAGTGAAAAGCTTTGTCTTGCGAGCAACACAGGCAGATCACAGAGTTAAGTAGCATAGATAAGTAAATAATAGATAATCAGTGGTAAAAACAAAAACACAGGCACAGGCAAATGTTAAGGGTTTGAGTCCATTCAGTATTCTAACAACAGTAGGGTAGAAACTGTTTTGAAATTGGCTGGTGCATGTGTTCAGGCTCCCCGATGGTAGAGGTTATAGAAAAGCATTGCCAGAGTGGTATGGATCTTTTGAGAATGCTGGTGGCCTTTCCTTGACAGCGGTCTGGTAGATGAATTCTATAGATGGGAGGTTGGCCTTTGTGATTGTCTGGGCTGAGTTCACCCCTCTCTGTAACCATCTCCAATCCTGAATGGTACAGTTGCCATTACCACGTAGTGATACGTTCAGACAGAATGGTCTCCATGGCACACCTATAAAAGTTGGCAAGAATATTCACT
This sequence comes from Chiloscyllium plagiosum, assembly GCF_004010195.1. Lineage (NCBI taxonomy): Eukaryota > Metazoa > Chordata > Chondrichthyes > Orectolobiformes > Hemiscylliidae > Chiloscyllium > Chiloscyllium plagiosum. The sequence goes on from NC_057710.1 coordinate 4,299,479, forward strand.
GTCATGCCAAATTTACTCAGTTGGGCCTTTGTAACCAGTGCGTCCACGTGAAGAGTCCGAGAAAGCTTGTTGTGGATGACCACTCCCAGGAGCTTGATACTCTCCACTTGTTCCACCTCTGTACTGTTAAAGTGTAGGAGGGCACAAGTAACATCCCACCGAAAGTCAATAATAAGTTCCTTGGTTTTGCTGACATTGAGAGCTAGGTTGTTCTCAGTGCACCATTCTTCCAGGTTTTCCACCTCCTGTCTGTAGCCTGTTTCATTGCCATCTGAGATTCAACCAACTACGGTCGTCGCCAAACTTAAAAATGGCATTTGTCTGGTACTTAGTGACGCAGTCATGGGTATACTGTGAGCACAGCAGAGGGCTGAGTATGCACCCTTGGGGGGTTCCAGTGTTGAGTGTTAGTGAGGATGAAATATTGTCCTCAATCTTCATTGATTATGGCCTGTGGTTCAGGAAACTGAGGATCCAGTTGCAGAGAGTGGAGCTTAGCCCGAGATCACTAAGTTTAGTAATCAGTCTCGAGGGGATAATAGTGTTGAAGGCTGAACTGTAGGATTCTTACATAGCTGTTCTTGGTGTCAAGATGTTTTAGGGAGGAGCCAATGGCAAGTGATATGGCATCTGACGTGGATTGGTTGGTCCAATCGGCAAATTGCAGTGGGTCAAGAATAGTGGGGAGGCTGGAGTTGATTAATACCATGACCAGCTTTTCAAAGCATTTCATGACTACCGATCTTAGGGCCACTGGGCGGTAGTCATTGAGTCATGCTGCATGACTAACAAGTGCATAATCATAAGTTAAGACACTGTTCTTGAAGCTTGCAATGAGTTTCATAGAAACATATACAGAGGCTAAGAACAGAAAGGTTATAGTGGGACCAAGGTTGAGAACTAAAATGACAGCAATTGGAAAAATCAGTGCAAGACAGTGGCAGAGGAACAGGGCTGTGTGTGGGCTCTTGTCTGGGGATCATTCATTCCCATATGCTTTCATCCTTTGTTTTACTTTTGCTTCTGGTATTTTATTTTGCTTTATTTTCCTTTAGTCTTTTCTTCCTTTTTGTGCTGGGTTGGTTGGCAGCATTGGGGTGTGGCAGCGAGAGCAGGCCATGTGCGAAGTGGCGGATGTGATTTTTCCCAGGGATATGAGGCAGAGGGCAGCGAGGACGGTCTCCTGGCCATCGGATTCAGTGGCAGCAAGGAAGGTCTCCCAGCGATTGGAGGCCAGCTGCAGCAAGGATGGTCTCCCGGCAATTGGGACCTATGGCAACAGCAGCGAGGTTGTTCTCCCGATGTTCAGGACTGCCAGCAAAGCTCCTCCTCCAGTGATTGGGTACGGTGGTGTTCCAAACTCTTCGAGACAGCGACACCAACAAGGCAACACCTGTAGCCGAAGTGGGCTTCTTGGTCTGGCGATGGCCTGGCAGTGGAGCCAGAGACTCTTGGCTGTGGGTCAACTGTGGGTTCAGCAACATCAGCAAAGTGGGCCCAGAGGTGAAGAGATGGCACCAAACGTGGGGTGACCCCAAAGTTAGTGGGTCTGGCGCAGGCAGCAGTGAGGGGGTGGAGGTGTCTCTTGAGGCCAGGTGCCGGTATGGACTGAGACAGAAAGGCTGATATTCTAAACTTTTTGCTTCATTATTTTTCTTATTTATTCCTATGACTTATAATGCTGGACTAGGTCTTCCAGGTCTTCCACCTCCCATCTGTAGTCTGTTTCGTCACCATCTGAGATTCAACCGACTATGGTGGTATTATCAGCGAACTTGTAAATGGCATTAGTCTGGTATTTGGTGACACAGTTATGGGTATACAGCGACTTTTCTAATTTTTTTTTTATTCCTAAGTATCCTAGGTACCTTTGTACCCAAGATGGCATTGGAAAGCTGCAACTCTTCACTGTGCATGGGACACTAACACAAGTCATTCATTCATTTGGAAAGTCTGGCCCATGCTTACAGATTTCATAGGACATACCATACGGATGGAGGACAGAAGGCCATTGGACTCAACCAGCTCATGGAGTTTCTCATCCTTTTTTGTCTTAAACCTGTGTTCCCTTAGCCCCAGCTGCTTGTAATCAGGTTTTCCCTCAAATGTATCTATACTGTTCACCTTAACTACTCTCTGTCTTAGTGAGGTCCACATTCTCAATACTTTTTAGGTATTTAAGGTATGGGGATATTGATGGACCCTATTCCTCAACTGAGTTGTTTAATTGTCCACCACCATTTACGACTGGACGTGGCAGGACTACAGAGCTTAGATCTGATCCATAGTTTGTAGGATCACTTAGCTCTATCAGTTGCTGCTTATGCTGTTTGGCACACAAATAATCCTGTGCTGTAGCTTCACCAGATTGCCACCTCATCTTTTAAGTATGCATGGTACTGCTTCTGGCATGCCCTCCTGCACTCTCCATTAAACCAAGGTTGATCCTCGGCTTAATGGTAATGAGTGGGGGATATGCCAGGCCATGAGGTTACAGACTGTGCTGTAGTACAATTCTGCTGCTGTTGTTGGCCCACAGCACCTCATGAATATGCACAAGGACTATGCAGTGGTCAGGCTTACTGATAGCTTTTTTTTTAAATACATTCATGGGATCTGGGCATTGCTGGCTAGGCTAGCATTTATTGCCTATTCCTAATTGCCCAGAAGGCAGTGAAGAGTCCATCACGTAGGCCAGACTAGGTAAGGGTGGCAGTTTCCTTCCCTCAGGACATTAGTGAACCAGATGGGTTTTTCTGACAATTGACACCAGTTTCATGGTCTTCATTAGATTTTCAATTCCTGATTGTTAATTAAATCAAAATTCCGCTATCTGCCTTGGTGGGATTCGAACCTGGGTCCCCAGAACATTAGCGGAGTCTCTCGATTAATAGTGCAGCCATATAATCACTAGACCATTGCTTCCTCATGACACCTCCATCTCGAAAGACAAAAGAAGCAGATAAATGGGAATATCACCATCTGCAAGTTCCCCTCCACGACACACATCATCCTGTTTTGGAAAGATGTTACTGTTCCCAGGGTCATGATGGACTAGCATCTCTTATTCTTCTAAAATCCCAAGGTTTTTTTTCCCAGGGTCAAAATGCTGGAATTCCCTCCCTTAGAGCATTGGCAATGTACTGACAGCACATGGAGTGTAGCGGTTCAAGAAACTCACCCCCATATTCTCAAGGGCAACTAGGGATGGGCAATAAATGCTGGCCCAGTCAGCACCGCCTATGATTGGTAGCACGGAAACATGGCTATTTACAAGGATGTTGCCAGGGTCGGAAGGTTTGAACTATAGGAAGAGGTTGAATAGGCTGGGGCTGTTTTCCCTGGAGCTTCGGAGGCTAAGGGGAAACCTTACAAAGGTTTATAAAATCAGGTGATAGTGGAGGGCTCAATCCTAACACAGAATTTATAGCAAAAATTTACAGTGTGATGTAACTGAAATTATGCATTGAAAAATTGATTGTCTATTAAGCCTTTCATCTGTTAGAATACAGTGATAGTTTCACTTCTTTCATGTGCAAATCACAAAACCTTTTTTTAAAAGTTGCATTCTCGGGTTAGCTGTTAACAGTATTGTTATTTTGTGTAAGTTTGTCTACTTTTTCTGCAAAGCAGAATAGCAGAGCAAAATGGCCACACAATGCTTAGAGAAATGATGATTGATGCCCACAACAGACTCGAAATACAACCGGGAAATTTTGCACCAAAAATCTTTACTCAGTAATGCAACAGACTGTGAATGGACAGACACTGACCATTGACATTAGACAGCGATAAACACAGAAAATGAAACAACTCGACCTGCAGAAAACATGAGACAAACTTATCTGACCGATCCTTAACAGACATTGAAAAAGCCATCTTAGTGAGAGGATTAAATTACAACTTCCAGGATGCAAACAAGAAAGATTTCTTAGCAGCATTAGAAACAACACGAAAAGAACCAACTCCCTGCAGACCAAGGACACTTGGCAGTCATTTTAAATCAAAGAGACTATGTTGAGAAAGCAAACACACTACTTGCAGATACCAAAACTTACCAACAAGTGTCAATAGACTCGACCCCACAACGAGAGAACTGAATCACAGCCCTACACAAAAAAAACTTCAGAAATCTGGAGAAATAAATAAGACCAACTTCCAAAAAATGAAATCGGATGGATCCAAAACACCACGCTTCTATGGATTACCCAAAATTCACAAACCAGGAGCCCCCCTCAGACCCATTATCTTGCTACCTTGAACACCAACTTACAAATTGGCCAAGGATCTACACCAAAGACTAAAACACTTAGTAGAAGACTCAAGCCACTCGATCCACTCCACCCAAGAATTCATGTAGACCAAAGACACCAAGATAGAAGGGGATGAAAAAATGGTCTCCTTTGACGTAACTGCCCTGTTCACATCCATCAACATTAACCTGGCCAAGGAAACACTGACTACACTATTAGAAGAACCAAAGACACATACACCAAACATCACCAACTTCATCAGCAAGTGGACGTATGCCTGACCACGCAATTCACCTTCAACAAGAAAACCAACAAACCAACGGAACACCCATGTGATCTCCAATATCAGGGTTCTTACAGTAATGCAAGACTCAAACAAACAGCTCTGCCAACCATCCAACCCAAACTTTGGGTCCGCTACATGGATGACACCTTTGTCATCACGAAACAAATTAGAGTAAACCTTCAAGACCATCAATAATACCCTTACTGGCATAAAATTCACTGAAGAGGAGGAAAACAACAACAAACTGCCATTCCTAGATTTCACAGTAGAGTGAACAGCCAATGGGGAATTTCAAACCAGCGTCTACAGGAAAACAACACAGACGGACTAAATATTGAACTACAGAAGCAATCATCCCAACATCCACAAACAAAGCTGCATTAGAACGTTATTTCAACGAGCCACCACATGCTGCAGCACAGAGGAACTACTAAGAGCAGAGGAAAATCACCCACACCGTGTATTCAAAAAGAACGCGTACCCAATGAACACAGTCCTTCGATTTCTCAGCAACAAACCCAAAAAGCAGACAAAACACAACCAGAAACCCAGCCACTCTCCCCTACTTCAAAGACATCTCGCAGATGACTGCCAGACTACTCAGACCCCTTGGCATCCTGGGTAGCCCACAAACCCACCAACACATTAAAACAGCAGCTAATGAACTTGAAAGACCCTATACAGAGAACAAGCAAGACTGTGGGCGGCACGGTGGCACAGTGGTTAGCACTGCTGCCTCACAGCGCCAGAGACCCGGGTTCAATTCCCGCCTCAGGCGACTGACTGTGTGGAGTTTGCACATTCTCCCCGTGTGTGTGGGTTTCCTCCGGGTGCTCCGGTTTCCTCCCACCGTCCAAAAATGTGCAGGTTAGGTGAATTGGCCATGTTAGATGATAGGGTAAATGTAGGGGAATGGGTCTGGGTGGGTTGCGCTTCAGACTTGTTGGGCCAAAGGGCAAGTTTCCACACTAAGTAATCTAATCTGTAATGTCATTTACAAAATACCTTGCAAATTTTGTTACAAACACTATATTGGACAAACAGAAAACTAGCCACCAGGATATATGAACATCAACCATTCACAAAAGACATGACCCACTCTCACTAGTATCTCACTAGACACCATTTCGACTGGGACAACACATCCATCTTAGGACAGCCAAACAGAGACACGCATGAGAATTCCTAGTAGCATGGCATTCCAACTGGAACTCTATCAACAAACTTGGATCCCATTTACCACCCCTTGAGAAAAAGAACAGGAAATGACATCACCACCGGGAATGATGTCAACACAGGAAATGACATCACCCACCCAAAGTAACCCAAACACCAATGGCTACACCACCACTGCTTCATCTGGAGGCTCACTGAAGATGTTACCTAGTATGGTGACAAAACGTCTGAAAACAAACCTTCCAGCTCAGTGAGCGAACCTCAACCTGAGCTACACATCTCCTCAAAACTTGTTAAGGGAAAAATCGCAGAGTTTTTCTTAAATGTGAGAGCTTGAAGCCAGGTGGCCGTCTTCATAAGTCACTGCCTGCTACACCTGGATACTGACTTTTCACTCAGAAGTCAAATGGTATTGCAGTTTTTATCAAAGAGGACTTCAGCACAAGGGCAATGCTTTCAATTGTAGAGAACATCGGTCAGATCACAACCGGAGTACTATTGGACAGTTCTGGTTCCCTTGCCTAAGGAAAGATATATCTGTGATGAAGTGATTGCGCTGAGGGTTCACTAGACTAATTCATTAGATTATCCCCTAAGTCATGAGTTCGAGAAGCCCGTGTTGGACTGGGGTATACAAAGTTAAAAATCACACAACACCAGGTTATAGTCAAACAGAATAAACCTATTGGATTATAATGTGGTTGTGTGTGATTTTTAACCTTATCCTATAAGGAGATGGTTGAGGACAATGGGCTTGTATTTACTGCTATTTGGAAATATGAGACAATCTTATATAAACTTATGAAATTCCTCACAAATTCAGGAGCCTGGGTTTGATTACAGCCACGAGCGACTGTGAAGTTTGCACATTCTCCCAGTGTTCGCTGGGTTTCCTCCAGGTGCTCCGGTTTTCCCAACAGTCCAAAGATGTGCAGGTTGGGTGGATTAGCCATAGGAAATGTAGGGTTACAGGAATAGAGTAGGGGGTGGGTCTGGGTAGGCTGCTCTTTGTAGGGTTGGTGTGGACTCGATGGGCCAAACAGGCTGCTTCCATGAACTCTATTATGTGAATGGACAGAGCAAATGGATAAGGGACATTTCCCCTTACTGAGTAGTCCAGCTGAGGTTGGGGGGGGTGGGGGGGGGGGGTGGGGGGGAGGTCTCAGAATGAAAAAAAAGCAAGCCATTTAGGACTGACAACAGCAGAACTTTTCATTCAGAAGGTGATGAATTTTATGAATTCTCTACCCAAAGGGCTCTGCAGGGTCAGTTATTGACTGGATTCAAAATGGAGACTGATAGATTCCTAGTTACCAATAAAATGAAGCGATATGTGGATAGCATGGGAATATGGCAATACAGAAAGTGATCATCCATTATCTGGTCTGGCAGAGCAAGCTCAACAGCTGAATGGCCTTCTCCTGTTCCTATGTTCCTTACAATAATGAAGTTCGAAAGATATTCATTTAATGTGTTAGCTAGTCCATATGAGATTTCCCTTTGGATCATTAACAAACCCAACTTTTTCCCGAGTTAATCTCAAACCTTTCTTTATTCATAAATATTTTAAAGTTCATGTTGTTTGTTGATCTTTTCTGGTAACCTCTCTTTTACTCCTGTATTAGCATTTTCAATTTCCTCCCATACTTTCCATAATCTTTCAGATTGGTAACTGAAACTTGCTGAAAATGTGTTGCTGGAAAAGCGCAGCAGATCAGGCAGCATCCAAGGAGCAGGAGAATCGATGTTTCGTGCATGAGCCCTTCTTCAGGAATGAGGAAAGTGTGCCAAGCAGGCTAAGATAAAAGGTGGGCGGCACGGTGGCACAGTGGTTAGCACTGCTGCCTCGCAGCGCCAGAGAGCCAGGTTCAATTCCCACCTCAGGCGACTGACTGTGTGGAGTTTGCACGTTCTCCCCGTGTCTGCGTGGGTTTCCTCCGGGTGCTCCGGTTTCCTCCCACAATCCAAAGATGT
>NC_057710.1:4307683-4315464 GCF_004010195.1 Chiloscyllium plagiosum
GGAGGTTGGTGGGGTGGTAGGTGAGGACCAGAGGGGTTCTGTCCTGGTGGCGATTGGAGGGGCGGGGTTCAAGGGCGGAGGAGCGGGAAGTGGAGGAGATGCGGTGGAGAGCATCGTAGACCACGTCTGGGGGGAAATTGCGGTCTTTGAAGGAGGAGGCCGTCTGGGTTGTTCGGTATTGGAACTGGTCCTCCTGGGAGCAGATGCAGCAGAGACGAAGGAATTGGGAATATGGGATGGCGTTTTTACAGGGGGCAGGGTGGGAGGAGGTGTAGTCTAGGTAGCTGTGGGAGTCGGTCGGTTTATAGTAAATGTCCGTGTTGAGTCGGTCACCCGAGATAGAATTGGAGAGGTCCAGGAAGGGGAGGGAGGAATCTGAGACTGTCCAGGTAAATTTGAGGTCAGGGTGGAAGGTGTTAGTAAAATGAATGAACTGTTCAACCTCCTCATGGGAGCACGAGACAGCGTAGCTGCGGAAGATGGACTGTTCCACATATTCTATGAAGAGGCAGGCTTAGCTGGGGCCCATGTGGGTGCCCATGGCTACTCCTTTGGTTTGGAGGAAGTGGGAGGATTGGAAAGAGTTGTTCAGAGTGAGAACCAGTTCAGTCAGTCGAAGGAGGGTGTCAGTGGAAGGGTACTGGTTGGTACGGCGGGAAAGGAAGAAGCGGAGGCCTTTGAGGCCTTCGTGATGGGGGATGGAGGTGTACAGGGACTGGATGTCCATGGTGAAGATAAGGCGTTGGGGACCGGGGAAGCAAAAATCATGGAGGAGGTGGAGGGCGTAGCTGGTGTCCCGAATGTAGGTGGGAAGTTCTTGGACTAAGGGGGACAGGACCGTGTCGAGGTATGCAGAGATGAGTTCGGTGGGGCAGGAGCAGGCTGAGACAATGGGTCGGTTGGGCCAGTCAGGTTTGTGGATTTTGGGCAGGAGGTAGAAACGGGGGTGCGGGGTTGTGGGACTATGAGGTTGGAGGTGGTGGGGGACACCACCCACGCCCTCCACCTCCTCCATGATTTTCGCTTCGCACACAAACCAACAGCCACTCTCAGACAACAACTCACCAGGTCAAAGGACCCGATACCCAGCATGAGCAAAACCAACGTAGTATACAAAATCCCATGCAAGGACTGCACAAAACACTACATAGGACAAACAGGAAGACAGCTAATGATCCGTATCCATTAACACCAACTAATCACGAAACGACACGACCAGCTATCCTTAGCCACACACGCAGATGACAAGCAACATGAGTTCGACTGGGACAACACTACTATTATAGGACAAGCCAAACAGAACAGCCAGGGAATTCCTAGAGGCACGGCACTCATCCACAGATTCTATCAACAAACACATCGACCTGGACCCAATATACTGGCCACTGCAGCGGTTAGCTGGAACTGACAACTGGAAGTGGCAGAGACAAACCACTATAAATGCCGGAGGAAAGATCACAAAAGCGCTTCATAGGAGGCTCCCAAGCACTGAGGATGTCACCGAGACAGGGGACGAAACGTCTGCAACACAAATTCCCAGCTTGGTGGACAGAACCACAACAACGAGCACCCGAGCTACAAATCTTCTCACAAAGGTTGTGATTACTGCAGGTCAGTCATCTCAAATCGAGGATGTGACTGCAAAGATTCCTCAGACTAGTGTCCTAGGCCTAACCATCTTCAGCTGTTTCATCAATGACCTTCCCTCCATCCTAAGGTCAGAAGTGGGGATGTTTGGCAATGATTGCAATGTTCAGCACCACTTGCAACTCCTCAGAAACTGAAACTGTCCATGTTCAAATGAACAAGATGTGAACAAAACCAGGATTGGGCTGACAAGTGGCAAGTAACATTCACACCGCACAGGTGCCAGGCTATGACCATCACGAACAAAAGACAACCTAACAACCTTGACATTCAATGGTGTTACCATCACTGAATTCCCCAACTATCAACATCCTTAGGTTTACCATAGACCAGAAAACCAACTGGACTCACCACATAAACACTGTGGCTGTAAGAGCAGGTCAGAGGCTTGGAATATTGTGGCGAGTAACTCACCTCCTGACTCCCCAAAGCCTGTCCACCATTAAGGCACAAGTCAGGAGTGTGATGTAATACTCCCCACTTACCTGGATGGGGGCAGCTCCAACAACACTCAAGAAACTTGACACCATCCAGAATAAAACAGCCCACTTGATTGGCACCACATCCACAAGCATTCACACCTTCAATCACTGACGCTTAGTAACAGCAGTGTGTACTGCAGAAGTTCAAAAATCCCCTTAGCACCTTCTGAAACCAAAACCACAACCATCTAGAAGGACAAGCGTAATAGATACATGGGAACACCACCCCCTGCAAGTTTCCCTCCAAGCCATTCACCATCCTGACTTGGAAATATATCGCCGTTCCTTCACTGTCGCTGGGTCAAAACCTTGGAATTCCCTCGCTAAGGGCATTGTGGGTCAACCCACAGCAGGTGGACTGCAACAGTTCAAGAAAGCAGCTCACCTCCTCCTCAAAGGCAACTACGGTCGGGCAATAAATGCTGGCCCAGCCAGTGATGCCCACATTCCACAAATCAATATAAAAATTAATCATTAATTTCTTTGATATTTTCTAGATTCTTTTTGTTAGTACTCCAAACCAAAAGGTGTTTTTGCCAATTTAGCTGGATAGTTTTTGTCAGTATTAGACCACCCAGAACAAGGTCTGATATTTGTTTCCTCCCTTGGTAAGCAGTAAGAAAGCTGTATTGCACATGGGGAAGGTATTGGCCTAGTGGTAATGTGGTGAAATATAATTTCAATGAAATAAAAATGTTTGAATGGCAACCATTTCACTACTGATGAAATCCATCTGGTTCATTAATGTCTTCTCAGGAAGGAGCTCTGTTGTCCTTACCCGCTGTGGCCTACAGACCCACAGCTACTGCCTCAGGGCAATTTGGAATTGTCAATAAATACTAGTCTAGTCAGTGACACCCACACCCCATGGACAAATATAAAAATGTCAAATTCTTCTCCTTTCCTCCGTCAGCACTGTACTTTCTCGGTCTGTATTAGATGAATTAAAGTCTCTAATCTTACTGCTCTAGTTTTGTTAGAGACCTTTGAAGTTGACCAACAAATTGTGCTCATCTTTCTCACTACTGGGAACTCAATAATGATTCCCAGTAATGTAACAATTCCCCCTTGAGTCCTTACCACAAATCAATCAGACCGAGAATCAATGAGACAGGGCCCAGTTTAACGCATGCAAAAGGAATCTGTACATATTTTAACTTCTGTGGGTTTCTACTGGGTGCACGGATTTCTTCCCACAGTCCAAAGGTGTGCAGGTGAGGTGGATTGGCCATGTTAAATTGTCTGTAGGGTTACAAGGATAGGATAGGGGGATGCGTCTGGGTGGAATAATCTTGAGGGTTGGTATGGACTCGATAGGCTGAATGGCCTCTGACTGTACTGTACGGATTCTGTGATTCTATGGGGACAAGATGAAATGCTTTAATTTCTTGTCTTCTTTCAGCAATGTTTAATGTCTGTACTACCAGGCAATTACTTATTTGGTTTTCAATTTATTTCTCTATATCAGGTGCGGCATCAAAGTGTAGGAACATATTCAAAGTGGATCAGAGATGTACCTTGAGGCAGGCACATCAGCTACTAAAGTCAGTGAATGTGGGGTGTGTATGACCCTGAGATGTTGGTGCCCAGTGTCCAACACAGAGGTCGTTTGGAGCAAACTTCGAACTGAAATTGTAAGGTACCCAATCTGACTTCCATGTCAAGAATTCTTGGCACCTCAGCAACAAATACTGGCCAAAGCAGTAATGGCAATATGCCCTTGAAATGGTTTTTAAAAAGTAGAGTGTTCCCTAATACAAAAAAAACCACAGTGGATGCTGAAAATCTGCAACAAAAACAAAGTGCAGCAAGTCTGGCAGCATCTGTGGAGACCAAAAATATTAAGTCTGTTTCTCCACAGACACTGACAGATCTGAGTTTCCCCAGCACTTTCTCAGCACTGCACTGGAGTGTTAGCCTGGATTTCATGCTCAAGCCTATACAGCAGGACTCAAATCCATAAAATTCTGACTCAGAAGCATGTGACCTCCTTACTGAGCCACTCAGAAATAGGTTTCAGAGCTAATTATTTAGTTGAGAGGTTTTTGCTCAAGACTAATCAGTGACAACCAGTGCACTGGAATTAAGAGGCTCAAATCCGTATGCAATACTTGTCGGAACCGTTGTTACCAAGGTATGTTCTTCATCAGATCTGTTCAAAGATAAGAACTAGCAGTAGACAATTTGGCCCGTCAGGTTTGCTCCACCAATAATATCATGGCTGAGCTGATTGTAGCCTTGAGTCCCATTTTCTGCCTGTCCTCCATTATCCTTGATTCATTGTTAGCCAATTAATCTTCTGAACACAGCCTCAAGCATCACTGATTCAGCCTCTACTGTTCTCTGGGGAACAGAAACCCACACATTCAGAAAATCTCTGTCAAGTCGGTCTTAAATGGATGACTATTTATTTTGAAACCATGATCCCTGTTCTAGGTTTCCTCACAAGGTAAAACATCCTCAACCCTGTTGAGCCCACTCAGATTCTTATTAAGACCATTACTCATCCTTCTAAAATCCAACAAACATTGGCTCAAACTGCTGAAGATTTCCCCACAGGGAAACAGCTTTATCTCCGGAATCAGCTGACTGAACCTCCTTTGAACTGCTTCCAATGCAGAATATCCCTTCTAACGAGAGGAGACCAAAACTGACAGCAAACATCACCTTTTTTTTTAAGAAAAAGGATCACAGAAGTGTAGGCTGGAATGAAAGAAGTGTCACTCAACATAAGGTGCAGGTATGTCCTAAAGGCAATTTTAATTACAGAGGACTGATAAATATTGGAAATTGATTGAACGTCCTGTGATATAGTTGACTTTCTCAGTCCGAAAAGAGTGAAAGTCAACCTCACCACCGGACAGCCATTGAAGAGCTATCTAAAGTACCTCTTATCCTGCCCATTTATCCAGAACTTTAATAACCTCACTGACCTTGGTTTGTGATTCGCATCCTTCAGGAACCAGCCACTGCCTTTACTCTTTTCCGCCAAAGAACTGCATTTCCTCACAGGCGAGGGAGTCCGGGATCTCTTGCTTTCGGAATCTTTGCTCTCACTTCCAAAGGGGAAAATGCTGGCCTTCTTAGTCTCATCTGGGATGTTCTTTGTTGGCTCGATGGTGGAGATAATGGGAGCAGCAGCATGAATGGGCTTGGGACTCCATGTGCTTTTGACTTCCTCCTTCTTCTCACTGTCTCCAGTCAGGACGGGAGCACCTTCTTCATCAGCCACTCTGATGACTGGAGGGATCAGCCTGGCCTCCATCTTTGTTGTGTCCCTGGATGTCACCTCAGACTCATCCAGGGAAGGTGGCCAAGGAGGGGGCTCTTTCTTGCTTGCAATATCCTGGGAGGAATGGGACAGGGACGTCAATTCAGGGAATAAATTAGAAGGTGATTTGGAGGCATGCTCCTCACTGTAGATGTGGCTCCCATTGATGCAGAGCGATGACCTGGACAATGGGCTTGTCTTTGGTGCAAGGCCTTTGATATTGGGTACATTCGTCTGGCCAACCTCGTCACTAAGAGCCCTCTTGTGCGTCATTTTCTTAGGTAAGGACGGATTGTCATCTACTGACCAGGAAAGAGAAACAAAAATGCAACAACTCAATTGGAATTCAGACAGTAATTCTAGAGCTCATGTTTTATTTCAGTCGGGCAAAACACACTGAACCTCACCATGTACTGAACACAACCAATTATACCGCACCATACTACAGAACACTGCAAGAGGCTAGACAATAAATTGAGAGTTCTAGTTCACAATTTTGCATCATCATCAGCCATGGGTGAGCTCCCAGAAGAGTGGAGGGTAGCGAATGTTGTGCCCTTATTCAAGAAGGGTCGCAAAGAAAAACCTTGGAGCTAGAGATGAGTAAACTTGATATCTGTGGTAGGTAAGTTACTTGAGAAGGTTCTGAGTGACAAGATATCCATGCATTTGGAAAGACAGGGTTTGATTAGGAGTAGACAGCAAGGCTTTATGCATGGGAGATCATGCCTCACAAATTTGTTCGAGTTCTTCGGTGACATGACCAGGAAGGTTGACGAGGGCAGGGCAGTAGACGTAGTCGATATGGATTTCAGTTAAGGCCTTTGATAAGGTTCTACGTGGTAGGCTGCTCTGAAAGGTTAGATCACATGGAATCCAAAGAAAGCTGGTAAATTGGATACATAATTGACTTGATGGTAGGAAGCAGAGGGTAATAGTGGAAGGATGCTTGTCGGACTGGAGGCCTGAGATGAGTGGAATACCTCAGAGGTCAGTGCTGGGCCATTGCTGTTTGATATCTATATCAATGAAGTGGATGAGAATGTACAAGGCATGATGAGTAAGTTTGCAGATGACACTAAAATAGGAGATATCATTGGACAGTGAGGAAGGTTCTCAGAAATTGCAGCAGAACCTGGATCAGCTGGGGAACTGGGCCGAGAAACTGCAGACAGAGTTTAATAGAAACAAGTGTGAGGTCTTGCATTTTTGAAAATCACATCAAGGTAGGAGTTTCATGACGAATGGTAGAGACCTTAAGGAATGCAGTGAAACAGAGGGACTTTGGAGTCATAGGTAGACTGGGCAGTGAAGAAGGCTTGTGGTACACTGGCCTTCATCAGTCAGGGCGGTAAAAACAATGACTGTAGATGCTGGAAACCAGATTCTGGATCAGTGGTGCTGGAAGAGCACAACAATTCAGGCAGCATCCGAGGAGCAGTAAAATCGACGTATCGGGCAAAAGCCCTTCATCAGGAATAAAGGCAGAGAGCCTGAAGCGTGGAGAGATAAGCTAGAGGAGAGTGGGGGTGGGGAGAGAGTGGCATAGAGTACAATAGGTCAGTGGGGAAGGAGATGAAGGTGATAGGTCAGGGAGGAGAGGGGGGAGTGGATAGGTGGAAAAGGAGCTGGGCAGGTCGGACAAGTCCGGACAGGTCAGGGATCGAGTTGCTGGAGGTTAGAAGCTAGGATGAGGTGGGGGAAGGGGAAATGAGGAAACTGTTAAAATCCACATTGATGCCCTGGGGTTGAAGTGTTCCGAGGCAGAAGATGAGGCGTTCTTCCTCCAGGCATCTGGTGGTGAGGGAGTGGCGGTGAAGGAGGCCCAGGACCTCCATATCCTCGGCAGAGTGGGAGGGGGAGTTGAAATGTTGAGCCACGGGGCGATTTGGTTGATTGGTGCGGGTGTCCCGGAGATGTTCCCTAAAGCGCTCTGCTAGGAGGCGTCCAGTCTCCCCAATGTAGAGGAGACCGCATCGGGAGCAACGGATACAATAGATGATATTAGTGGATGTGCAAGTAAAACTTTGATGGATGTGGAAGGCTCCTTTAGGGCCTTAGATGGAGGTGAGGGAGGAGGTGTGGGCACAGGTTTTACAGTTCCTGCGGTGACAGGGGAAAGTGACAGGATGGGAGGGTGGGTCGTAGGGGAGCGTGGACCTGACCAGGTAGTCACGGAGGGAACGGTCTTTGCGGAAGGCGGAGAGGGGTGGGGAGGGAAATATATCCCTGGTGGTGGGGTCTGTTTGGAGGTGGCGGAAATGTCGGCGGATGATTTGGTTTATGCAAAGGTTGGTAGGGTGGAAGGTGAGCACCAGGGGAGTTCTGTCCTTGTTGCGGTTGGAGGGGTTGGGTCTGAGGGCGGAGGTGCGGGATATGGA
>NC_057710.1:4316681-4346101 GCF_004010195.1 Chiloscyllium plagiosum
CGCTCCCTCACCACCAGACGCCTGGAGGAAGAACGCCTCATCTTCCGCCTCGGAACACTTCAACCCCAGGACATCAACGTGGACTTCACCAGTTTCCTCATTTCCCCTTCCCCCACCTCACCCCAGTTCCAAACTTCCAGCTCAACACTGTTCCCGTGACTTGTCCTACCTGCCTATCTTCTTTTCCACCTATCCACTCCACCCATCCCCCTGCCCTATCACCTTCATCCCCTCCCCCACTCACCTATTGTACTTTATGCTACTCTCTCCCCACCCCCCCCCTCCTCTAGCTTATCTCTCCATGCTTCAGGCTCTCTGCCTGTATTCCTGATGAAGGGCTTTTGCCCGAAACGTCGATTTTACTGCTCCTCGGATGCTTCATCAGTCAGGGCACTGAGTATAGAAGTTGGGAAATTATGTTGCAATTGTACAGGATGTTGGTGAGGTCGCACTTGGAGTATTGTGTTCAGTTTTTGTCACCTTGCTATAAAAAGGATGTTATTAAACTGGAAAGAGTGCAGAAGAAATTTACAAGAATGTTGCCAGGACTCAACGGCTTTAGTTATAGGGAGAGGTTGAACAAGCTTCTCTTTAGAGTGAAAGAGACAAAGGGGGGAATCTTATAGGAGTGTATAAA
This sequence comes from Chiloscyllium plagiosum, assembly GCF_004010195.1. Classification (NCBI taxonomy): domain Eukaryota; kingdom Metazoa; phylum Chordata; class Chondrichthyes; order Orectolobiformes; family Hemiscylliidae; genus Chiloscyllium; species Chiloscyllium plagiosum. The sequence goes on from NC_057710.1 coordinate 4,317,319, forward strand.
TCATAGCATTGATAGGGTGAATGCACTCAGTCTTTTTCCAGGACTGGAGAATCGAGGACTAGAGGGCATCAATTTAAGGTTAGAGGGGAAAGAATAAAAGATCATCTGAGGGTCAACCTTTGTACACAGAGGGTGATATGCATATGGAATGAGCTGACAGAGGAAGTGGTTGAGACAGATACATTAACATTTAAAAGGCATTTGGACAAATACATGGATAGGAAAAGATTAGAAGGATGTGGGCCAAATGCAGGGAAATGGGGTTAGTGTTGATGGACATTTTGGTTGGCATGGACCAGTTTGGCCAAAGTCTGGTCTCTGTGCTGTAGGACCTGTGCAAATTTTAGATCTAAGATGGAGGACAGGAAAAATTTCTGGCTGTAACAGGCTGCTCCTTTTTTGAGGTATTTTTAGGTGTTGGAGTTGATTTCCTCGAATTCCAGGAGCAGCAATTACTGTTTTATATGCTGTTGCATTGTTTTGGAACTTTGAAGAGAAAAGAAAAGTCAAAACAACAGCACTTTTAAAAGGGAGAGGAGGAACAGACAAAGGCAACACATGGTCTGTGCAGGAGAGAGACAAAGAAACCCACACTGCTAACTGACACAGCAGTGAACCTGCACAGTTACTGCCTTTGTATCACTGGATTCAGAGTGCGTCTAGGAAAATTAACAGAGTTGTTCAATATTGATCTTGGAGGAACCTTTTTGGGAGAGGTCACAGTACAGAAACAGATAAGTGAATAGTTTTAAGTATAGTCTTGCTGTAAATCTACAATAGTGAGTAGAGTGAATTATTTCTAGATTACATGTTTTATTGAGACATGTCTCTTGATTAAACTTAAAAATGTAAGTCATAAGTATTAAGTTAGCTTGGAGCAGTGTTTTGTAGAGGAATAAGACGGTGCTATTTTCTGGGTCTGTAGGTTGAAAGCAGCAAAAATACCCTTAAGTAGAGTGATATGCTCTTCTTGTCGGATGTGGGAGTTTAGGGTTGTGAGTCCTATCAGATCGAATGGATCGACTGGAGCAACAGGTAGAGGAAATGAGAAATGTACAAGACCAAGGGGATGTGATAGAAGGCTGGTATAGGAAGGGAAAAAAATTTGCTGATACAGTCACATAGATGGGTTAACTCCAGGAAAGGTAAGAGAGCTCGGCAGGTAGTGCAGGAGTCTTCTGTGGCCATTTCAACAAGTATGCAGTTTTGCAAAATGTAGGGAGTGATGGACTCTGAGGGAATGTAGCGCAAACAACCAAGTTTCTGATATCGAGACTGGCTCTAATGCAATGAAGGGTACAGCAGGTTCCAAGAGATCAATTGTGTGAGGGGACTCTCTAGACCGAGGGACAGACAGATGTTTCTGTGGCTAGCAGCGAAAAATCAGAATGGTGTGTTGCCTCCCTGGTGCCAGGATCACGGATATCTCAGAGAGGGTGCAGAATGTTCTCAAAGGGGAGAGGGACCAGCAGGAGGTCATTGCACATATTGGAATTAACGAGATAGGAAGGGAAGGGAAAAAGGACGAGATTCTAAAGGGAGAATATAGGAAATTAGGCAGGAACTTTAAAAAGAGGTCCTCGAGGGTAGTAATATCTAGATTATTCCTGTTGGGACGAGCCAGTAAGGGTAGGTATAGGAGGCTAAAGCAGATGAATGCGTGGCTGAGAAGCTGGTGTATGGGGGAAGGATTCACATTTTTGAATCATTGGAATCTCTTCTGGCGGTAGAAGTGACCTATATAAGAAGGATGGATTTCACCTGAATTGGAAAGGCACTAATATGATGGCAGGGAGATTTGCTAGAGCTGCTCGGGAGGATTTAAATGAGTAAGGTAGGGGGGGTGGAACCCTGGGAGATAGTGAGGAAAGAGATCATCTGAGACTGGTACAGTTAAGGAAAGAAGCGAGTCAAACAGTCTTAGGGCAAGCAGGGACAAGGTAGGACTAATAAATTAAACTGCATTTAGTTCAATGCAAGAAGCCTAACAGGGAAGGCAGATGAACTCAGGGCATGGTTAGGAACATGGGACTGGGATATCACAGCAATTACAGAAACATGGCTCAGGGATGGGCAGGACTGGCAGCTAAATGTTTCAGGATACAAATGCTACAGGAAGGATAGAAAGGGAGGCAAGAGAGGAGGGGGAGTGTCATTTTTGATATAGGGTAGCATTACAGCTGTATTTAGGGAAGATATTCCTGGAAATACATCCAGGAAGGTTATTTGGAACTGAGAAATAAGAAAGGGATGATCCACTTATTATGTATTATCGACCCCCCAATAGTCAGCAAGAAATTGAGAAACAAATTTATCAGGCGATCTCAGCTATCTGTAAGAATAATAGGGTGGTTATGGTAGGGGATTTTAACTTTCCAAACATCGACTGGGACTGCCATAGTGTTAAGGGTTTAGATGGAGAGGAATTTGTTAAGTGCATATAAGAAAATTTTCTGATTCAGTATGTGGATGTACTGACTAGAGAAGTTGCAAAACCTGACCTACTCTTGGGAAATAAGGCAGGGCAGGTGACTGAGGTGTCAGTGGGAGAGTACTTTGGGGTCAGCAACCATAATTCTATTAGTTTTAAAATCGTGATGGGAAAGTATCTAAAAGCTGGAGTTCTAAATTGGAGAAAGGCCAATTTTGATGGTATTAGGCAAAAACTTTCAAAAGCCGATTGGGGCAGATGTTTGCAGGTAAAGGGGCAGCTGGAAAATGGGAAGTCTTCAGAAATGAGATAACGAGAGTCCAGAGATAGTATATTTCTGTTAGGCTGAAAGGCAAGGCTGGTAAGTATAGGGAAGGCTGGATGTCTGGGGAAATTGAGGTTTCGGTTAAGAAAAAGAAGGAAATGTGTCAAGTATAGCCAGGATAGATCGAGTGAATCCTTATAAAGGGAGAAAAGGCAGTCGGATGATACTTAAAAGGGAGATCAGAAGGGCAAAAAGGGGACATGAGATAGTTTTGACAAATAGGGTTAAGAAGAATCCAAAGGGATTTTATAAATACATTAGATTAGATTAGTTTCCCTACAGTATAGAAACAGGCCCTTCGGTCCAACAAGTCCAAACTGACCCGAACAGTAACCCACCCAGACGCATTCCCCTACATTTACCTCTGACTAATGTACATAAGACTATGGGCAATAGGGCATTAAGGACAATAGGGTAATTGGGGAGAGAATAGGGCCCCTCAAAGATCAGAAAGGCAACCTTTGTGTGGAGCCGCAGGAGATGGGGAAGATTCTAAATGAGTATTTTGCATCAATGTTTACTGTGGAGACAGACATGGAAGATACAGAAGATACAGAAATAAATAGTGACACCTTGAAAAATGTCCATATTATAGAGGTAGTGGTGCTGGATGTCTTAAAATGCATAAAAGTGGATAAATCCCCAGGACCTGATCAAGTGTACCCTAGAACTCTGTGGGAAGCTAGGGAAGTGATTGTTGGGCTCAGCAATTTGTATCATCAATAGCCACAGGTGAGAAGACTGGAGGTTGGCTAACTATTTAAGAAAGGTGGTAAGGACAAGCCAGGAAACTATAGACCAGTCAGCCTGACATTGGTGATAGGTAAGTTGCTGCAGGGAATCCTGAGGGACAGGATGTACATGTATTTGGAAAGGCAAGGACTGATTAGAGATAGTCAGCATGGTTTGTGCATAAGAAATCATGTGTCATGAACTTGACTCAGTGCTTTGAGGAAGTAACCAAGAGCATTGATGAGGGCACTGTGGTAGATGTGATCCATAAGGACTTCAGTAAGGTTCTTCATGGGAGGTTGGTTAGCAAGGTTAGAGCTCATGGAATACAAGGAGAACTAGCCATTTGGAATCAGAACTGGATTGAATGTAGAGGGTAAAGGGTGGTGGTGGAGGGTTGCTTTTCAGACAGGAGGCCTGTGACAAGTGGAGTGCCTTGAGCATCGGTGCTTGGTCCACTGCTTTTCGTCATATATTTAATGATTTGGATGTGAACATAGGAGGTATAGTTAGTAAGTTTGCAGATGACACCAAAATTGGAGGTGTAGTGGACAGTGAAGGTTACCTCAGAGTACAATGCTGCCTGAATTGCTGTGCTCTTGCAGCACCACTGATCCAGAATCTGGTTTCCAGCATCTGCAGTCATTGTTTTTACCTTCTTGATTAGATGGGCCAACGGCTGAGTGGCGGGATATGGGGTTTAAATTTAGATAAATGTCAGGTGCTGCATTTTGGAAAAGCAAATCAGAGCAGGACTTATACACCTTATGGGGATTGTTGCTGAACAAAGAGACCTTGGAGTCCAAGTTCATAGCTCCTTGAAAGTGGAGTCACAGATAGATAGTATAGTGAAGGTGGCATTTGGTATATTTTCCTTTATTGGTCAGAATGTTGTGTACAGTAGTTGGGAGGTCATGTTGCGGATCTTGATTAGACCACTTTTAGAATATTGTGTGCAATTCTGGTCCCCCTCCTATAGGAAGGAAGGATGTTGTGAAACTTGAAAGGGTTCAGAAAATATTTACAAGGATGTTGGCAGGGTTAGAGGATTTGCACTATAGAGAGAGGGTGAATAGGCTGGGGCTGTTTTCCCAGGTGTGTCAGAGGCTGTGGGATGACCCTATAGGAGCTTGTAAAATCATGAGGAGAATGGATAGGATAAATAGTCAAGATCTTTTCCAGGTGGAGGGGGGGGCCAGACTTACAGGGCATAGGTTTAAGGTGAGAGAGGAAAAATTTAAAACGGCCCTAAGGGGCAACATTTTCACGCAGAGGGTGATGCGTGATGGAATGAGCTGCCAGAAGAAGTGGTGGAGGCTGGTACAATGACAACATTTAAAAGGCATCTAAATGGACACATGAATAGGAAGGGTTTAGAGGGATATGGGCCAAGTGCTGGCAAATGGTAATGGATTAGTTTAGCATATCTGGTCGGTATGGATGAATTGGACTGAAGGGTCTGTTTCCATGCTGTACATCTCAATGACTCTAGGGGCTATCAATACAAGGAGAGTCACTAATAAATCCAGCTGGGAATTCCGGAGAAACTTCTTTTGACAGATAGCAGTGAGAACATGAAACTTTCAGGAAACAATTGAGCTGAATCATATGGATGAATTAAGGTGGACAAGTAAGGAACAGAAGAAAGTGAGGACTGCAGATGCTGGACATCAGAGTCAAAAGGTGTGATGCTGAAAAGGCACAGCGGGTCAGGCAGCATCTGAGGAGCAGGAGAATCGATTTTTCGGGCATAAGTCCTTCATCAAAAACAGTAGACTATCATTACAGGGTTGGACTGAAGGTTCAAGCGGAGCTTTACTCTGTATCTAACCCTATGCTGTCTGTATCCTGGAAGTGTGCTTGATGCGGACAGTGTAGACGCAGCCTTACTTTCGGTTTAAAAGAGTAGAAAGAGCTTTACTCTGCATCTAAGTCAATGCTGTACCTATCCTGGGAGTGTTTTGTGGGGACAGTGCAGAGTTTCACTCTACTGGATGGGTTTGATGGAGAAAAAGTGTAGAGTTAGCTTGACTTTTAGAATAGAGGCTACCTCACTGTGTCTGGCCTCATGCTGTTCCTGTACTAGGAGTGTTTGATGGGCACGATGTTTAGGAAGCTTTATTTTCTGTTTGAAAGAGTAGAGGCAGCTTTACCCCGTGCTGTACCCGCTGGGAAAGTACTATTCACTTACATCATTCTTAGTATTGGAAAGAGCTTGGTACCCCAGTTTTAAAAAGCCCCTCTGTGACTGAGAGAAAAGTTTCAGTGGAAGAGAGGCTCCTTACCTGTCTCATTAAACAGAGAATGGAACCCAGACGGAGCTCCAGTGGCTTTGGGCGATGTTACTGTCACAGGCCCAGTGCTGCTGCTGACACTTTCCAGCGACTTCACACTTTGCTGGGAGCTGAGGGAGCTGTTGGACTTTGTCAGTGATGACCGATGTAATTTGGGTTTCGAGAAGAAACCCTTCTTGGGCCTCTTCTGCAGCGTCTCCTTCTCATTGAACTCCTCATCACTGATGATCTGCCCCACACTGCTCGGCACAATGGCTGACGCAGACTCGGCCATCAGAGGATTATCGAGCTTCTTCTTGCCTTTCACCCTGTCCTTCAGTTTGCCCAGTGCTGAGCGGGGCTTCTCCTTTGAGGACAGGTCGAACATGCTGGCTGTCATGTTATTGCGCACAAACTCTATGATCACCTGAATCTCTCCTCGCTCCTTCTCTTTCTGACCAGGCTTCGAAGACAGCCTGTACCACCTGAGGAGGAAGAAGATGAGGCAACATTCAGGGCAGACTGGAATAATGATAACAGTAAACAGACAGTGGAAAGAGGCAGATGGGGCACAAAGTGCCACTTACTCATCACCTACTTGAACTTGCCTGGTGTAAGCCATGACTTAATAAAAACCCAAAAGAACTGCGGATGCTGTAAAGTGGAAACAAAAACAGAAATTGCTGGAAAAGTTCAGCAGGTCTGGCAGCATTTGTGGAGAGAAATCAGAGTTCATATTTTGGGTCACTCGACCTGAAATGTTAACTCTGATTTTTCTCCACAGCTGCTGCCAGACCTGAGCTTTTCCAGCAATTTGTTTGTCAGCCAGGTTTACCTCCCTCTCTAGGGATTGGAACACTCTCTAGTCTGACACTCGCAGTGAATTTCAAAGACAGAAATGCACTGTTGGAAACATCATGCTTCAGATAAGCAGTGACAGAGTGACAATGTCACCAGACTGGTAATCCAGAACCCCTGGCTAATGTTCTGGGTACATGGTTCAAAACCCACCATGGCTGATGGTGAAATCTGAATTCAACTAAAATTAAATTAGCCTAACGATCAGCATAATGATTGTCATAAAGGCCTTCAGCAAATCTACATCCTTATTTGGTCTAGCATGTGACTCCAGATCGACAGCAATATAGTCGACTCTCAACTATCTTCGAAACGGCTGACCAATCAAGTTAGTTCAGGGTGATTAAGGATGGGAAATAAATGCTGACCTCAGCAGTGGGGTCCACAATTCGTGAGTGAATTTTGCTTTTCTTGGTGGACAAAACATAACTGGATGATATGATTTGAAGAATAGCAGAAAATTTCCCCCAATCAATATGGATCCTCCCACTTGTCATTGCAGTTTCTGGGGCCTTACAGTATACAAACTATCTGTCACGTTTCCTACATAAAAGTGTCTAGTCAATCATAGCCAATTAAGTGTACTTTGAACATTGCAGAATGTCGTGAGGTATTAAAGGTGTTTTACAAATGCAACTTTCTGGTTCTGTTTCAATTGCAAAGGCTAAACCCAGGTCCTCACAAACAACCCTCTCAGTTCTGGTATCAGAAAGTTTGGTTGAAGGTGAGAAAGAAGGTGAAACCAGATGGATTTGATAAGTAGGTTGCAGAAACAATGTTTGCTATCAAGTATTTACCTCTCTTCTATTAAATTAATAACTTGACATTGGAACACACTGGTAATCAAATTACATTCAAAGGTAACAGTACGACTGGTCTGAAAGATGCAAGTATGCATTGACTGAGGGGCACAATATAGAACCCTTTTCTTCACTTCTTGCATGGGATGTGGGCATTGCTGGAGTAGCCAGTATTTATTACCTTTCCCTAATTGTCCTTGAGGCTACTTCAGAAGGATCAGTCACATGGTTCTAGAGTCATATGCAGACCTGATTAGGTAAGGACAGCGGATTTCGTTCCCAGCAGACATCAGTGTCTGCATTAATACTGAATCAGAGCCCTGGATTATCGTCTCCCAGTGGAGGAGTGAATTGTATCACTAAACACTACACAATTGTTTTGTCACAGAAACAATTCTCCACAACCTAATACCTGGCCTTTATACAGAAGATAAAAAAATGCTGGAAATCACAACAGGTCAGACAGCATCCAAGGAGAGAGACCAAGCTAACATTTTGAGTCTAGATGACTCTTCATTAGAGCCTTTATACAGGTGGAAAAAGTCTTGGACACAAGTACACACACACCTTATCTAAGGTCCAATCCCTATTTTGAGAAACAAAGTTATATTTCCTCTTATACTCTATTTCTGTGTGTTGGTATGATTTTCAGAAACCGTTAAAAAAAAGCACCTCCTCAGAAAGTTCATAACCATCGGGAAAACCTGCTGAGGAGTTGGAAACATTCTGAAAAATGTGTTGACACTTTCAACATTACACTTCGATCTTATGTTGTATCTACTTGTGTTTTAATTGCAGTGATTAATCATAGGAATCTCCCTGGAAAGGTAAGTTAACTATTACATTAACCATCATTGTGCCAGTGGTGTCACACATCACATTTCTCTCTGCATTGGAGAAAAAGCCATAGTGCATTACCAAATGTACAGCAAATCTGTCATATTTTGTACTGTGATTTACACTGACTTACAACTGTATCGGTTAAATAAAACCTAATATGAAAACTGAAAAGAAAATCTGCATCTGCTTCTCCCCATTGACTGACAGCTTTGTCTGCTTTGTAACAGAAATAGATATCGTTCTGCTCTGGCAATGTCGTTGAAAGCTTTTATTATGCCTGCTTCAATCATTATGAACATTTGGGTGGGTTTCAACAACTTATCATTGTATTAGGACAGCAGGCAGTGTATTGATCCAAAAACAATTGAAGCGTTTAAGAGGCTGTAATAAAAGAATATGCATTTAATGCCAGGAAGGTAGGAACAGGAGTAAGCCATTAAGCTTCTCGAAACTTCTGCACCATTCTCCTCGCACAGATGTAAATAACTCCAACTTTTCCACATTATATTCCATCAGCCACTTAGTTTGTCTAAATGCCCTCGAGACCTCTTTGAATCCACCTCATAATTTACATTCCCACCAAATTTTGGGTCCTCGACAAACTTTTGGAAATCCAAATCATGGATATAGATTGTGACCAGCTGGGGCTCAAATACTGATCCTATGATATCCCACTAGTCAGTTTGCCAGACTGAGAATGCCCCATTAATTCCTAATCTCTTTTCTGTCTGTCAACCAATCCTCAATCCATGTGATTATGACACCCTCAATCTCATGTGCTTTAATTCTGTTTACTAACAGCCTGTGTGGGATTTAAGTGAAAGTTTTTGAAAATCCAAATGCACCCCATCCCTTTGATTCCCCCGACCAATTCTGCTGTGAGCGTCCTCTAAAGTTTCATCTAAAGGTCCGTCAAAGCAGATTTCCATTTCATAAATCAACATTGATTGTCCAATCTGGCAATTATTTTCTAAACATTCAGTAATCACATTACTTATAATAGATTTCATATCGCTGACATTAGGCTAACACATTTGTAGTTCCCTGTTTTCTATTTAACTCCTTCCTTTCTTAAACTGTGGTATTACATTGTAACCTTCCATGCTACAGGCATTGTTGCGGAATTAATGGAATTTTGACAGTTGTTTCCCCCCAGATTCAATTATACAGCGTTCACTCTGGGTGAGTGGCTATACATAGAGGGTGTGGGCGGCCATGTACAATGTGAGGATGGTTGGGAGTTGGAGGGATGAGGTTTCTGGGAGCTGGGTTGCTGCACTGAAGAACTGTCGTGAACCTTCTATCTGGCCCCTGTGTGCAGGCAACCCCCACCACACCCACCAGTTCCCACAGGCTACTGTTTGGCCTGCAGAGTCACGATGAACCTGACCTCATGTGAAAGGAGGCATATTCTTGCTCATGTTACATGTGAATCCGATATGCATTTCAGAAGGTGCAGAAGTGGGCTGGTTTCCCTAAACTAACAGGAAGATCCAGCCCAATGTGATAAAGCACAAGAGGTGGCCATTTGGCCCATCGTGCCTGTGCTAGTTGTTTGGTAATTCCATCCAATGAGTCACACTCTCTTGCTTTTTCCTAACAGATCTGAACTTCTTTTTCCCTTTGAGTATTCCTTCAGCAGTCTTTTGAAATGTTCTTACTGAATCTGTTTCCAGCACGTGGAGGTGCTGGTGTTGGACTCAGTCTGGAGTTATGTGATTTTTAACTGTTTCCAGCAGCCATTGAAACAGTACATTCCAGATCACAGCACACTACACAAGAAATAATTTATGTTCCCTCTGGATCATTTGCCAGGAACAGTAACCAAAATGAAAGTCATATTTATGTTGCTAATTTCACAAAATTAATTTACGCCCATTAAATACTTTTGCAGTATAGCCACTGTTATAATGTAGGAAATATGGTGGCCAAATTGTGCACAGAAAGATTCCACAAGCAGCAACAAAATAACTGACCACTACTAGAGTCACAGAGATGTACAGCGTGTAAACAGACCCTTCAGTCCAACTTGTCCATGCTGGTCAGATATCCTAACCTAATCTAGTCCCACTCATATACCCATCCAGATGCCTTTTAAATGTTATAATTGTACCAATCTACACCACTTCCTCTGGCAGCTCATTCCATACACGCACCGTCCTCTGCATGAAAACGTTGCCCCTTAGGTCCCTTTTAAATCTTTCCCCTCTTACCCGAAACTTATACCCTCTAGTTTTGGATTCCCCTACCCTGGGAAAAGGACCTTGGCTATTCACCCTATCCATACCCTTCATGATTTTTGTCCAACGCTCCAGGGAAAATATCCCCAGCCTATTCAGCCTCTCCCTATAGCTTAAACCCTCCAACTCTGGCAACATCTTTGTAAATCTTTTCTGAACCTTTCAAGTTTAACATCTTTCCTATAGCAGATTGACCAGAACTGATCACAAAAGTGGCTTAACCAATGTCCTCAACAAAGGAAATCATACAAAACCCCTTCTTCACTACCCTGTCTACCTGCGACTCCACTTTCAAGGAACTATGAACCTGCACTCCAAAGTCTGTTTCTTCAGGGCCCACTCTTAACGATATAAGTTCTGCCCTGGTTTGCCTTACCAAAATGTAGCACCTCATACTTATCTAAATTAAACTTCATCTGCCACTCCTTGGCCTCAGCCCATCTGATCAAGGTCCCATTATACTCTGAGATAACCTTCCTCACAAATCACTACACCACCAACTTTGGTGTCATCTGCAAACTTACTAACCATTCCTTCTACATTCACATGCAAATCATTTATATAAATGACAAAAAGCAATGAACCCAGCACCGATCCTTGTGGCATGCCACCAGTTACAGGGCTCCAGGTGTAGTCTGAGATATAAATATGTTGTCCAGTGCACGGGTGGTAGTCACCTGCATCTCTTCATGGGAATCTGTGTGTCCACCTTTAATTGACACCTCCGACAGTGCAGCACTCCATCAGTGTCGCATGGAATGTAACATGTTCAAATCATTGAAGTGGGAGTTGAACTAAATATCTTTTGACTTAGAATGCCATCTGGTGAGCTATGCCTGACATCCACCAAGCATAACTGTGCCAGATGGAGGTCAAGACTACAGGGTCTAGGGAAGAAAAAAAATTAAACAACATCTGAACCTCTATATCATTCAGAGGCCCCTTTATAGGAAGCAAACAGGTCAGGCAGAGGTGGCACATTCCCTGAGATACCTCCCATGGTTGAATTTCCTGCATTTCCAAAGAGTGATAACTGGTACGCGGTATGGACAATCATTGTCGCTGAGGAACTGTTCCCTAAACAATGACCAGAGATTTCAGGTGAAGGAACTAGGAGCAGAGAAGGTTGAACACTAACTCATATCCTGTTTTTTGCAGCTTTTGATTTTCTTAAAAATGAAGTCCATGTGGAAATAACAAAATAAACAGGGAATTTGATTATCTCAGTGTGAACAGAAAATGCAGATGTTGCCAAAGAGTCTATAAATGCCCACCAAGGAGATTCCAAGTATCTTATTTTGTGTTTGGGTTATCTGAGGTTGATCACAACCCCCCACCCCCATTTTCTTTACAGGGGTGGGGAGGCATAGTGGTTTTATCACTAGACTGTCAATCCAGAGACCTCAATGACATTCTGGGGAACCCAGGTTCAAATCCCACCTCAGCAGATGGTGGAATTTGAATCAAGTAAAAATCTGCAATTAAGGAGCTAATGATGACCATGAAACAGTTATTGATCGTTGGAAAAGCCCATTTGATTCACTGAAGCAGTTTCCTTCCTGAAAAGGCAGAGAGTTTGTGGCCTACATGTGACTCCAGACCCACAGCAATGTGGCTGACACTGAGCTGCCCTCTGGGCAATTAGGGATGGGAAATAAATGCTGGCCTAGCCAATGATGCCCACGTCCCAGATGAATACCAATAAAAATACACAGATGTTGGCACAACAGCAGAGGGTGGATCTGGAGAGATGGTCTAACCTCCAACAACAGGGGGGGGGGGGGGGGATTACAATGCCTGCACATCCCTGAACAAGACATCAAACAGCAGCAAGCTCCACATGAATTTCACCACACAGACATCATCCACTAGGCCTGAACTGGCTCAGACCTTTATGATTTTCCACCACCCTCAAAACCAGTCTGTAAGTGCCTCCTGCTTTTTTTGGACCTTCACCCACTGCAACCTTCCTTAGCACAACCCTGCAGCCTACAACAGTCAAATGTCCTAAATAAATACACAACTCATTTATAGCCCTGCAACCTGCATGGAGACAGGTACTGGCTCAGCCCAGCTAGCAGCCCATTAGTGATCCCATTTTCACAAAAACTTGATTCCCACATCATAGCGCCAGCCACACCATCGTGCACCACAATCTTCCTGTCAGAGAATAGCGCCCCCCTTCCCCATTACCCTCAAACTCCTCTAGCTTCTCTCCCAGAATCGTATAGCATCATCAGCTCCTGAAGCCAGACAATTCAAGTCAGCTCCCCTTCCCTCAGCACTTAGCAGGGTCAGGTGAAGAGCAGGCCTCCTGACCTCAATACACCTCCCACCCTCGCCCTCCAATGGTGTTCACCCTGAAGAGGGAGCCTTGCCCAATCCCTGCCCTAAACAAGGAATATTCTCCACCTGAATACAATCCCAAGGGTGCACAACAAAGTCAGAGGTGATGCTTTTTGGATGAAATGTTAAACTAGGTCCTACTTGCCTTCTCAAGTGGACATGAAAGACCACAAGGCATCACTCCAAAAAAAAAAATCAGAGGAGCTATCCCTGATGTCTTGGTCAATATTTATCTGTCATCATAGAGTCATGGAGATATACAGCACAGAAACAGACCATTCGATCCATGTCGACCAGATATCCTAACCCAATCTAGTCCCATTTGCCAGCACTTGGCCCATATCCCTCTAAACTCTTCCTATTCACATACCCATCCAGATGCCTTTTAAATGTTGTAATTGTACCAGCCTCCACCACTTTTTTCACTTGAACAAATTTTGTGTTCAACATCCATTTGCCGTTCAACAGAATCTTGCTATGTGTGATTGGCTGCTACAGTGTTCCCTGCCCAACAATGGTCAATTCCACAAGTACTGTATTGGTTGTTAAAAGAACACTGGGATGTCTGCAATTTGTGATCTATTTAGACAAGTGAAGTTTCAACCGAAACACAAAAAGAGAGAGCTACTGATTGAAAGAAACTGTCATGAAGTGACTGAATTCCTTCAAAATAATTCTGGGAGAATACTCTAATCCCTTCTGACTGGTGAACAGGGTTCAACAACCAGCCAGTTGAATAAATCAGTGATCACCTTCCAACCTCCAAAGCCTCTCTTCATTTTTGCACATCACACTATGGCCATTCTACCTCCACAGGGTTCTATATACTCCCGGTATCATCACCTGGGCATCCCAATGATACAAATCTATGCTAAGATCCCAGCAGATGATGGATGTGGGAACAGATCTGCCACCCTGTCAACCCACAATAGGCCCACAAAAGCAAAATTGGCCAACGGTACAAAAAAAAACCCAGAATGCCTCAGCAAGGGACCAAGCAGGCTGACAAGCCAAACTAGACAGTACTCACAGACAAGGGAATGCACTAACAGTGACAGAGCACCGCAGCTATCCCAAAGCCCTGAGGGCAGTTTCACAACCCAGCAATACCAAAGCCACACAAAGAACTGGAGAGACAGAAAGGTACTAGCAAGAGCATTGCTCCAAGGACAAGACAATGGAAGCACCTCACCACTTCAGAGGAGACATTAACACCTACTTGCGAAGAGGAATGGAACCTCCAGAACCATCAATACTGTCAGAATGTCGCTTTGTGTAGAGAATCATGATGTTCCTCCGATACCTATTTTCCAATTAGTATCATTATAACAAGATTACTCCATTTCCAGATACATTGTATTGTCCCCATTTCCAATTAGCCTTATTGTACAGCATTATTATAAAAACTGGTTTCATCCTCAGCTCTGGGAAATGAAATTCTGATCTACCTGTACAGACTGTCAGTTCTGTGTCAGCCAAGTCAGTTTCTCTTCCTGCGATATCGCTTATAATAAACAGCATGTCAATTTCACCCGATCTGGTTTGTGTGGTCTCTATTGGGCAAATTTCTCCGACAATGGGTTAACACCACAATAATAGTACTTCACCCCCTCTGTTCCCTCATGCACAGCCAGTAATTGGTGTCAAGCCCATTAACTTAGCGTCAGAGGTCTGGATGGGGTAGAATTTGTAAGAAGCGTCCAGGAGAGTTTTCTAGAGCAGTATGTCAATAGTCCGACGAGTGAAGGGGCCATATTGGACCTAGTACTGGGGAATGAGCCAGGACAGGTGGTAGAAGTTGAGTGGGGGATTTCTTTGGGAACAGTGACCATAATTCTGTAAGTTTTAGAATATGCGTAGATAAAGAAGACAGTGATCCTAAGGGAAGAGTACTAAACTGGGCCAAGGCCAATTATATCAAATTTAAGCAGGAGCTCGGAAATGTGGGTTGAACACAGCTATTTGAAGAGAAGTCCACATTTGAGATGTGTGACGCTAAAGATAGTGCAGGATAGGCATGTCCCGTTGAAGGCAAAGGATAGGAAGGGCAAGATGACAGGAGAAATTGTATGACTAGCCAAGAGGAAAAGGGAAGCGTACATAAGGTCGAGGCAGCTAAGAACAGAACGGGCCCTGGAAGAATACTGGAAGAGTAGGACAAGTCTTAAATGAGGAATCAAGCGGGCTAAAAGGGGTCATGAAATAGCTTTAGCGAGCAGAATTAAGGACAATCCCAAAGCATTTTATTCTTATATAAGCAGCAAGCGGGTAACTAGAGAAAGGGTTGGTCCACTAAAGGATAACGAAGGAAGGCTGTGTGTCAAACCTGAGAAAATGGGTGAGATTCTGAATGATTACTTTGCATCAGTGTTCACTGAGGAGAGAGACATGATGAATGTTGAGATTAGAGATAGAAGTTTGAGTAGTCTGGATCACGTTGACATAAGTAGGGAAGATGTGTTGGGTAGGCTAGAGGTTATTAAGGTGGACAAATCCTCAGGACCGGATGGGATCTATCCCAGGTTGCTGAGGGAGGTGAGAGAGGAAATAGCTGGGGCCCTGACAGATATCTTTGTGGCATCCTTAAACACAGGTGAGATGCCGGAGGACTGGAGGGTTGCTTATGTTGTCCCCGTTATTGCGGGTAACTACAGACCAGTGAGCCTGATGTCAGTGGTGGGAAAGTTGCTGGAGAAGGTACTGAGGGATATGACCTATTTATATTTAGAAAAGAATGGGCTTATCAGTGATAGGCAACACGGTTTTGTGCAGGGGAGATCGTGCCTTACCAACTTTAAGTTATTTGGGGAAGTGACCAAGTTGATAGATGAAGGAAGGGCTGTTGATGTCATTTATATGGACTTTAGTCAGGCTGTTTGATAAGGTTCCCCATGGTAAACGAATGGAGAAAGTGAAGTCACATGGTGTGCAGGGTGTCCTAGCTGGGTGGATAAAGAACTGGTTGAGCAACAGGAGACAGAGTAGCAGTTGAAGGGAGTTTCTCAAAATGAAGGAAGGTGACCAGTGGTGTTCCACAGGCGTCAGTTTTGGGACCACTGTTGTTTGTAATATACATAAATGATCTGGAAGAGGGCACTGTTGGTATGATCAGCAAGTTTGCAGATGACATGGTGGAGTAGCAGAAAGGGATTTAGGACTATTTGGTGCAGCCATTTTGGCGCGAGCGATTTGGTGCGGCCTGTTTGGCGCAGCCTATTTTGCCGCAGACCCATTTAGGCACAGGACTATTTTGGCGCAGACATACGGTAGTCATCAACGAAAATCAACATAATAGTAGAAATATTAAATGGGTAGTTTCCAGTAGCTTGTAGTTATTTGTGTATTAACTGCATTCCAGATCCTCAATACCCCCTGGGTGGAGTCTGTGATTAGTCCACGCCTAACTGTGGTTCCTCAAAATTTCTAAACAAAAGAAAATATAATATCGTGCCCTGCTACGAGATGTACAAGTTCAAAGTCACAGTTGATAATGTCAGGGCAGCATTCAGGCTCTATTTCCAGAACCATTTCAAATAATTTATCATATGTTGTTCGTAACTTATTTGGGAGTAAAGCATACAACAGTGGGAACACACCTTTATGTATTTCCGCTAAAATAACATAAACATGTGAAAATAGAGGTGGGGAAATTTTGAATGTCCCATCAACATATAACTTTGATTGTTTCAGAAACTCGGCATTCCTTTTTCTTCCAAATATAAGAATTCTGCAGGTGATGCTACTGCTGTCAGCTAGTAAAAATTGTTCTTCATTATATTCATTAACAGACTATGTTTTAAAGCTATCTGGAATTACAAGTTCTTCTAAATTTCATGGATTTACTGAGTAAGCACCAATTTCTTTCCTTGTCCTACGAACCATTTTCTTCGGCGCTCTGTTGTTAGGCATCGTTCCTTGGCATGCTTCCGACAAATTTCCTAGGCACTCGTTAATCACTTGTAAAGTTCCCTCTACAGTTGGTTTTCTTTGATGACTAGTCATTTTAATAATAACTACAAACCACTGGAAACTACCCATTTAATAATTCTACTATTATGTTGATTTTCGTTGATGACTACCGTATATCTGCACCTAAATGGGTCTGCGGCGAAATAGGTTGTGCCAAACAGGCCGTGCCAAATCGTTCATGCCAAAATGGCTGCGCCGAATGGTCCCACTCCGAGCAGAAAGCATAATGGACTATCAGAGAATACAGGAGGATATAGATAGACTGGAGAGTTGGGCGGAAAAGTGGCAGATGGTTTTCAATTCAGACAAATGTGTGGTGATGCATTTAGGCAAGACTAATTCTAGAGCGAATTATACAATGAACGGAAGAGCCTTGGGAAAAGTTGATGGGCAGAGAGATCTGGGAGTGCAGGTCCATTGTACCCTGAAGGTTGCTGCACAGGTGGATAGAGTGGTCAAAAAGGCACATGCTTGCCTTCATCAGACGTGGTATTGAGTATAAGAGCTGGCAAGTCATGTTAAAATTGTACAAGACATTGGTTCGGCCGCATTTAGAATACTGTGTACAGTTCTGGTCGCCACATTACCAAAAGGATGTGGACGCTTTGGAGAGGGTGCAGAGAAGGTTTACGAGGATGTTGCCTAGTATGGAAGGTGCTAGCTATGAAGAGAGGTTGAGTAGGTGAAGTTTATTTTCATTAGAAAAAGGAGATTGAGGGGGGACCTGATTGAGGCTTACAAAATCATGAAGGGTATAGACAAGGTGGATAGAGACAAGCTTTTTCCCAGGGTGAAGGATTCAATAACGAGAGGTCACGCTTTCAAGGTAAGAGGTGGAAAGTTTAAGGGGGATACTTCACACAGAGGGTGGTGGGCGTTTGGAACGCGTTGCCATCAGAGGTGATAGAGGCAGGCACGTGGATTCATTTAAGATGCGTCTGGACAGATGCATGAGTAGGTGGGGAGCAGAGGGATACAAATGATTAGGAATTGACTGACAGGTTTAGACAGTACATCTGGATTGGCTCAGGCTTGAGGGCCGAAGGGCCTGTTCCTGGGCTGTAAATTTTCTTTGTTCTTTGTTATTAACTATAACTCAGTGACATCCACTTTCATCACTGGAGTTTTGCAAGGATTAAGTCCAAACAACTACTCGGCCTTCCTGTGGCTCCCTGGTTATTGAAATCAAGCACCTCAAGTCTACTCAAGTGGTGATGGTCGTTTTCTTAAAAAAAAATTTCCTATTGGATTTGAGCCACAAATTACACGAGTTAGCAATAGAACAAAGCTGACTTTGTTGTTACCAGCAACAGGGGAAGTTTTATCATTCATTCAGAGGATGTAAAAATCTTAGCGAATTTTGAGAAGATTTGTAGCTCTGGTTGACGCACTGGATGTAGGTTTGCTCGCTGAGCTGGAAGGCTCATTTCCAGACGTTTCGTCACCCTACTGGGTAACATCTTCAGTAGGCCTCAGGCGAAGCACTGCTGATAATTCCTATCTATACAGCCAACAAGCGAAACTAATGTCATTTACAAAATACCGTGCAAGGACTGTAACAAACACTACATTGGACAAACAGGCAGAAATCTAGCCACCAGGATACATGAACACCAACTAGCCACAAAAAGACATGACCCTCTCTCACCAGTAGCCTTGCACACAGATAAAGAAGGATACCATTTCAATTGGGAGAAAACATCCATCCTATGACAAGGAGAGACACTCACGAGAATTCCTAGAAGCATGGCATTCCAACTAGAACTCTATCAACAAATATATCAAGTTCGACCCCATTTACCACCCTTGAGAAAAAGAACAGGAAGTGACTTCACCCCAGGAAATGACATCACCAACCCAAATAAACCCAAACATATAAATAGAAAGCAGGAATTATCAGCAGTGCTTCGCCTGAGGCCCACTGAAGATGTTACCCAGTAGGGTGACAAAACGTCTGGAAATGAAACTTCCAGCTCAGCGAGCAAACCTACATCCAGATGTAGAACGCCACTGGTTGGGCCAACATTTATTACCCATTCCAATTGCCCTGGAAGTGGTGGTGATGAGCTGCCTTCTTGAACTAATAAGTACTGCCATAGTGTCATTAGGAATGGCAATATATTTCCAAGTCAGGGTGGCTTGGAGGGGAACTTGCAAAGAGCAATGTTCCCTTGTCCTTCTACATGGTATTGATCGTGAGCTTGGAAGATGCTGTCTAAGGATCTTTGTTGAATTGCTGGAGTGCACCTTGTAGATTCTACACACTGTTGCTATGGAGCATTGGTGGTGGAGGGAGTGTATGGGCTGCTGACGAAGCAGAGTTCTTTGCTAAAACATTCATTAAACTGTTGTCCTGATGTGTACCTTATAACTTCTGAAGTAGTTTTGGAGAATTAGTAGGTAAGTCACCTGCCACAAACATCCAGGCTTAACCTGTAACAGCAACTTCCTAGGTTCTTGGAAGGTTTGACATCTGGTTAGCTGAACAAACATGATAGACCAAATGGCCTCCATCAGAACTGCATGAATTGTGCAATATACCTCAAAGCTCAGTGAGAAAGGGATCAGGTAGAGATTAGAAATATCACAATTTTTCTAAACTACTATCATCATCAGCAACTTGACATAAACAACATTTTTTTTTAAATCTCACTACACTGCATTATTCAGCTCGTCTCTGGGGTTGGGTGGAGTGCAGAGGAAATCATCTTCAGTAATTATACTGAAGCCTTGTGCGCCAGGACCTTCCATGCCCCTCACCAAACTGCTTCACCCTCACTCCTTGTATCTACCTGACAATGTGGAACAATGCTTAGGTGTGTCCTGTACACAAAAAGCAGGACAAATCCAACCTGGCCAATTACCGTCCCGTCAGTCTACAATTGCTCACCAATCAGTGGCAGAGAGTCTCATCAACGTGCTATTAAACAGCACTTGCTCACAAAAACCTGTTCACGGAGACCGAGTTTGTGCACAGGCAGGGCCACTCAGCTCCTGACCTCCTTGAACGAGAGCAGAGTTGTCAGACAGGAGTGAGAGCCCTTGACATCAAGGTGCTCTAGTAAAACTGGTGCTAGTGGGATTCAGGGGGCAAATTCTCTCCCACGTAGGTTAGGGTTAGTTACAGGATATCTCTGCAGGCGCTCCTCCACAGAGTTCACTAGGCCCAACCATCTTCAGTTTCTCCATCAACAACCCACTCTCCACCATAAGGATTGAAGTGGGGATGTTCCCTTGATGATTAACCAATGTTCAGCACCATTTGTGACTCCCCAGCTACTGAAGCAGTCCATGCCCATACACGGCAAGACCTGAACAATGTCCAGATTTGGGCAGGAAAGTGACAGGTAACATTTCCAAACAAAATGCCAGCAGTGACCGTCTGAAACGAGACAATCCAACACTGCCCCTTGACACTCAATGGTATTTACATCACTGTTGAACTTGAACGCTAACTTTTTATTATTCATGGAGGAAGACTCCCAAATCCCTCTGTACTGCAACTTCCTGCAGTCTTTCTCAATTTGAATAATATCCAGCTCTCCTATTCCTGCCAGAATGTATAACTTCATGTTTTCCCTACATGAACTTCACTGACTTACTTCCACACCCAGTGTCCATGTCTTAGGCACTAATTGTAATGCAAAAACTCTGGTCACTATGTGATATGCCAAATTGTTAAATGTCACTTAAGTTGCCATTTTATCAACAGGAAGCACGAGTTTCTCCTTCCTGTAACTTTGTAGATATCTCATTTTTGCTTGGGTTAACATGTTCATATCAGTGTGTGGTGAAGTGACTTGACAGTTCATCCCGTGCAGAACTGGCTGTGTCAGAACAATGGACCTTCCACCCAGACAGCACATTTCCCAAAATGGGAGAACGAAGTTAGCTTTTACATTTGCATGCTAAACGCTGCAGAAAAATGTGAAAGGACAGCACATCGAAGGGTGTGGGGGTGGGAGACAGATAAGTGCGGGTTGATAAAAGTAGTGAGGGACAGAGGCAATAAAGAGAAAAAACAACAAAGTCATAAGAAAACTAAAGGGGGTAATGAGAGGAAAGATAAAATAAGGAAGGAGTCTGCTGACAGCAGGGAGGAGGAGGAGGAATAAGAGTTTAAGAAAATGAAAAGGGAGATCTGTTTCAGGAAATGGAAGAAAATAAACAAGACACTAAAGAGCGAGGAGCTGGTGGACGGGATAACAGGAAGAGGAGAGAAAATGGCCCACAGCCAAAGTAGAGATAATTTGTTGAGCAAAGATCCTGGCAGCCGAGGCCGACAAGTTGACTATTTAAGAACCTTGGAGGACTGTGGAGTTGTTGCATCAGCAACAGCAGCAGGGCCACATCAGTCAGCAAGTCTGCAACAGTATTGGTGGCAAGTAATCACGGCGCTCCCTCTCACCCAGCACAGAGGTGACAACATTTCCCTCCGTCAACAGCCAGGGCGTGTCGTAAATGTCACATCCAGATGCTAAATCTTTTGTCTAATTGTGGAAGTCAGGTGACCCCTCCTCTAATAGGCATGGATGTCTCTGATCCGCAGTGTGGCGAGAATGTGGACTCGCTACAGAGACTACTCACAGCAAGCATTACTGCATCAAAAGGGAAGGCAAATAAATAGGAAAGGGAGAAAGAATTGTCATGCTGATAGCAATTTACATATGGTAGGAGGAAGCTTGCAAGAACTTGATGGGCTGAAAGAGCTGCAGTTGCAGTGTAGCAGTTGGTTTGAAATGTATGCAGTCCACATGCCAATACACTGCCAACTTTCACTTCCTCGCACATTGTAACTCAGTAACTGAAGGAACATTGCAACAGCTTGCTGGGCCAAAGACTAGAGTGATATGAAAACAAATACAAAGGAACAACTCTGCTCTTGAGAATTACGCAAAGCATATTTCTCGAACACGCTGCCTGTCCCTTTAAAGGAGATCATTTTCACAACACTTTAATGCACATTTAAC
The DNA here is from genome assembly GCF_004010195.1 of Chiloscyllium plagiosum. Classification (NCBI taxonomy): domain Eukaryota; kingdom Metazoa; phylum Chordata; class Chondrichthyes; order Orectolobiformes; family Hemiscylliidae; genus Chiloscyllium; species Chiloscyllium plagiosum. The sequence goes on from NC_057710.1 coordinate 4,339,103, forward strand.
AGGAAGGCAATTCGAAATTATAAAATATATAATTCCGAGTAACATTCCCCCGATTTTGTTGTCACGGTCGTATTTGTTAGTCAAGCGATTGCCTGTCTGTAATCCACACTCTGCGTCTCTCACATGCTGCTCTCTCTCTCTCTCGAGTGTCTCCCTGTGGTATTAAGGTGGAAAGTCCAGAATGTTCTGAATGTTCGGCCAGAGACTGCAGCTATGTCCCGTGACTTCTGGCTTGAACTTGAAAATAATTAACCGCCTACTTCTCAAGAGTTTGGATAGGCTGCATAAGACAGTCTTGGAGCACTGCACTGGAGGAAAGGTATTTGTAATTTCAATACAATTCCTATGTTGTTTAGGCTAGTCTCCCACGTTGCGTTTTACAGAAACAATGGCTCATCAAAGACCCCAGTGACCAATATTCTAACGCAGCAAGTCCTGTTCACCAGCTCCCCCACTCCTATCGACTTAACTCAAAATCCTCAACTTTACAGTTCGCATTCTTGTTTTCGTAGCCTTTCACAGCTTGGCTCCTCCCTGCCTCTGTAATCTCCTCCAAGAGATCTACATTCCTTGAATTCCAGTATCACTGATGTTATTCAAAACAGCACTGGGCTCTCCAGCAGATTAGTGGTGCTGGAAGAGCACAGCAGTTCAGGCAACATCCAAGGGGCTTCGAAATCGACGTTTCGGGCAAAAGCCCTTCATCAGGAATGAAGGGCTTTTGCCCGAAACGTCGGTTTCGAAGCTCCTTGGATGCTGCCTGAACTGCTGTGCTCTTCCAGCACCACTAATCCAGAATCTGGTTTCCAGCATCTGCAGTCATTGTTTTTATCTCCAGCAGATTGCCAAGCACCAAACCTTGGGTTTCCTCCCAAGACCCCTCTCTCCTCTTTTCAGATTTTCCTTAAAGTTCTAACTTCTGAAGCAACTTTTTGCCCACATCCAGATAGCTCCTGACATGGCTCACATTTGGTTTCCCGCGAAGAACCAAGAGACATTTTCTTTGAAGTTGTCACATAACTGCTGCTGCTGCTGTTGTTGTTGCTGCCATAAAGTGACACCCCAGTAGGTGTCACCAGTGAGCAAAAACAGTGACCAATGATAACTGCATGCTGAAGATAACCTGGATTCCAATACTGGAGGAGAAAGTGAGGACAGCAGATGCTGGAGATCAGAGCTGAAAATGTGTTGCTGGAAAAGCGCAGCAGGTCAGGCAGCATCCTAGGAACAGGAGAATCGATGTTTCAGGAAGAAGGGCTCATGCCCGAAACGTCGATTCTCCTGCTCCTTGGATGCTGCCTGACCTGCTGCGCTTTTCCAGCAACACATTTTTCAGCTCTGGATTCCAGTACTGCAAATGAATATAGAAAACAAGCCTGCTCCACCATTCAATCTGATCATGGCTGGTCATCGAACCCAGTACCTTATTCCTGCTTCCTCCCCATACCACCGAATCCATTTAGCCACAGAATTCCTCCTTGAAACGCACAATGTATTGGCCTTTCTGATGTGGAGGTGCCAGTGTTGGATTGAGGTGGGCAAGGTCAGAAGTCACAGGACACATGACACACTCTAGCTGTTGACGGAGGGAAATGTTGTCACCTCTGTGCTGGGTGAGAGGGAGCGCCGGGATTACTTGCCACCAATACTGTTGCAGACTTGCTGACTGATGTGGCCCTGCTGCTGTTTCTGATCCAACAACTCCACAGTCCTCCAAGGTTCTTAAATAATCAACTTAGTCCAACAGGTTTATGTAAAATCACAAGCTTTCGGAGAACTGCTCCTTTGTGAAGTGAAGAAATGCATACAGGCTCAGAATTTATAGGCAGCGAGATCAAAAGATCAAACAAATTGTGTAAGTGGAGTGTTGAATAATAAGTCTCTGCGCGTGATCGAAAGTGTCAGATGGTGTGAGCAAAATGTCAACAGCTGAATAGTAAGTGAAGGGGATGATCTATAATCCAATTAACTGAGGCAGAGCGATAATATCACAAAAAGAACAAAAACAAGGCATTGCTGGAGACAAACCAAATGGCTGGAATAACATGTTCAGAATAAGGAACGCATGTCGAGGATCTAACCAAAGTAACAAATAATCCAAAACTATACAAACGAGTTCATAACAATTTATCAAGGTGATGGTACAGTCTTTCTTTGGCAGAGAACTCCACGTTTACCACTCAGTGAAGAAGTTTCTCTCTACCTGTGCTACATGGCCTAAGCCATATTATTAAACTGCGACCCTGGTTCTAAACTCCCCAATCATTGGAACATCCTTCCTGCATTTACCCAGTCTTCCCCACTGTTCCCCCTCATTCTTCGAAACTTGACTGAATGTAATCCTAACCAATCCAGTCTCTCTTCATAAATCAGTCCTGCAATCCCAGGAACCAGGCTGGTAAACCTTTGTTACACTAACTCCAAAGCCAGAGTAGCCTTGTTCAGATAAGGAGACCAAAACTGCACACAATATTCCAGGTGTGGTCTCACCAAGGCCCTGTATGACTGCAGTAGGACACCCCTGCTCTTGTTCTGCCCTCTCTTGAAACTACAACCACTGACCTGCCAACTTGTTGGATAATACTTACTCGAAAGGTATCAATGCAGGCACAGTGTGGCGCTCAATAGATGGGAACCACCACTAGGCTTCTACAGCTTTATCCTGAAAGTCCAGAATTCCCTCCCTAAATCTCTGCCCTCTCTGTCCTCCTTTGAAATGCTGTTTCAAACCCAGCGCTGATTAAGTTTTTCATCACCTCTCCAAACTGGATTGGTGCCTTTCTTACATTACAACAGTGACTACACTCATCAGTGTTGACTGTACTAGATGAGATTGGTATCAAACTCTAGCTGATTATCTTCCGGGATGTTTCTGCTACAGCAAGATTGCTAGATAAATGCACATTATTGCTGTCCATAATGTGGGGCTGTTGGGTTGGAATTTAACAGGATTACACAGCATCTACTGATGGCAGGAATCAAGAGTGAGGGCACATCTTGAACAAAGTTCCTCCTATGGGTATCGTTGACAGGGTGGACATTGAATATCCATCCCTAACTGCCCCTGAACTGAGTGGCTTGCTGGGCCATTCCAGAGGGTCGACCATTTGCTGTGCATCTGGGGTGACGTAGATCAGACTGGGTAAGGATGGCACATTTCCAACCTCAAAGGGCATTCGTGAATCAGATGGGTTTTTACAATCAATAAAATTTATGATCATTGCTCCCACTGAGATTTGCTTTCAATCTCAGATTTATTAATTGAATTCAGATCCCTCCAGGTGGGATGCGCTGGCTGGTGAAACATACAAGATCCTCAGTGGAGAAAGTGAGGACTGCAGATGCTGAAGATCAGAGTCGAAAAGTCTGGCACTGGAAAAGCCTGGCACTGGAAAAGCACAGCAGGTCAGGCAGCATCCGAGGAGCAGGACAGTCTATGTTTCAAGCATAAGCTCTTCATCAGGAGGCTCTTCCTGAAGAGCTTCTGCTCGAAACACTGACTCTCCTGCTCCTTGGATGCTGCCTGACCGGCTGTGCTTTTCCAGCACAAAATCCTCAGTGGACTTTACAAGGTCAATGCAGAAAGGTATTGGTGGTAGAGTCTAGGACCGGGGCAATAATCTCAGAGCAAGACATTGCACATCAATGACCTCGCCTCCATCACAAGGTCTAAACTGGGGATGTTCAATGATTGTACAATGTTCAGCACCACTCACGACTTCTCGGACACTGGAGCAGCCCACGTTCAAATACAACACAATCTCAATGTGCTTTTTCCTTGTTGTTCTCTAGAACAGTAGCCTGGAGCATCTGGAAAACAACCAAGTGACATTACCACTGCACCATTATCTCCCCATGATTGTATATTTCCAATGTTTTCTCTCTTTACTAAAACAAATGTAACTCCGACTCTTTAGAATGAGGTGGAGGCCACTCAGTCAACCAAGCCCATGCTAGCTCTTTCAAAGAACAGTTCAATTAGTTTCACTCCACCACCCTCTCACCATAGCATGGAATGTTTTACCCTTTCAAATCTATATCAAATTCCCTTTGATGTTACTACTGCGCTTACTTAAAAAAGCTCAATTACACAGAAAGCCACTTCCCCTTTTTACTGCAGTTCTGCAAAGTTAAAAGCAGCATTATATTTGGGACCACACCCACATCAAGGGATGTTGTTCTCCCGCAAACAGCAAAGTCAGAGAGAGAGGACAGCAGGACAAAGGCAATCAGCAAGAATGGTACTCAACTCTCTCCTTCAAAACATTTGCTGTCTCAGGCACATCCAGAGTCACTCTCGGGTTGACAGTTCCCATCTGCTCCACATCTTCCCACATACTTAGAGACAACCCCACTCTGCAACTTTGCGGAACTTGCAATGTTCCTTGGTCAAGCTCAGATTCCTTAGACATTATTTTCAGACTGCAATGAAGGTAAAGTTTGCCCAAGGCTACTTTCAAACCCAAACAAAACCCAACCTGGCCTGGGAATCAAAGTGATGCAGCTCAGGAAGCCATTCATGGAATCATAGAGTCAGAGATGGACAGCTCAGAAACAGACCCTTCGGTCCAACACGTCCATGCCAACCAGATATTCTAAATTAATCGAGTCCCATTTGCCAGCATTTGGCCCATATCCTTCTAAAACCTTCCTATTCGCATATCTATCCAAATGACTTTTGAAGTTGTATTTGTACCAGCCTCCACCACTTCCTCTAGACACAAAGAAAACCTGCAAATGCTGGAATCCAAAGTAGATAGGCAGGAGGCTGGAAGAACACAGCAAGCCAGGTGGAGTTCTCCACCTCCTAATGCTGCCTTGCTTCCAGCCTCCCGCCGTCCACTACTTCCTCTGGCAGCTCATTCAATACACACACCACCCTCTACGTGAAAATGTTGCCCCTTAGGTCCCTTTTAAATCTTTCCCCTCTCACCTTAAACTTATGCCCTCTAGTGCTAGACTCCTCCAACCTGAGGAAAAGACCTGGTCTACATACCCTATCCATGCCCCTCATGATTTTATAAACCTACATAAGTTCACCCCTCAGCCTCCGAGGCTCCGGAAAAACAGCCTCAGCCTATTCAACCTCTCCCTCTAGCTCAAATCCTCTAACCCTGGCAACACCCTTGTAAACCTTTTATGAGCCCTTTCCAGTTTAACATCTTTCCTACAGAAGGGAGATCAGAACTGCATGCAGTATTCCAAAAATGGCCTAACCTATGTCCTGTACTGCTGCAACATGACCTCTCATCTCTTATATTCGATGCTTTGACTAATAAAGGAAAGCATACCAAATGTCGTCTTCACTATCCTATATACCTACAACTCTACTTTCACAGATCTACGAACCTGCACTCCAAAGTCTCTTTATTCAGCGACATTCTCTAGGACCTTACCATTAAGTGTATAAGCCCTGCCCTGATTTGCCTTTCTAAAATGCAGCTCCTCATATTTATCTAAATTAAACTCCACTTACCAATCTTCGGCCATTCGGCCCATCCGATTAAGATCCTGTAATACTCTGAGGTAATTTTCTTCGCCCTCCACTACACTTCCAATTCTGGTATCATCTTTGACCCAACTTGCAATGTCACTTGTATAAGAGAACTATCGAATTGGTCTCACTGTCACCTACTCTATCTTCAAATGTTTATCCAACTCTGCTGAATGAAACGGTTTCCATCACCCTCCCAGACAGTGACCTCTAATGTCTTCCTTATTACTAAGCCTGTTGCCACCGGAAACAATCTCTCCTTACTTACTCTGTTGAGTATCTCTATTCAGTCTGCCCTTAAACCTCTCAACTCTTCAGAATCTCCACAACCCCACTGAAATCACTCAATCCTGGTCCGAGTAAATCTCCTTTGCAGCCACTCCACTCCTGGCTTTGACATCTTTCCCACAGCATTAGACTACACCAGCTGAAGCCTATAACCACTGTCTAATAAAATGGATGGCACAGTGGCTAGCACTACTGCCTCACAATGCCATGGGTTTGATCCCATCCTCTGGCGACTACGTGTGTGGAGTTTGCACATTCTCCCCGTGTCTGCGTGGGTTTCCTCCGGGTGCTTCGGTTTCCTCCCATAGTCCAAAGATGTGCAGGTTAGGTGAATTGAGCATGGGAAATGCAGGATGGGGGGAAATGGGTCTGGGATGATTGGTGTGGACTCAATGGGCTATTGTAGGGATACCATGAACCTGACCTTATTAGGCTTTGCATGTAAATTAATTAGTTGGAAAACATGGGTGATGTAATGGTTGTAGTTAAGGATCACCACAGGCGATTTTGATGATGGGAAAAAGCTGTTCGATTGCGTGTGTTAGATTAACACAGGAAATCTGAAATAAACCTAGGAGGTCTGGCTTCTACTTGTCCAACATATCTCAGTCCCTCCAAACTCCATTCCCTTAAATGGAAATTACCACCTGGTGAACACTATTCAGGGCAGCAGACACCTTGTTAATGACAGAGGGAATGAACAAATGTGGGACCAATGTTTAAGTGAAAGCCTTATCTTCCCTTTTCCAGTGATCATTAAAATCCTATGATGCCTTTCAAAACGAAAGAAACTGTCCCACATTTATCGACACCAATCAGTAGTTGCCCAATCTAACTAACCATTCATACCTCCCATTGCTCTTTGCTGGTGTTTTTGTCTGTTTGTTTCCAAGTATTTCATTCAATTCCTTTGGTTTATTCCGGAGATGCAGAGAGGAGGAGCAGATTGGGATTAGCCTGGGTGAGATATTAAGGATATAAGGAGCGAGGGGGTGTCGGGGTAGACTGGGTGGGATATTAAAGGTGTAGGGAGCAAGGGAGAGTGGGGCTAGACTGGATGAGATATTAAGGATATGGGGAGTGGGATTAGACTGGGTGGGATATTTAAGGGTGTGGGAGCAAGGGGGAAGTGTGGTTAGATTCGGTGGGTTATTAAGGGTGTGGGGAACGAGGGGGTGTGGCGTGAGGCTGGGTGGGATATTTAAGGGTGTGGGGAG
>NC_057710.1:4346806-4365364 GCF_004010195.1 Chiloscyllium plagiosum
GTTAAGGGGGTAAGGCCAACCTGAGATATCTCACGGTTTAATAGTTTACCAGGTGGAGCACGGACAATAGTAGGGGAAACCAGGAATAAAACAGAAAGTACTGGAAAAAGCCAGGACGTCTGAAGAAACGTCATACTGGACTTGAAATGTTAACTCTGTTTCTCTCTTCATCAATGCTGCTGAGTCTCTTCAGTATATTCTGGTTTGATTTTGGACTTGTACTGTCCATGGTATTTTGCTGTAATGAATAGTGACTAGCAGAAGGAGGGATCAGTGAAAATAAAAAAAAGTCTGCAAATAACTGGAGATGACAGTTGATCAGACAGAATCCGTAGAAAGACAGCAAGCTAATGTTTCGAGACTAGATGACTCTTAAAAGACTTTATTTGGAGAAGCTGTTTTAAAGTTCAGGAAATTGTCCTGTCCTGCATACGAGAAATCTACTGCTGTTATATGAAAGGACACATCCTTTGCATTGAACTTGGTCACACAGCTGGAGTCCGCTGTGTGCTATTCAGCACATACTGCTGGAGTTTCAGTCGGAACAGCTCATGTCAACCAATCCCTCTGTAAACAAACCTCAGAGTTTCCATATTCTCTGCGCTGGCAGAAGAACCAGAGCTGATACATGTGGAAACTTTTCTTGTTTTTAAAAACAAATTTTAAACAACATTTTTTGGGGAGTTCAATAGCACTGCTTGGAGAATTTTTCAAAGGACAGTTGGATAGTTAGTTTTGAGGGAAATAATTTGCGGGAATGGGGAGAAACTGGAGCAGTGGGATTTGTTGGATAACTCAACCAAGGGGCTTGTCCAGGCAAAAGCTGCTGAATGTCCTCCTTCTCTGCTCTATCGTTTTAGAGAAATAGAGATGTACAGCATGGAAACACACCTTTTGGTTCGATTCATCCATGCCAACCAGATATTCTAAATTAATCTAGATTTTATGATTGTTTGATTAATAACTGTAATATTGAATTATGAGGCTTTATAATCTTCTGCAATCAAGCTACAAGTAATAATTTTTTAAAAGGTACTTTAAAGTGATTACTGGAATTGATAGTGCAGACAGGAAAAAAAAATTTTCTTTGGAGATGGTATAATGGGCTATAAAGTGAATTTGAGTAGAATCGCAGGCAACAGTGCATCCCTCCCCATTGAGCTGGTTTTTGAACAGAAGGTCAGTGAAATGAATGTCAGCTGCCCTGACAGCCTCAGGTGGACCTGTACCCACAGTCACTACCGCAGACGTCAGATTGGCCTTCCTGAGAGTGAATCCATGGAAAGCAACTCGCCCAGATGTATCCCCCGGCCGTGCCCTCAGATCCTGTATGGACCAGCTGGTGGGTGTATTCGCAGACATCTTTAACCTATCCTTACTCCAATGTGAGGTTCCCACCTGCTTCACAAAGATTACCATCAGCCTAATGCCAAAGAAAAATCAGGCAACTTGCCTTAATGGCTAACGCCCAGTGGCTCTGACATCCATCATTATGAAGTGTTTTGAGAGGTTAGTAATGATGCACAGCAGTACCAGCCTCCCAGACTGCCTTGATCCACTACAAGTTGCCTACTATCACAGCAGAACCTTAGCGACGCCATCTCTCCAGCTCTACATTTATCCCTGGAGCATCTGTTTACAAGGACACCCAGGACTCTGCTCCCCCCTCAGCAACTGGACTCCTTGACTTTCTCACCCACAGTCAGCAATCAGTAAGGTGAGGCAATCACCTTAGCCCCTCACTATACTCCTTATACACTCGTGACTGTGTGGCCAAATTCAGCTTGAACTCCATTTACAAATTTGCCAATGACACTACCGTAGTGGGTCAGATTTCAAACAACAAGAAAGAGATGGACAGCTTTGTGACAATGGTGTAAAGACAATCTCTCCCTCAGTGTCAGTAAAACAAAGGAGCTAGTCATAGAATTATAGAATCCCTACAGTGTGGAAACAGGCCATTTGGCCCAACAAGTCCACACCGACCCTAACCTATACATCCCCAAACATTATGGACAATTTAGCATGGCCAGTTCACCTAACCTACATATCTTTGGACTGCCTTAACCTCTGGAGCACCCGGAGAAAACCCACGCAGACACAGGGAGAATGTACAAACTCCACACAGACAGTTGCCAGAGGCTGGAATCGAACCCGGGTCCTTGGCGCTGTGAGATAGCACTGCTACCACTGAGCCACTGTGTCACCCAAGTTGGTCATTAACTTTCGGGCAGAAATGTCTACACAAGAGGGCATAATTTTAAGGTGATTGACGGAAGGTTGGGGGAGATGTCAGAGGTCAGTTCTTTTCTGGCGGGTACATGGAATGCACTGCCAGTGGTGGTAGTAGAGTCAGAGACATTAGGGGCATTTAAGCAACTCTTAGATAAGCACATGGATGATAGTGAAATGAAGGGTATGCAAGTTGGTTTGACCTTAGAGTCGGATAAAAGGTCAGCACAATGTTGAGGGCCAAAGGACCTGTACTGTTCTATGTTCAGGAAGCAGAGTGGAGGACACCCCTGTTTGTATCAATGGTGCTGGTCGGTGGGATGGTCGAGAGCTTCAAGTGGATAGATGACAATGTTAATTATTTTTCTACAGCTCAAAATTCAATTTCTAATTGGGCCTGTACTGTAGAGAGAGATCTCTCAGAGTGGTCTCCTTAAAAAGCTCTGATGGGATAGGAAGGCCAGAGATAATTTTCTAAATTTTCAATTTCAATTTCCAATAACAATTGCTAACCTCCTCAATCCCCCTGCAAGTTTTAACCAACAGCTTACAGTATCACCCAGATTATAATACTAACTCCAGTGTCCAGATCTCTTATTTGAGGGAAAATTCTAAGGGGTTTTGGCTCAGGATCCAATTCACAGACTGATCTGAGCAAAAATAAGAGTCTTACATCAGGATCATTGAGCAATCTGATGGAGGCAATAGAAGGTCAAGGATTAAACTATGAATCGATGGTTTCCATTACAATGGATGAAGATGAAGACAACAGATTTCCTTAACCAGCAACAGATCTGAGGAGAAGGTGGGCACGATCAGAGGCCGCAGTGGCTTCAAACCATCAGTGACCCTCACTTCCTGCAAGAGGTCATGAGGACATGGGGGTGTCGACCCTCCAGGAATGGCCTAGTGTTTCCAGAAATTGACTTCCAGGACACAGCTGCCTGAGCAAATGGGAGAAAAATCTATTGAAGGACAACTTGTTTCATTTTCTGTGAACACCTCTTTCAATTTATTGTTGGAATACTGGAGTCAGGAGGATGTTGGGAGGGAGAAAGGGAAAGTTCCCCTCAAATGTTATCCACCTCAACCAGTCCCTGTGACCCTGATGTATCATCCAACTGGACAACAAAGACTCTTTTCATGTTTCGATAGCTGTGGGAAGACATGGGGATGGACCAGACTGGTTACCAGTGGTGGGATAGTGGGAGCACAGGGCAATAGGAGGCATCAGGTCACGTGATGAAACCTCCAGCAACACAGTCAACCAGAGTTGGAAAAGCAAACGCTCAAATCCAGCACTGACCGAAAGCATCGTCTCAGAAGTGGTTCAGTAAAACACAACATCCCAAGCCATTCTCCCAACTCTCTAGAAGGCACAAACTGAGGCCTGACATTAAAAGGTTTAATATATTCCAATGAACAGAGCTGATAAAGAATCTTGAGCACAAATAAAGACAGACCCTCTGGGATACTTGATATTGGTAGGTCAGAAGTCAAGGTTCATAATGCTGCTTTTTGTAAATAAGCCCAATAAGAGAAAGGTTTCTATCTAGATTTATATTTCACCATCTGTCTGGGATCCATCAAACACCTGTAAACAGTGTTCGTGCTGGTGCACAGGATGGAACCAATGCCAAAAACAGAACACACAAAATATCAGGTTGCAAGGATGCAGTGCAACGGAATTCACAATTACTACTGCATCTGGAATCCTGCTCAAAAGTCAGTTGACACCAGGTTATAGTCCAACAGGGCTATTTGAAATCACAAGCTTCGTGTGGCAGCGGTTCGAAAGCTTGTGATTTCAAATAAACCTGTTGGACTATAACCTGGTGCCATGCGACTTCTGACCTTGTCCACCACAGTCCAACACCAGCACCTCCACATCATCCATAACTCTGAATCGAGGAGACAGATCTGCCAGAAACTCAACACCAGTTTCTGCCTTAAACTCTCCCACACATCAGATGACAACATAACTGCCACACCATCACAAGATTAGCTTCAACAAAGAAAGTGTTAACTCAGCAAACAATCTCATCTTCCCACCCTCCCAATGCACAAGCCGCTGATGACCTGAATTAGAGAGAAATATGGATCAGAGACAGGACACAGACATTCCCCTGAAGATTCTTTCTTCCTTCCTAATTTAAATTTCAACATTACTTTCCATTCCTTCCTCCCCTTGTAGCTTCTTTATTCACTCTCAGACGTCGCTGGCTGGACTAACATTAATTACCCATCCCTTGTTGCCCTGGAGATGTGGTGGTGTAAGGTGCCTTCTAGAACTACTGCAGGCGTTAGGGCATAAGGACACCACCATTGCTGTTAGCAATAGGGTACAGAATTGGAATCTTTAATAAACTGGTATTTTCTGCAGGGTAAAGAACTTATGAAATTTGCTGATTTTTTTCTCACTCTCAGAGTCTACACAATTGTAAAGAGAGTCTCCAAAGCATCAGGATCAAGGCTACTATGTTCACGTGCCAAAGTTCCACGATATATCGTCAACTGGGTGGGGTGCTCACAGTTTCAAGATTGTCAGCAAGCGAGCTAGGAGTGAGATAAGGAGAAACTTCTTCACTCAGAGAGTTGTTAGGATTTGGGATGTGCTGCCTGGGTGAGTGGTGGAGGTGGATTCCATCAGAGATTTCAAAAAAGAGCTGGATATTTATTTGAATGGGATGAAGTTGGAGGGCAACAGAGATAGGATTGGAGAGTGGGACTAGCTGGGTAGCTCTTTTGGGAGTTGGTACAGGCACAATGGGCCAAATATACTGTACTGTAAAATGCTATCATTCTACGGTAAGACCATAAGATGCAGGAGCTGTAGTAGACCCATCAGCCCATTGATTTTGTTCCATTAGTCAATGAGATCATGGTTGGTCTGATGATCCTCGGCTCCACTGTCCTGCCTTTTCGCCACAACCCTTACTAATTAAAAATCTGAGTCTCTCAGCCTTCAATATACTTCACGACCCAGCTTCGACAGCCCTCTGTGGTAAAGAATTCCACATATTTACTCCCCTCTGTGAAAAGAAACACCTCCTTATTCCATCTTAAACTTGTGACCCCTTGCCCTGAGATGATTCTCTCTGGTGAAGCTGGACCACACGAGGAAGAGCCCAGGAAGAATCTTCTAACGTCACAGTGAGAGATCAGGCTGATGCCTTCACAACCTTAATGAGGTCGATACACAATTGTAAAAAGAGTCTCCAAAGTGTGAGGATCAAGGCTACTATGTTCACGTGCCAAAGTTCCACGATATATCGTCAACTGGGTGCCTTCACAATCTTAATGAGGTCAATACACTTTGTGGGAACCCAGCAAACCACCCTCAACGGTTATGTGTCATACAATTGTTTTGTCTACTTAACTGATGTGTCACACTTAAATGCTGCTTTACAAATTTAATAAATCAGTGACAATTCCTTACAAATTGGTAACTGCCTACATTTGGTAATCCTGAGACACGAATCACAAATTTTAAATCAGGACTCTGGAGCATTACATTATGGTGTTTACCTAACTTCCCTTTAAACGCACAAATTACTCCCTGTGGTAGCAAGTTCCACATTCTCACCATGGGCTGAGCAAAACTTCAACAATAGCTATTTATATTTATATAGCACCTTTAATGTAGTCAAATGTCATAGAGCACCTCACACAGCGTATGACACTGAGCTATGTAAGCAGATATTGAGGCAGATGATCAATAGCTTGTTGAAAGACCACTTCAAAAGGCAGAAAGCAGGCTCAAGAGAAGATTAAGCAGAAGGAGAAGGAGAGAAACTCAACAGGCCTGGCAGCATCTATCAAAGGAGAAACAGAGCTAATGTTTCGAGTCTGGTATGATTCTTCTTTGGAACCCTCAGTGAAGAAGTGTATACCAGAGCTTGGGCCCAGGGAACAGAACATATGACCACCAATGATGCAGCAATTAAAACCAGGGATGGACAAGAGGCCAGAATTGTAGGAATGCTGATATACTAAGGGTTAGAGTCAGGTTGAGATTACAGAAATAGATAGGGGAACAAGTGTTGGAGTGCATACACAGAGGTAATAGGGTGACTTAAGACAAGGGCAACATATTTGGACAAGGTCAAGTTTATACAGAGTAGAATTTGGGATTCAAGTAAAGTTATGTCAATAGTTCGCAAAGGCATGAACGAGCAGGAAATGGTGATGTCAGCTATGTTACAGATGTGGAAACTGACAGTCAAACTAATGGAACTCAAGGTCAGAATTTCAAGATCAAATGTAACACACCAACATTAGCAATACACTTGGAGTCTTGGAGTCATAGAGATGTACAGCACGGAAACAGACCCTTCGGTCCAACCTGTCCATGCCGACCAGACATCCCAACCCAATCTAGTCCCACCTGCCAGCACCCGCGCCATATCCCTCCAAACCCTTCCTATTCATATACCCATTCAAATGCCTCTTAAATGTTGCAATTGTACCTGCCTCCACCACATCCTCTGGCAGCTCATTCCATACACGTACCACCCTCTGTGTGAAAATGTTGCTCCTTAGGTCTCTTTTTATATCTTTCCCTCTCACCCTAAACCTATTGAGTTTAAGAGCCGTGAGATCTTGTTGCAGCTCTATAAAACTTTGGTTAGACCGCACTTGGAATACTGCGTCCAGTTCTGACTCCCAGAACTGACTGTGTGGAGTTTGCACATTCTCCCCGTGTCTGCGTGGGTTTCCTCCGGGTGCTCTGGTTTCCTCCCACAGTCCAAAGATGTGCGAGTCAGGTGAATTGGCCATGCTAAATTGCCCGTAGTGTTAGGTTAAAGGGGTAAATGTAGGTGTATGGGTGGGTTGCGCTTCAGTGGGTCGGTGTGGACTTGTTGGGCCGAAGGGCCTGTTTCCACACTGTAAGTAATCTAATCTAATCTAATCTATGTTCTATGCCCTCTAGTTCTGGACTCCCCGACCCCAGGGAAAAGACTTTGTCTATTTATCCTATCTATGCCCTGGGAGAGGGGTGGAGTTGGTAGTTTGTGAATGGAGTTTGGAGCGAGACTGAAAACAGTAGCTTCAGTCCTCCCAATATTTAATTTAAGGAATGGAGAGATATGAACTGAGGACAGGCAGAAGGGATTAGTTTAATTTGGTGTCATGTTCCGCCCAACAATGTGGCACGTGGCTCAGTGGTTAGCCCTGCTGCCTCACAGCGCCAGGGACCTTGGTTCGATTCCAGCCTCGGGTGACTGTCTGTGTGGAGTTTGCACATTCTCCCCGTGTCTGCGTGGGTTTCCTCCAGGTGCTCTGGTTTTCTTCCACAGTCCAAAGATGTTAGGTAGACCGGGCATGGGAAATTGCCCATAGTGTCCAGGAATGTGTAAGTTAGGTGGATTAGCCATGGGAAATGCAGGGTTACAGGGATGGGGGAGGAGCAGCGTGTTAGTGAGAATCTGGACGGGTTGCAAATTGGTATGGGCTTGTTGGGCCTAGTGGCCTTTTTCTACATTGTAGGGATTCTGTTCTATGGGCCAAAGGGCCCATTCCTATGCTGTATTGTTCTTTGTTAATTGAAATAAATTCCTGCTCATCCAATACTGACGTGGGACAAACAATTGGAAGGTTAGTAACAGTGGGGGAGCTGGAAAAGCTGATGGTGAGCTTGAATTGGGTGTTGTCAGCGTACGTCTAAAAATTGACAGCATGCTTGTCGAAAAAGTTAACTTCGTTTCTCTCTGCACAGGTGCGGTCAAGTTTCCCCAGCATTCTTTGTCCTTACAGAATCCCTTTTGGTCCACGCTGAACTGCATCCCACCCTTACCCCTGCATTTCCCTTGGCTAACCAACCTAACCTGCACATCCCTGAACATGATGGAAAATTCCCATTGCCAATCCAACTCCCTTGCATAATGTTTGGACTGTGGGAGGAAACTCACACAGACAGTCACCCAAGGGTAGAATTGAACCTGGGTTCCTGGTGCTGTGAGGCAGCAGTGCTAAACCTTGAGCCACTAGGTTGTCCCCAATATGCATGTTTCAGATTTCCAGCAATTTTGCTTTTACTATATTACCAAGCTTTCAGTGATTGACTGTAGACTTGGAAGAGGTTGCAGAGATTGAGAAGGGGTAAACAGATAGAGTTTCTGCACAGGCTTACATACTCAGTCCTTGAAAAGAGTTGATTCACACAAGATAGTTTCAAAGGAAGGGAAAACAACGAGACTGAGTCAAAGTGACAACCAGATCCTGAGATGGCTGGATGCAGGTCGGAACAGGCCGTTAGTGGTGAGACAGAGATCTTAGAACTTGCGTCTGTACAGTGCATCTCACATGGAAATAACAGAGGGCTCAATAAAGTGAAAGTTGGACATCAAACAGTGGTAAGATGAAGTACAGTTAAAACAGCACTGTCAGGAGACCTCCGAGAGTTGCAGCTGATAGCTAGCCTGAGTGATTTCAGAGGGGGTAGGGTAGAAGCTAATGATCCACACAACCAGATAGAAAGGAATCTGGTATATTCAAGAAGGGGCCTCACCAATGTTCTGTACAACCTTAACATGACTTCCCAAACCATAGACTCAAAGAGCTGAGCCATGAAGACACGTGTGCTAAGCACCTTTTTAACCACCTGTCTATATGTGATGCAAACTTCAAAGAATTATGTACCTGCATCCTTGGGTATCCAATGCCCTACCCTTGTCTGATTTACCAAAATGCAATACCTCACATTTATCCAGATTGAACTCCCATCTGCCATTTTTCAGCCAATTGACCCATTTGACCAAGATCCCTTTGTAATCCTAGAAAACCTTCTTCACTGTCTACTCTGTCACCAATTTTGGTGTCGTCCGCAAACTTACTAACCATACATTCTATATTTTCATATGAATCATTAATATAAATGACAACTAAAAGAGGATCTGGAAATAATCCATGTAGAACAGCGCAGGTGACAAATCTCCAGTCCAAAAAGCCCACCTCCACAACTACTCTCTGGCTCCTAGCTGCTAAGCTAATTATGTATCTATTTAGCAAGCTCACCCCGAATCCCATGTGACCTAACTACTAATTATTCTACCATGCGGAACCTTGTTGAAGGCTTTAGTAAAGTCCAAGTAGACAACATTTACTGCTCTGCCCTCATCAATCTTTTTGGTGACTTCAAAAAACTCAATCAAGTTGGTGAGATAATTTTCCTCGCACAAATCCATGCTGACTACCCCTAATCAATTTTTGCCTGTCTAAATATTCATAAATCCTACCTTTTAAAATTCCCTCCAACAATTTACCCACAACCAAAGTCAGACTCTAGGGTCTATAGTGCTCCGGCTTCTTCTTACAACCTTTCTTAAAGATGCAACATTAGTCACCTTCCAGTCATCAGGCACCTCACCCATAGTTATAGATGATGCAAAGGGTCTCGCAATTTCCTCCCTCACTGCCCACAATGTTCCGGATAGATCAGGTCCTGGAGATTTATCCACATTTCTACTCTCTCAGACCTCCTAAACTTCCTCTTCTGTAATGTGAACCATTTTTAAAACATCAAAGTTTATTTCTCTGCATTCCCTAGCCTCCATTTCTTTTTCAACAGTAAAATCTGATGCAAAATATTCATTTAGTATCTCTCCCATCTCCTGGGGTTCAACACAGAAAACCTCCTTGATCTGTAAGGGGCCTTGTCCTCTCTCTAGTTACCACTTGCTCTTAATGTAAAGTCTCTTTGATCTTATCCTTAACCTTATCTGCCAATGCTATCGCACATCCCATCTTTACCTTCCTGATTTGTTTCTTAAGAATACTCTACATTCTTTATGTTGATACTGTGTCCAGTTCTAGTCACCCCATTATAGGATGGATATTATTAAGCAGGAGGGGGTTGAGAAGAGATTTACCAGGATATTGTCAGGTATGGAAGGCTTGAGTAACAAAGAAAGACTGGATTGGCTGGACTTTTTCACTGGCACATAGGAGATTGAGGGGTGACCTTATAGAAGTTTATAAAATAACGAGAGGTATAGATAGAGTTAATGGTAGTTGTCTTAACTCTAGAATGGGGATTTCAAGACAACTGACCACATTTTTAAGGTGAGAGGAGAGAGAGATTTAAAAAAGGAATAAGGGGCTTTTTTTTTTACACAAAGGGTGATTTGCACGTGGACTGAACTTGCTGAGGAAGTGGTGGATGTGGCTATAATTATAACATTCAAATGACATTTTGATAAGTACATGAATAGGAGAGGTTTGGAGGGATATGGGCAAGGAGCAGGCAGGTGGGACTAGTTTCGTTTGGGATTATCTTCGGGCATGGACTAGTTGGACCGAAGGGTCTGTTTCCGTGCTGTATGATTCCATATCCCTCAGATAGTTGTGGAATCATGAGGAACCGAGTGACCCCACTGCACTACATGTGCGCGCGTACACGTATATACACACACCCACCCCTCTACAGGCCCATAGACAAGCTCTCTCTCACACTCTTACACATACACTCCCACACTCACATGCACCCTCTCAGAGGCCTATACCCCTTTATGCTCACACACACTCTCTCCCAGACACTTATAAACTCCCTCAACTCACACACACACACACACATGTTTGTGGGGTGAATTTGTACTTGCAGAATTAACTTTTATTTTGCTCAAAAATTTCATGAATCCATGTAAGAATCTGTAAATCCATTTTAGAGAAGAGAATCAGTCTGACCATTGTGGCACAGACAGCCTCACACAGGGCACCTCACACCTTCAATGTATTATCTGGGGCCGACATGACACCAATTGTCAAAGTTCACTTGCAAATATAACTTTAAAAAAGTTCTGCGATTTACATATGAAAGAACTGAAACCAACATGGTCATTCTAAAAAATGAGAGACTTAACAAACAATCCAGGTCTTTTTCAATATATAATTTCAGTTACAACACACTAAACTTTCAACATAAATTCTGTGTCTTATGATCTTATTCTCCACAACCACCTGATGAAGGAGCAGTGCTCCGAAAGCTAGTGCTTCCAAATAAACCTGTTGGACTGTAACCTGGTGTTGTGTGATTTTTAACTTTGTCCACCCCAGTTCGAAATCAGAAAAAATCCCAAGTTTAGAAACAGGCATCAAACATAGTCTGAACAATACCCTGTGCCCAACAGATCGACAAATACAGCAACAGGCCAAGACACAGCCTCAGGTAATCAGCACCAGTTGCTGATGTAGATTTTTTTTAAAAAGAGTCTCTTTTAAAAAGAAGAATCAGTTGACTTCACCTATTCTCCTCACTTCCTCAAATTCTTCTGGATTATAAGAAAAAAGAGCCAATGTTGAGAGCCTATCCCGCACTGGGCGATAAGAAACATGCTGCCCTAGCAGCGGGGGAGTGCCTGCCAGAGGGCCAGCACGAGGCTGACTCACCAGCTCTCTGAGGACACAAGCACTTGGGGGCTTTCAGAGCACGTTATCTCAACATCTCGTTCCTCAAATAATGTCTTGCTATTAATGCAAGGCAGTGAGCAGCACGGTTTGCTTTAGTGGGTGTGGGAGCTCTCTATCAGATGGTGGGGACCAGAAATATTTCTGGTTCTGGAGAATGTCTACTGAAGGTTATCATGACTGCTCCTAATCAAAAAACAAAGCAAACCGCTACAAGACATAACCAGGCTCTTGGAACTATTATAGTGCAGGAGGAGGCCATTTGGCCCACCTACACCAGTTCCATGACCCAGTGCAATCTCCTGCCTTTCCCCTATGTCCCTCCACACCATTACCATCCAAATCAAAACATCCATTACCTTATTGGATGCCTCAGTTGAACCTGCTTCCACATTTCTAGACAGTGCATTCCAGAACCAAAAAAAAACCCTTCTTCTCATATCACCCTTGCTGAGTTTGAAAACCACGTTAAACCTCTCATTTCTTTTACAAGCAGAAACAGCTTGTCCCTATCTACTCTGTCCAACCCACTCATGATTTTGAAACCTCAATCAGATATCCTCCCAACAGCCTTCTCTCCAAGGCAAACCATCCCAATGTCTTCATAGAATCCCTACAGTGTGGAAACAGGCCATTCAGCCCAATAAGTCCACACCGACCGTCCAAAGAATATCCCATCCAGACTCATCCCCTTAACCTATCCCCGTAACACTGCATTTCCCATGGCCAATCCGCCCAATTTACACATCCCTGGACACTATGGCCAATTTAGCATGGCCAATCCACTCGAACCTGCACATCTTTGGATTGTGGAAGGAAATCAGAGCACCTGGAGGAGACCCACACAGATAGTGGGAGAACGTGCAAACTCCATACAGACAGTCACCCGAGGCTGGATTCGAACCCAGGTCCCTGGCACTGTGAGGCAGCAGTGCTAACCACTGAGCCAATCTGTCCTCATTGCTGAAGCTTCTCATTTCTAGAAGGTTTTTTGGTAAACTGCTTCAGTTCTCTCTCCAATTTGTTCCCGATAATGAGGTGCCCACATCTATAAACAATACCCTACAGGCCAGCAAAGGACTAATTCCCGGAGGACAGAATGCCATCCTGCAGCAAATGGGCACTAATGTTAATGCAGCCCACCTCCTGAACATTCAGGTCAGGGCACAGCTTACATTCAAGTGAGTCTCAGCATGAACTGCAGAAAAAGCACAAAATCAGAAATTGCTGGAGAAATCAGCAGGTCTGGTATGGGGAGAAATTAGAGTTAACATTTTAGGTCCACTGACCCTTCTTCATTGGACCAGAAAGGTAACTGCTTTCTCTCCACAGATGCTGCCAGACCTGCTGAGTTTCTCCAGCAATTTCTGATTTTGTTTCAGATTTCCAGCATCCGCAGTTCTTTGTATTTTGTTTACTTTGGAGGAAAAGCACATTTACTTTTGTCTCAGTACATTACAAACCTCTAGACTCAGTACTGAGCTGCAGACCATAACCTCTATGCTCAGCCTGTACTGTGTATTTTTTCACTTGCATAGAAACATGAAATGTAGCAGTAGGCCATTCAGCCTTATGATCCTCCTCTGCCATTCAACAGGACTCATGGCACAGACCTTTGAGTTTAGGAGTTGGGACATCATGTTGAGGTTGTATAGGACATTCATAAGGTGTAGAAGCAGAATTAGGCCATTCAGCCCATCGAGTCTGCTCCACCATTCGATCATGACTGTGATGCTCCTCATCCCCATTTTCCTGCCTTCCCCCGTATCCCTTCAGCCCATCACCAATTAAAGATCTGTCTAACTCCTCCCTAAATTTACTCACTGTCCCAGCATCCACCGCACTTTGGGGATAGTGAATTCCACAGATTCACAACCCTCTGGGAGGAGGAGTTTCTCCTCAACTCTGTTTTACATTTGCTGCCCCTTAACCTAAGACTATGATCTCTCACCCTAGAATGCCCCACTAGTGGAAGCTTCCACTCCATGTCTATTTTATTCATACCTTTTATCATCTTGAATAGCTCATTCCTCTAAATTCCAGACAGCATAGGCCTAAACTGTACAATCTCTCTTCATACAACAAACCCCTCATCTCTGGGATCAATCTAGTGAACCTCCTCTGAATTACCTCCAATGCCACTCACATCTTTCCTCAAATAAGGGGACCCATACTGTGCCCGATACTCCAGGTGCAGTCTCACCAATGCCATTAATGAGGCCTCTTCTGGAGTACTGTTTCTGGTCACTCTACTACAGGAAGGATATTATTAAAAGCTCGTGAGGGTTCAGAAAATATTTACTGGATGATGCAGGGAATGGAGGGTTTGGGTTATAAGGAGATGCTGAATAGGCTGGGACTTCTTCCACTGGGGTGTGTAGGATGTTGAAAGGTGACCTTATAGAGGTTTATAAAATCATGAGGGGCATAGATAAAGTGGATGGGAGGTGTCTTTTCCCTAGGGTGGGGCATTTCAATAGTAGGGGCTATATTTTTAAGGTGAGAGAAGAAAGATTTAAAAAAGAAAGACATGGGGACAATTTAGTTTTAAACTCAGCGGTTCGTGTGTGGAATGAATATTTGAGGAAGTGGTGGACGTGGGTACAATTACAATACTTGAGACACTTGGATAAGAACATGAATAGAAAAGGTTTGGAGGGATATGGACCAGGAGCAGGCAGGTGAGACTAGTTTAGTTTGGATATACGGTCGGCATGGACTGATTGAACTAACGGGTCTGTTTTTGTGTCGTATGACTCTATGATCTTGACTAGTCATCTAACGCAGTACTCAATTCACACTCTCCCCCCATACTTTTTGCTCCATTTAGCCCAAAGAACCATATCTAACTCCTCCTTGAAAACATGTTAAGCTTGTTCCTTCCCTTGTCCTTTCATGCTATATTCAGCTGGTTACTAGGCACACTGGTTACCACTCACACCTCATCTTTACCTCCATCAGCACTCTCTTTGGCTGTTGAAGTATGTGATGAAAGATCATCGAACTGAAACAAACACACGGTTTGTCACTAGGGACAC
Source organism: Chiloscyllium plagiosum (assembly GCF_004010195.1). Lineage (NCBI taxonomy): Eukaryota > Metazoa > Chordata > Chondrichthyes > Orectolobiformes > Hemiscylliidae > Chiloscyllium > Chiloscyllium plagiosum. The sequence continues at coordinate 4,361,482 of NC_057710.1, forward strand.
TGCCAAGCCTACTGCAGATTTCCATCAGATCCTTTTCTTCCTAATTCACCATCCCAGCTTCTGTGGTCTTTAGTCCATGTGCTTAAATGATATGAAGCAAGAGGAAAGCTAGAAGTCTTAGGTCTTTCCTTCTCTTTACGCGTACTACAAATGATGCAAAAATAGGTGGGAAAGCACGGGCTGAGGACGATACACAGAGTCTACAGAGGGATTTAAACAAATGGGCAAAAACTCAACAGATGCTCTATAATGTGAGATTATACGTTTTGGCCGAAAGGATCGTTGAGCTGATTATTATTTAAAGGGGGGAACAACTGCAGAAATCTCCACCACAAAGGGATTTGGGAGTTCCAAATTGTATAGCAATTGATCAGTGTGTTTGGCTGGTAACTGAAAGATTGGTGGTTCGACACCATCCAGGGAAGAATTTTTCACCATTTCTGGGATTGAGGATTTTCAGATCAGCCATGATCTCACTGAATGACAGATCAGACAAGATGGGCTGAATGGCCTACTTCTGCTCCTACATGGGTCTTAAACATTTAGGAGATATGGGTATTGCTGTCTAGGCCAGGATTTGCTGAAGATGGTGTTGGTGAGCTGTCAGGAGGAGCATTCCATGATGTTGGCACAAAGTAAAGAGATTGAACAGGGCTAGACAATGGCCTAGTGGTATTATCATTGGACTGTTAATCCAGAGACAAAGGTAATGCTCTGGGGATTCAAGTTCAAACCCTGCCATAGCAGATGGTGAAATTTGAATGCAATAATAATCTGGAAATAAAAGTTATAGATTCCCTACAGTGTGGAAACAGGCCCTTCGGCCCAACAAGTCCACAATGACCCTCTGAGGAGTAATCCACCCATTTTACATTTCCCCTGACTAGTGCACCTAACCTACACATTCCCAAACACTATGCTCAATTTAGCATGGCCAATTCACCTGATCTGCACATCTTTGGATTGTGGGAGGAAACTGGAGCAAACCCACGCAGACACGGGGAGAATGTGCAAACTCCACACAGACAGTTGCCCGAGGCTGGAATCGAACCTGGGATCCTGGTGCTATGAGGTAGCAGTGCTAAGCACTGAGCTATCGTGCTGCCCCAAATACACCCAGATATACACCACAGAAACAGACCCTTTGATCCGTCTTATCCATGCCAACCAGATATCCCAAATTAATCTAGTCCCCCATTGCTGGTCGTCGGGAAAAAACCCATCTGGTTTACTAACATCCTTTCAGAAAGGAAACTGCCATCCTTGCCTCATCTGGTCTACATATAACTCCAGACCCACAGCAATTGTCTTAACTCTTAACAATTAGCATGGGCACTAAATGTTGGTCCAGCTAATGACACTCTCATCCCCATGAATGAATAAAACAGCAACACATCTTTGGTTTAAACATAAGCAATTGATGGAAGCATTCTCACAGTTTAATGGAGAGTTAGTAATAGTGGCTAACCTGGCTTTTGTCTGAATTATTCCCAAATACCAGAAACTCCTCTACAGCTGTGGGGTTAAGCGTGACTTGCTGTAGACCATTGACTACCCTCCACGGGGACCCAGTGATCATCACAAGTGGAAATAAACACAAGGTCTGTCAATATCAAATGCAAGTCGGTGTCTCTGGTACAAACCTCAGGTCAGTTATTGTTTCCAAGATCCTGCGTATGAATTTCTCATGTTTCGTTTTGTTCGAAGTTGCCCCCACGTGTACATTCGTGATTGACTTTCTCCGTGGGTTTGTGTAAATGCAGCACTGTCTCTGTGTGCTTCACTTCTCCATGGGCCTGATTGGAAGCCCCTGGACACTATAGTCAGATAGGTGGGACCTGCAGAGCAGGGTAGGGGGAGATCCAACAGACTCCATGATTGCAGTTGTCCTGCCATAACCATTATGCCACAGCGAAGGACAGTCAGCCCATTGACTCCACCCGTCTGTCCTGCAGTCTAGACAGTCCCATTCCTGCTGCTCTGTTCCCATCAGGGTGGTATTTCAAAGCAAAACTAACTTCACACTGTGAGAAGATAGTTGGAAAAAGACCCATTCCTTTTAAGTAACGTGTTAAGTACTCTGTCATGGGACATGGGGATCAACATGGAAAGGAGTTCTAAACTGAACACCAACTGAAAGAATTACAGATGCAGTAAATCAGAAAAAAACCCAGCAAATGTTGGAAAAGTTAAACAGGTCTTCCAGCACCTGTGAAGAGAAATTATCGTTAATGTTTCAGAGCTGGTGACCCTTAGAGATCATGCCAGACCTGCTGAGCTTTTCCAGCAATTTCTGTTTTCGTTTTTGGAAAAGAATTCTGTTTTCCGGTCTTCCAGCAAGCAAAACAAAACAGAAATTGCTGGAGAAACTCAGCAGATTTGGTAGCATCTGTCGAGACAGAAGTAGTGTTAAGGTGTTAAGAGTGGCACAGTGGTTAGCATTGCTGCCTCACAGTGCCAGGGTCCCGGTTCGATTCCACCCTCAGGTGACTGTCTGTGTGGAGTTTGCACATTCTCCCCGGGTCTGTGTGGGTTTCCTCCAGGTGCTCTGGTTTCCTCCCACAATCCAAAGATGTGTAGGTTAGGTTAATTTTCCTTGGAAAAATACCTGCAGTGTTCAGGGATGTGTAGGTGAGGTGTATTAGTCAGGGGTAAAGTAGACTAATAGAGTAGGAACATGGGTAAAAACAAGGACTGCAGATGCTGGAAACCAGATTCTAGATTAGAGTGGTGCTGGAAAAGCACAGCAGTTCAGGCAGCATCCAAGGAGCAGGAAAATCGACGTTTCTGGCAAAAACCCTTCATCAGGAAGAGAGGGTAGGAAAATGGGTCTGGGTGTGTTACTCTTTGCAGGGTCAATGTAGACTTATTGGGCCAAATGGCCTGTTTTTGCAGTAGAGGGATTTAACTTAAGGTTAAGTTAAGCTTTGAGTGCAGTGACTTGTCTTCAAAACAGAAGAACCAAAAAGTGGGTATTTTTATAAATGACTCAGATGAGGGCGTAGAAGGATGGGTTAGTAAATTTGTAGATGACACGAAGGTGGATGGAGTTGTGGATATGCCATAGGATGTTGCAGGTTACAGAGATGCATAGATAAACTACATAGCTGAGAGCTGACAAATAGAGTTTAATGTGGAAAAGTGTGAGGTGATTCACTTTGGAAGGAGTAACAGGAAGGCAGAGTACTGGGCTAATGGTAAGTGTGGATGAGCAGAGAGATCTCGTTGTCCAGGTACACAGATCCTTGAAAGTTGCCACCCAGGTTGATAGGGTTGTTAAGAAGGCATATGGTGTGTTAGTTTGGCACAGGGACTACGTTTTGGAGCCATGAGGTCTTGTTGCAGCTGTATAAAACTCTGGAATCTTGCACACAGTTCTGGTCACACCATTATAAGAAGGATATGGAAGCTTTGGAAAGGGTTCAGAGGTGATTTACTAGGATGTTGCCTGGTATGGAGGGAAGGTTTTACGAGGAAAGGCTGAGAGACTTGAGGCTGTTTTTGTTAGAGAGAAGAAGGTTGAGAGGTGACTTAATTGATACATACAAGATCATCAGAGGGTTAGACAGGGTGGACAGAGAGAGCATTTTCCCTTGGATGGTGATGGCTAGCATGAGGGGACATAGCTTTAAATGAAGGGGTGATAGATGTAGGACAGGTGTCAGAGATAGTTTTTTTATTCAGAGCACTAGAAGCATGAAATGCCCTGCCTGCAACAGTAGTAGACTCACCAACTTTAAGGGCATTTAAATGGTCATTGGATAAACATAGAACATAGAAGAATACAGCGCAGTACAGGCCCTTCGGCCCTCGATGTTGCGCCGATCCAAGCCCACCTAACCTACACTAGCCCACTATCCTCCATATGCCTATCCAATGCCCG
>NC_057710.1:4368227-4386355 GCF_004010195.1 Chiloscyllium plagiosum
CCTCTGACCCTACTAAAACATTTAAACCCTGGAACTTGCAACAGCCAATCCTGTCCCTGTTCTACCCATGTCTCCGTAATAGCCACAACATCGAAGTCCCAGGTACCAACCCACATATGGAGGAGAATGGAATAGTGTAGGTTAGATGGGCTTCAGATCAGTTCCACAGGTCAGCGCAGCATTGAGAGGAAAAAAAGTAGGCTGACAAAAGTGCCTATTGATACTGTTATGGACTAGGCCAGACCGCTCAAAACATTCTTAAGCAGGCAGCCCAGATGATAACCTTGCAAGTTGCTTCGGTAAGTGTACAGTGAGAATTACTCTGAGGAAGTTAGCTAGGTTGACTACTAGGTTTTAAAACTGACAAAATTACACAAAGAACAGAATAAAGAACCCACACAGAACTCAGTCTGTGCAACTAGACTTAATTATGCTGTTGCGAATGTACACAACAGTCCTAGTAACCAAACCCACTTAAAAACAGTTTTTAAAAAAATGGAATGGGTACTTACAGGTTGAAGTTAGAGGGGCAGAAAGAGAGAGAGAGCCTGTTTCCACATAGCTGAACTCCTAACTAGTTCTGGACTGACCTGCTCAGCAAGAGAGCTGACCACTCCTTTTTTATTATACAGGTCACTTCTAAAACATGACCACTTTAACCTGAAGTCTCATCTGTTTACATGTAAACAAAAAGGCCTCTCAATACCCTTTAATCTCTGGACCAAACGAGTCTAATCAGAACTGGGAGCAATTGATTACCCCTCTGAAAAAGACCAAGGGCACAAGTATGGGAACGGCAAATATGAGGGGACACAACTTTAAAGTGAGGGGAGGTAGGTATAAGACAGATATCAGAGATAGTTTCTTTACTCAGAGAGTAGTAAGGGCATGGAATGCTTTGCCTGCAACGGTAGTAGATTTGCCAAGTTTAAGTCGTCATTGGACAGGCATATGGACGTACATGGAATAGTGTAGGTGGGATGGGCTTCAGATTAGTATGACAGGGTGGCGCAACATCGAGGGCCAAAGGGTTTGTACTGCACTGTAATGTTCTATGTTCTATGACACAGTATCCTTGAGAAAAGGAACAGCTTTCAGAAAAAAGGGACCAGCTTTGTGACAATACTACGCTCATAGAATGTTATGCTTTATTCGAAGGGAAATGAATTCAAAACTGCGGAAGGTTATGCTTCAGTTACCCAGAGCACTGGTGTGACCATATCTGCAGTACAGTGTACAATATTTTGAAATTCCATTCCTCAAAAGGCAGTAGTGCAGAACCTTTAAATATTTTTAAGGCATAGGTTGATAGACCAAGGGGATGAAAGATTATTGGGGACGTGCAGTAATGGAGAGTTGAGGTTAAAATTAGACGGGCCACGGTGGAGCAGGCTTGAAGGGTACAAGTGGTCTATTCTTCTTCCTTGTTTGTACAGCCCCTATCCCCACTGCCCGCCCCCTCATGCTCCAGCTAATTCATTTCCAGCCCCTTTCTCACAATAGATTACATGCATTTCACAGCATAGAAACAGGCCATTCGGCCTTCTGCTAGTATTTCTGCTCCACGAGTCTCCTACACACCCCCACCCCTTCCCAACTCATATGGGCCGGGGGATAAATGCAATGGAGGTGCACAGTCATTCATGATCTTGTTGAACAACAGGCCAGGCCAAACAGCCCCTATTCGATATTGTTATATAAAGGAGGCACATAGTTAGCCTGACTCCTTCTGCTCTGCAACATTTCCTCTTCATGCATTTGTCTAATTTCCTCTTGGAATATGGGAATAAACTTGCCTGCGAGCCAGTACATTCCTGATCATCCTAATTCACGGAGTTAAATCAGGACTTGAAACTACCCCCAGAACATAAGCACATTTTTAATTCTGTCCTATCCCTTCCCATGTCTTCTCACTTGTCCTTGTTAAAATCCTTGAGAGTGTTTGTCTCCAAGGAGAACGATATAACATTTAGCCACGCTGTAATTTCAGGAAACAATTGATTTTCAAATCACATCTGTACAAAAATGCTGTATAAAGTTTCTTCAAATATTGGGCCTGCTCCTGCCAAAGACAGCAAAACTAACTCCTCCGCACCACTCCCCCCCCCCCCCCCCCCCAACACTCTCTCTCTCTCTCTCTCTCTCTCTCTCTGTCCTCCCCCACCAGCTGTGAGCTTGTAAGGTTCCAGTTCAGCAGTTAGTAGAAGCCGTAGTGATTGTGCATGTACAAAAAAGCAATGACACAGCACTAAACGATGGGCTGTTTAAACAGGATAAATGGCTTGCTGGCCAGCAAAATGTTATGCTTACATTAGGAGTCTGACGGACTATGCAAAGTGAAGAACCAATCTGCAATACTTGCTACTCACAACCCATCAATCAGGCAGAGTTCAAAACACCATCAGTCTGCACTTTCAGCAGACTGACGTACACAGAATTACTGAGAAAGTACTCAACTGCTCTACACTTTAATTTATTCTGTGACTGATTGGGGAATAACATTGTCCCTTTGGGATTTTAGAGTGGGAGTAATTTGGAAGCAGTTTGCTCCACTGGAAGTTTACACATTAGGAGGTTGCAGAAATTACTGGTTAGGCCACAGCTGGAGTACTGTGTGCAGTCTGGTCATCACATTCTAAAAGATAAAGTCTCGACAGTCTCACCAATCCATAGGATGTCTCGAATGAGAGAATAGATCGGAGGTGGTGGTTTAACCTGAAGGTCACCTTGTCTCATAAGGGGAGAGTTTGAGAAGGAGAGTCCTTCATGCTAACTTCAGCTAGTACAGGAATTGAATCCACACTGCAGCCAGCACTTCCTTGCAAACCAGCTGTCCAGCTTTCAGCTTACTTAAAAATATAGAACTTTTCACAAACTCTCATGAATCCTAGCACAGGAGCCATGCTAAACATCTCTGCATTGTTTCAATGTTAGTATATTTGCTGAAGTGATCATGACATTATAACAAGATATGGGAGCACTGGAGAGGATGCAGAGGAGATTTACCAGGAATCAGCCTGGGCTGGACGGCCTGAGCTATGAGAAAAGACTGGGCAGGCTTGGGTTGTTTTCCTTGGAGTAGCAAAGGTTGAGAGGGGACTTCATACAGTTCTGTAAAATTGAGGGCCATAGATAGGGTGGATAGGAAGGCACTTTTCCATTAGTAGAGGGGTCACTAACCAGAGGGCATAGATTTAACATAAGGGGTATAAAGCTGAGGGGAGTTGAAGCGAATATTTTTCGCCCAAGGATTGAGAGAGTCTGGAACTCACCGCCTGAAAGTATGTTTGAGTCAGATACTCTTGAAATATTCAGCAGTATTTAGATATTCACTTGAGTTGCCACAGCCTCCAGGACATAAGAATGTAAGAAACAGTAGCAGGAGTAGGCCATCTGGCCCCTCGAGCCTGCTCCACCATTCAATAAGATCTTTTTGTGGACTCAGCTCCACTTACCCACCCACTCACCATAACCCTTAATTCCTTTACTGTTAAAAAATTTATCTTCACCTTAAAAACATTCACTCAATTGCTTCACTGGGCAGGGAATTCCACAGGACTATGGACTAAAATCTTGAAAATGGAATTAGTGTAGATAGGTCTTTGTTGGCCAGCACACACATGATGAGTTGAATGGAGACCTTCTGTACAAACATCTGTGAATCTACAACAGGAATTTCTGGGAAGGGGTCTGCTGCATTGAGATTCCTGGGAACATATGTACACAAATCCTTGAAGCTCAGGTTATAAGTTTTGCTCACTTGGCTGGTAGATTTGTTCTCAGACATTTCATCACCATGCGAGGTAACATCAGTGAGCCTCCGTTGAAGTCTGAGAATAAATCTACCAGCTCAGCGAGCAAACTTACAACCTGAACCTCAATCTGATCTCCAAATCTTCTCAAAAAAATCACAAACATCCTTGAAGCTGTCAGATAGGTGGAGATGGCTGACCAAATGATAAATGAGGATTCCTGGCTTCATTGATAGAGTTGTAAATTAGCATCCATGTAAAACTATATAGAGGGTTTATCAGTCTGACATAGCAGTGGGACACAGACAGACTTCACGCTATTGTTTAAAAAGTTGAGTCCAAAACAATTTCTGGGATTTACATATGAAAGAATTGAAACCAAACTGCTTATTCTAAAAGATGAGAGAGTTAAATAATCCAGGCCTTTCTCAATACATAATTTTAGTTCCATCACATTGTAAACTTTTGCTATAAATTCTGTGTCTTACGATTTTATACTCCACAACAGGCGGCACGGTGGCACAGTGGTTAGCACTGCTGCCTCACAGCGCCTGAGACCCAGGTTCAATTCCCGCCTCAGGCGACTGACTGTGTGGAGTTTGCACGTTCTCCCCGTGTCTGCGTGGGTTTCCTCCGGATGCTCCGGTTTCCTCCCACAGTCCAAAAGATGTGCAGGGTCAGGTGAATTGGCCATGCTAAATTGCCCGTAGTGTTCGGTAAGGGGTAAATGTAGGGGTATGGGTGGGTTTCGCTTCGGCGGGTCGGTGTGGACTTGTTGGGCCGAAGGGCCTGTTTCCACACTGTAATGTAATCTAAAAAAAACCACCTGATGAAGGAGCAGTGCTCTGAAAGCTAGTGCTTCCAAAAAAACCTGTTGGACTATAACCTGGTGTTGTGTGATTTTTAAACTTTGTCCACCCCAGTCCAACACCAGTACCTCCAAATCATTAATGGAGGGAGAGAGTACACAAGCTGGGAAGCTTTGATTAAACATTTCTAAATCATCAATACTCAACCTAAAGTATTGTGTACAATTTTGGAAATGTGTCATGGGTTGAAGCAGAGGGGACTGACCAGATTGAGGGACTTCAGTGACTTAGACAGAGTGGAGGCGCTGGGTTTGGCTGCTTGCTACAAGTAGGGAGGGAGATGTTCAGCTTGAGAAAAATCAATAAGGCAAAGCTGCTTATGAAGAGGAAGAACCCAAGCTCAACATCAAGTTGCTGTGATCTGAAATGCACTGCCTGATTCAATAATAATTTCAATAGAATCCCCACACCGTGGAAGCTAGCCGTTTGGCCCATCCACTCCACACTGACCCTCTGAAGAGCATCCCACCCAAACCAAACTGTGTAACCCTACGTTTGTCACAGTTAATCCACCCAGCTTGCACATCCCGGAACACTATGGGCAATTTAGCATGGCCGATGCACCCAATCTGCACATCTTTGAACTGTGGGAGGAAACCCACATAGACGTGGGGAAAGCGTACAAACTCCACAGAGACAGCCGCCCGAGAGTGTAACCGAATCTAGGCCCCTGGTGCTGTGAGACAGCAGTGCTAACCACTGAGTCATTTTGCTGCCTGTTTCTTTTCAAAAGAAAATTGGGGAAACCTTTGAAAAGGAGACACGCGCAGGGCAATAGAGAAAGAGAAGGGATGGCACATTAATTGGAGAGCTCTTTTAAAAGGTACAGCTCAAGGGGCCGAACGGTCTGTCTTTTGCTCTGTTAAAATTCGATGAAACGGCATGAGAAACGACTGGATCTAGCAGCGTGGAGTAAATGGAAAGTTGTCGTTGCTCAATCCCACGTTTGCTGTACTCAAACTGCAGGATGCAACTCCTGTTTGAACAGTTGGTAGCTTACTGAGTAAGCGAGTGAAAACAGAGTTTACAATAAACTGGAGAAGGACTCTCGCTCATTCCCACTTGAAACACCCTCAACATCCTGAATAAATCAGCCTTGTGAGACCAGCTGATGCAGTTCAGAAGAATCCTGCCTGTGTGCTAAATAGCTGAGTGATGCAGTGCACTTAATCTCAAGAGGCTGGACAGAGTCCAGTTTGAGCAGAACGCTCAGCTGCTGTGTCAGCAGCCTACTGCAGTCACTGTGCTCTGTCAGGGACAAGCCTAGGTGTGAGCAACGAAGCCCATGGTCATGAAAGAAAGGAAACATTCCACTTTAATAGCCTTGAGCACCAGGATTCGGAAATGTTCTGTTACTATCACATTTGCTACTTTCTTCATTTATTGCCACTGTCTTCCTGAACTCTGCAGGAAGCACTGACCTGGACGAGGTGCTCGCTCCCAGCCACTCTACAGTGCTCCCCCTCCCAGTTTAACTTCCCCCACCACCAGGATAAATAGGTTAATCTCAGGCATGCCACAGGGATCAGAGCTATTTACAATCTACATCAGTGACTTGGATAGAGGGACTAACTGCATTGTAGGCAGATTTGCTGATGACACCAAGATAGGCAGGAAAATAAGTCGGGAGGAGAATGCGAAGAATCTACAAAAATTCATTAAGTTGGCAAAGACATTGACAGATGAAGTATAACGTGTCCACTTTGGCAGGAGGAAGAGAAAAACAGAATAGCATTTAAATGGAGAGAGAACACAGTCCAGAGGAATCTGGGAGTCCTGGTACACGATCACAAAATGTTGGCACACAAATACAGCAAGTAATTAGGAAGGCAAATGAAATTTGTCATTCGTAGACAAAGGAATAGAATTAACTTTACTGCAAAGGGGGCAGAGCACCAGTGAGCTCACACCAACAGCACTGTGTGGAGTTCTGGCCTTCTGACCTAAGAAGGGAAAAACACTTCAGAGAAGGATCATGAGGCTGACTCCTAGGAAGGCAGGGCACTTCCTGACAGGGAATCGTTAGACACACAGGCCCTGTATGGAATGCAATGCCTGGAAATGTGGTGGATGCAGCTCAATTGAGCCATTCAGGAGGGGCAGTGGGTGATTATTCAGATAGAAATGGTGAGCAAGAGTATTTAGGAAAGGCAGGAGATTACCTTGTGCCAATGAGGCTGGTTTGAAGAGCCAATTTCACACAATGGACCAAATTCTTTCTTCATCAAAACAATTTTGTGATTTTTTTTTAATCTATTGGAATTGAGATAACATTTTTGAAACACAAGATCCTGAGGGGACAGGAGTAGGTTGGGCTATGGTGGTGAAACATGTGGTGCTGGAAAAGCAATAGACAATAGGTGCAGGAGTAGGCCATTCTGCCCTTCGAGCCTGCACCACCATTTATTATGATCATGCCTGATCATCCTTAATCAGTATCCTGTTCCTGCCTTATCCCCATAACCAATGATTCCACTATCCTTGAGAGCTCTATCCAACTCTTTCTGAAATGAATCCAGTGACTGGGCCTCCACTGCCTTCTGGGGCAGAGCATTCCACACAGCCACTACTCTCTGGGTGACGAAGTTTCTCCTCACCTCTATCCTAAACTATCTACTCCGTATTTTTAAGCTGTGTCCTCTGGTACGGCACTCACCCATCAGTGAAACATGTTTCCTGCCTCCAGAGTGTTCAATCCTTTAATAATTTTATATGTCTCAATCATCTGGGTGAAGAAGTTTCTCCTCATCTCTGTCCTAAATGATCTACCCCGTATATTTAAGCTGTGTCCTCTGGTTCGGCACTCACCCATCAGTGAAACATGTTTCCTGCCTCCAGAGTGTTCAATCCTTTAATAATTTTATATGTCTCAATCAGATCCCCTCTCAGTCTTCTAAAGTCAAGGGTATACAAGTCCAGTCGCTCCAGTCTTTCAGCATAAGATAGTCCCGCCATTCCAGGAATTGACCTCGTGAACCTACGCTGCACTCCCTCAATAGCCAGAATGTCATTCCTCAAATTTGGAGACCAGAACTGCACACAGTACTCCAGGTGTGGTCTCACCTGGGCCCTGTGCAGCTGCAGAAGAACCTCTTTGTTTCTATACTCAATCCCTCTTGTTATGAAGGCCAGCATGCTATTAGCCTTCTTCACTACCTACTGTACCTGCATGCTTACCTTCATTGACTGGTGTACAGCTGGTCAGGCAGCATCTGAGGAGCAGGAGAGTCAGCATTCCTGATGAAGAGCTTACACTTGAAACGTTGACTCTCATGCTCCTCAGATGCTGCCTGACCGGCTGCTGTGCTTTTCCAGCGCCACACTTTTTGACTCTGATCTCCAGCATCTGCAGTCCTCACTTTCTCCTGGGCTGAGATGTTTCCACTCTTGGTGGTAACTAGAGTTAGAGGGTGCAGTTTCAATTAAGTGTCTCCCATTAAAGAACAGTCCAGTGCAGGAACAGGCCCTTCGGCCTACCATGATGCCATTCTAAACTAATCCCATCTGCCTACCTATGGTCCATATCCATCTATTCCCTGCCTGTTCATGTGTCTGTGTAAATGTGTCTTAAAATTTTGCTATCATATCTGCTTCTAGCACCTCCCCTGGCAGCACATTCCCACCATCCTCTGTAAAACTCATTTAAACATTTCCCCCTTTCTCCTTAAACCTATGCCCCTAGTATATGATATTTCCACCCTGGGGAAAAGACTCTAACTATCCACACCTCTCACTTTTTATATATTTATCAGGTCACCCCTCAGCCAACAATACTGTAGTGAAAACAATCCAAGTCTGTCCAACCTTTCCTTATAACTGATATACTCTAATCCAGACAACCCCCTGGTAAACTTAATTGAAACTGCACCCTCTAGCTCTAGTTACCACCAAGAGTGGAAACATCTCAGCCCAGGAGAAAGTGAGGACTGCAGATGCTGGAGATCAGAGTCAAAAAGTGTGGCGGCACGGTGGTACAGTGGGCGGCACGGTGGTACAGTGGTTAGCACTGCTGCCTCGCAGCGTCAGAGACCCGGGTTCAATTCCCGCCTCAGGCGACTGACTGTGTGGAGTTTGCACGTTCTCCCCGTGTCTGCGTGGGTTTCCTCCGGGTGCTCCGGTTTCCTCCCACAGTCACAAAGATGTGCAGGTCAGGTGAATTGGCCATGCTAAATTGCCCGTAGTGTTAGGTAAGGGGTAAATGTAGGGGTATGGGTGGGTTACGCTTCGGCGGGTCGGTGTGGACTTGTTGGGCCGAAGGGCCTGTTTCCACACTGTAAGTAATCTAATCTATCTAAAATCTAAACCTCTTTCATCACCACCCCCCCCGCAAAGTCTCCTCATCTTTCCTGTCGTGTGGCACCAGAATTGCACACAATACTCCAAATGTGGCCTCACTAAAGTTTTAGACACCTAAAAAAAAATGATTTGCTAGCCTTTTATTCTCAGTGCCCTGACCGAAGAAGGCAATGTATCATAAGCCTTCTTTACCATTTTATCCAATTGCATTGTCATTTTCAGGAGCTATGGATTTGCACACCAAGATCCCTCCTTATATCAATGCTCTTAAGGGTCCCACCATTTTCATGTCCACCATTTTCATAGTCAGACCGCCTAATTTTTTTCATCCAAATCATTTATATTTACAACAAGCAAAAAGGGTCCTATCACTGGTCCTTACAGAACACCTCTGGTCACAAATCTCCAGTCAGAAAAACACCCCTCGACAACTACCTTCTGTTTTCTGTAACCAAACCAATTTTGATCCAAAATTTTTACCAAACCTTACCAACTCAGTGTGGATCCCATGTGACCTAATCTTCTTGTCCAACCTACCAAGAGGCACTGAATTAAATTTGTAAGACAATACCACCCCTGCATAAAGCCATGCTGATTATCTCTAATAATATTTGTTTTTCAAATGCAAGTAAATTCTGTCCCTCACAAGCCTCACCAATAATTTTCCAACCACTAATGTAAGGCTTACCAGCCCATAATTTCCTGCATTTATCCCTGTTGTCCTTCATATACAAAAGAATAACACTGGCCATTCTCTTTGAGACCTCACCTGTGGCTAAAGATGAAACAAAAATCTGTTGAGATCCCAGCAATCTCCTCCCTTTCCTTGGATAGATTTAATCGGGCACTGGAAATTAACATACCTTAATATTTTTTTAAGATACATGACGCTCCCTCTTTCTTAATATCAACATACCCCCTCCCTAATCTTACCATCATCTGTGTCCTCCTCTTCGGTGAATACTGATGCAAAGTATTCATTGGAGCTTCCTCTGACTTCACAAACAAAATCCCTCCTTTGTCCTTTCCCGAGTTATCCTCTTGCTCCTAATATATGTGAAAAATGCTTTGGGATTCTCCTTAATCTGACTTGCCAAGGACATTTCATGGTCCCCTTTAGCCCTGCTAGTTCCCCGTTTAATGTATTTCATGCTTCCTTTATAGTCCTCAAGAACATTGTCTGATTTCAGTTTCCAAAACCCTACATAGATTTCCTTTTTCTTTTTGACCAAACTTTCATTATCGCGGCATCCTGCGTTCCTGAATCTTGCCGTTCTAATCTTTCATCCTCACAGGAACATGCAGGTCCTGAACTCTGATCAACTGGCCTTTAAAAGACTCCCACATGTCAGATGTGGATTTACCCTCAAACAGCCACTCCCAATCTAATTTCTCCAGTTCCTGCTTAATACTGTTGTAATTAGCCTTCTCCCCCATTGTTGGAACTTTCACCCAAGAACCAGTCTTGTCTTTATCTATAACTATCTTAATGCTTACAGAATTATGATCACTGTTCCCAAAAGGTTCCCCCACTGCAACTTTGGTCACCTGGCCAGACTCCTTCTGCAACAGAAAGGTCTAGTATGGGCCTTTCCCTTGCTGGACTATTTACATATTGTTTCAAGAAACCCTCCTGGATGCACCGAACAAATTCTGCCTCATCCAAGCCCCTGACACTAAGGGAGTCCCAGTCAATATGGGGGGGGCGGGGGGTTCAAAATACTGACTACAACAACTGTGTTGTTTAACATCTTTCCATGGTCTGTGTACATATCCAATTCCTGCTGGCTATTGGAAGCCTACAGTATAACCCCATCATAGTGACTAGACTTTTCTTATTCCGGAGTTCTATCCATATGAACTCGCTGGATGAGCCATCCAAGATCTCTCTTAGTACAACTGTGACATTAAAATGGAGATAATGAGGAATCTCTTCTCTCAGAGAATCACCTTTGGAATTCACTTCCTTGCAAGTGATGGAAGCCTGATCGTTGAGTAGATTCCAGACACCCTCCATGTTTGACAGGGCCTGTTCAAACAATTGGGATACAATTTGGGAGTATCTTCTCCCAGAGAAGGTTCACAAAAAGATCATTCTACAAAACCTACAGCACGGAAACAGACCATTGGGTCCAACTCGTGAGCCATGATCACCATTCACTTTCCACATGAGTTGGTTGTCATAACTGTGGTTACCTGTCTCTTGTCACATCCCATTCCCTTTTCTCCTTTGTTCAAATCTCCAATTGAATCTCAAATTCTGCTTCAACGAAATGATTTCCATAACCACATACCTCATTGTGAGAAGGAGGTTCTCCTGCCTTCGATCCAATTTCTTTCACGTAGTCTTGTATCACTCCTCCTGCTCTCACCCCCTTGCCCAACAAAGTCTACTTCTACATACATCATTCCATTCTTTATACTTCACAGAAATGATCGTGAACAAAGTCTGACCCTGAGCCCACAGGAAGATAGTCAACCACATGACCAAAAGCTTGGTCAAAAAGAGGTAGATTTCAAAGTACAAACGTAGGAGGAGGAGGAGAGATATATAGAGAGGTTTACAAAGAGGATTCCAGTGCTTGAGGCCCAGTAAAAGGCATAGCTACCAACGGGAAAGCAAATAAAATCAGGGTTTCTCGAGGAGCTACATATGGAGATTGTCAGACTACAGAAGATTAAAGCAACAGACAAAGCTATGGAGGGAATTACAAAGAATTCTTTTATTCATATAAGCCTCAGTGGCTGTGCCTGCATTTATTGCCCAGAGGGCAATTAAGAGTCAACCACATTGCTGTGGGTCTGGAGTCACGTGTAGGCCAGACCAGGTAAGGATGACAATTTTCTTTCCTAGAGGATATCAGTGAACCAGAAGGGTTTCTCCTCAACAATCATTTCATTGTCATCACGAGATTCTTAATTCAAGATTATTATTGAATTCATAATCCACCATCTGCCACGGTGGGATTCAATGAGGTAAAAGTAATGACTGCAGATGCTGGAAACCAGATTCTGGATTAGAGTGGTGCTGGAAAAGCACAGCCGTTCAGGCAGCATCCGAGGAGCAGGAAAATCGACGTTTCGGGCAAAAGCCCTTCATCAGGAATGCATTCAAATCCACATCCCCGGATCATTACTGGGCCATTACCTCCTGATCCAGCGTGGAAGATCCAATGTGCTTTGAGTCAGTCACCTGTTCTCATGGATAAGGGGCAGACAGATGGGATTTTAGACAAGTAACTGCTTCAAGTGGCAACCCCAGGATTCCTGTCAGGTCTTAACAGTCCAGGATTGTCCTAGAATTCCAAGGAATGGTCTGGAGAGCCAGGACGGCAGGTTGGTTCAATGGTTAGTACCACTGCCTCACAGTGCCAGGGGCCTGGGTTCGATTCCAGCCTCGGCTGATTGTACAAATTCCACACAGACATTCTCCCTATGTCTGTGCGAGTTTCCTCCGGGCGCTCCGGTTTCCACCCACAATCCAAAGATGTGCAGGTCAGGTGGATTGTCTATGCTAAATTGCTCATAGTGTCAGGGATGTGTAGGTTAGGTGCATTAGCCATAGGAATTGCAGGGTTTTAGGGATGGGTCTGGGTTGAATGCTGTAGACTTGTTGGGCTGAATGGCCTGTTTCCATGTTGTGGACATTCTATATTAAAAAGCACTCTGAGGAACACCCAAGAGAAAATCTAACTTAAATGCTTTTTTTTAAAAAAACGATTTCTTTGAATATATGTTGTAAAGATACTGGATGAGGCTCAATGGCAGGACAAAGCAAAATGAAACTTTGAGGAACATGCCCATAACTGCCAACTCTAAAACGAGAGCAAGTCAGCCACTGCGAGAGTTATCAGGGAAAGCTGCAGACACACACTGCTGGCACTTTACTGCGCGCACACACACACACACACAGCAAAAGTAGAGATTGACTTGAGTGTTGGGTGGGGACTCTGGCTATGAGACTTTTCCATTACTGATAATGTCGACACCCAGACTATTAACTTATCATTAAGGCTGCTGCTACACAATATCGGTTTTCATTTCTGCCTTCCTCGAAAAGAGAGAAATACCGCAGCACTTTAGATTTTTGGTGAATTAGTCACCCCAATCCTAAAAGGCGGGGGAAGTGAGGGCGGTCACTCAACTAGTTACACAAAGTGAGTTCAACAAACTGAAAAGTGAATCAAATTTGATTCTGGCAGTAATCAACCCTCACTCTCATTGAACTAAATTCCCTGCACAGTTATACCGCGATTAACCCTTACCCTGCTGAATTAGTATCACTGTATAATTACAGAGATTAACCCTTACCCTGAATTATTAGCTCTGTGCACTTACACAGTGATTAACCCTTAGGCAAACTCTTATCAGCAAACACTGGTCGCAATCAGACAGAGATTGTCACAATTCTCTCAACTGTAGATCCACTCATAGATATCATTTACCTCAATCTAATTGCCTAACCCAATTTTATCTCCAGAGGCAATGAAATTTCATTACTAGGATCTGGTGATACAGCAGCAGTGGGAGGACAAGGCTAGGTCTTACAGGGTGGGAGTGAGACAGACTGAGGGGGAGCAACGAAAGCATACAGGTTTGATTCCTGGGACAGAATGAATCAGAGAATGACAGGTCACTTTGGGTCTTAAGTTAAATTCAGGAAGCTGGAAGAGAGTGAATGTCTGTGAGAGGAATGCGCACGGGTATAAACGAGGATGGTGTCAGTGAGGGAGAACAGATGAGACACTGAAGGGGGAATTGGGATCTGAGGTTACTGAAGAATTCAATTCCTATCAGGAAAGCAGTTTGCAGGCACACCCCATGTACACCCACACTGAAAAAATGGTATCAACCACACTCTGTCTATTTAGAAACACAACATTAAGGATTAGAGAAGTTTCTATGTATGCAATGTTTCCTCTGCACGGCACACAGCCCTGAGGTTGCAACACCTACACACTCACTGGGATGTTACATTCAACACAAGCACAACATTTTCTTTCATTTCACAGTTTGTTCCAAGCTCTAGCTGAGGGAGCTTGGAAGAAAAAAGAGCAAAACGTGGTGGATGTTGGGGCTGGGAGGCAACCTCTACTTTAAGCTGCTCCAGCTTGACAGCTTCATACAAGAGAAACACGAGGGCAGTACAGACTGCTCAGCTGCAACAGCTCATGATGAGTGACTGAGCCAAACAGGCTCAGAGACTGCTAAACTCTCGCGCTTCTTTAGATAGAGTCAGCTGGACTGAGTCTGGCCAGCAATAACAATGCTACAAGATGACTAAGAACCTGGAGCTCAGAGAGGGTGAGGCTAACCCCACTCACTACCCCAGTGAACACAGCTGGGAAGGCTGGGGCACATCAAGTGTACACACTTTACCCTCACTCCAATCTACATTAAACAGCCAGCCAACACTAAACCCTGCAACCTCTAACACTCAACATTGAGTTCAATAACATTGCAGCCTGAATCCACCCTTCCATATTTTTAAGGAGAAAGTGAGGGCTGCAGATGCTGGAGATCAGAGCTGAAAATGCTTATGCCCGAAATGAAGGGCTTATGCCCGAAACGTCGATTCTCCTGTTCCTTGGATGCTGCCTGACCTGCTGCGCTTTTCCAGCAACACATTTTCAGCTTCCATATTTTTACCCACACTCGGTTCTGTTATGACATGAGTTGCCTTTAGCATAGTCATCCATTCCCATGTATTCCCAGGTCCAGTATCACATTAAGGTTGGATTCAGCACAGTGAACCCATTCCTCACTCTAAGCTCCTATTATCACCTATTCAGCATTTTATTTGTCCCAGCATGCTGTCCATAATCTCATTTACCTACCTCTTTCATACCTTTTCCCTTTGCCCTCACTTCAGGTTCATAAATACCACTTATTCCCAGCCACTAACAGTTCTGATGAAGAGTCACCGGACTCAATGTTAACTGTGCTTTCTTCCCATACACCTGAGTTTCTCCAGCATTGTCTGCTTCCCTCACTATTGTGGTTCCCAGGAGAGGAGGCTGAAGTTGGCCAGCAAAGTTGGCCAATGGTCACACTGGAGTCAGGAGAACAAGCTGTCTGCCTCAAAGTATGTACACCTTAAGAAATAGGAACAGGAGCAGGCCATTCAGCCCTTTGAGTCTTTCCCACATTCAATGGGATCATAGCTGATCCAACATTCCTCATGTCCAATTTTCTTTCCCCGTAACCCTGGATTCTCCTAATCAGACATCAGAGCTGGTTGGCCACACACCTCATACCGCAGCCATTCAACACCTGTTCCCCAAACCTCACCCTTCCCGTTCCCCCAACCCCACTCTCCCTGTTTCCCTGTCCCTCCCACTCCCTATAGCCACCAAAATCCCCAGAACCTAATCCCTTCCACCACTGCCCAAACACACTTCCCCCTCCTCTCAAAAAAACAGCCAACCCCAACATCCCTCACCTTCTCACCAGCAACCCTAATCTCCCCACCCGGCACTCCCTCAGTTCTGAGGAAGGGTCACTCGACCCGAAACGTTAACTGATTTCTCTCCACAGCTGGTGCCTGGCCTGCTGAGCTTTTGTTTTTGACTCCCTCAGCACTCACTGTCTTATATTGATGGTCTTTGGTTAGCCCAAGTGGCAACTCTCCATTTTCATAACTTTAAAAACACTTCATGAAGTCACCTCTAAGCGTCCCCTCCTTTTTATAAAGGAGACCGAGCTTTCCAGAAAAATAGAACCTCTCGCCATGACACGTCAGGTATCTCCCCATTTCCCCATCACATAAAACATTGATGTTTGGCTGCACAAACGACTAGTTGCCGCTCAGTGGGTCACATTCTTGCTCTGAACGAGACATTTGTGGGTTCAAGCTCCACTGCACAGAGCTGGGCACAAAGTTCAGTATGATACTTCAGTGCCAGTTCACTGACAAGAGAAGATATAAAATTAAGGTAAACACAAAGGTTCTGATGCCACTATTTCAAAACCCACAACCACTTCCATTCAGATGGACAAGGGCAGCAGATACATGGGAACACCACCCTCTGCAATTTCCCCTCCAAGCTGACCTCCTGACTTGGAAGTATAGGTAGTTCTTCAATAGCATGACAGTTGTGTTTTTGTACAACCTCGCATTATAGAAAAATCACACTTTAGAAACAGCGCTTAAAGTGTTGGCGATGTAACCGTATTTACTGTCACTGGGTCAAAATCCTGGAATTCCCTCCATGACGCACTGTGGGTGAACCCATAGCACATGGACTGCAGCGGTTCAAGAAGGCAGCTCACCCCACCTTCTCAAGGGGCAACTAGGGACAGGCAAAAAATGCTGGGCCCAGCCAGTGATACTTACTTCCCACAAGTAAATTAAAAATTGCAATGTTACCTAAAACTGAAGCAAAATACTGTAGATGCTGGAAACCTGAAATAAGAACAGAAAGTGCTGGAGAAACTCAGCAGGAACAGAAGAGAGGCAGAAACATAGTTAACTTTTTCAGGAAGAGTCCGATTAGAGATGCATTGTTAACTCTGTTTCTCTCTCCATCGTTGCTGCCAGACCTGCTGAGTTTCTCCAGTACTGTCTGTTTTTATTACAAACAGGATGTTATTCCCAGTTAGCAGTATAGACACAACTGTTGAAAATGTGTTGCTGGAAAAACCCTTAGGGTTCATGCCCGAAACGTTGATTCTCCTGTTCCTTGGATGCTGCCTGACCTGCTGGGCTTTTCCAGCAACACATTTTCAGCTCTGATCTCCAGCATCTGCAGCCCTCACTTTCTCCTGGACACAACTGTTGTATGTTCACGGTCACGGATGAACGAGACAGGTTTTTAAACCAGGAATGGAATCCAAGGTTAAGGGGATAAGGCAGGAAAGATGATGAGGATTATCAGATCAGCTATAAGCTAGAGAGGCGATGGTCGAGTGGTATTATTACTAGACTAACAATCCAGAGGAACATGTACTGTTCTGGGAACCTGAGTTCAAATCTCACCATGGATGGTTGGAATTATATTCAATTAAAGAGTCTAATGATCATGAAGCCATTGTCAGGAAAAACCCATCGGTTCACTAATGTCCTTCAGTGAAGGAAATCTGCCATCCTTACATGGTCTGGCCTATATGTGACTCCAGACCCACAGCAATGTGGCTGACTCTTAACTACCTTCTGGGCAATAAATGCTGGCCTAGCCAGCAACGCCTACTTTCCATGCCGGAATAAATCAAAAATCCCAATGATTGGCAGCACGGATCCAATGGGTTGAACATCCTCTTATCTTATTTTCCATGGGGAAAGCAATGGCCTGTTGATATTGTCACTGGACTGTTAATCCAGGGACCCAGGTAATGTTGTGGGGACCTGGCTTCGAATCCCGGCATGGCAGATGATGGAATTTGAGTTTAATAAATATCTGGAATTAAGTGTCCATTGGTGACCATAAATCCATTGTCGGTTGTTGTTAAAAACTCATGTGTTCACGGAGGAAGCTGCCATCCTTCCCTGGTCTGACCGACACGTAACTCCAGACCCGCAGCAATGTGGTTGACCCCCCCAATTGCCCTCTGGGCAATAAATGCTGATCTAGACAGCGAAGTCCTCATCCTGTGAATGAATTTTTAAAAACTATCCCTTTGCACAAAATCCAGCTGCAGTCTAATAATAATGAGATCTTGCCAACTGACCACCGTGTGACCACAGTGACCAAACACTTCAAGCACTGAGACACTTTGGGACAGCCTGCGGTTAAGAAAGGTGCTAGAGAAACGCAGGTTCTTTCTTCTTCGAGCACACTTCTCCCACCAAGAAAATTCTTTTTCTGTTGCCAGGAATGCAGCCATTCTACTTTGTGAAACCCGTTCACTCCCTTCTCCCCCGGGTCCCTCATTAAAAACAACAAAAAAAAACTAAAACACTGCTTCTGGCAACTTTCGGGTGGAATGAAGCAAGTGGCTGGAAGAGCTCCGTGCCCGGAGCCACTGGGACTGCAGGGAGAGGGGGTTTGTTTTTCTGCTGTACACTGTAAAGAAGCGAGTCAGAGTGCGACCTGGCCCCCATCGAGGGGCCTCCACCCAAGACCCATTCCACAGACTCCGGGAAACTACACACAGGCACTGGCTCTCCATTCATCGCCGCTGCAGTGGGAAGCCAAGAGGCTGCCGCACACACACTTCACCTTCCCCACTGCACTCTGTAACTATAACCCTCTTCTAATTTCACCAGCTGGCA
>NC_057710.1:4386855-4396958 GCF_004010195.1 Chiloscyllium plagiosum
CCTCCCCCTTTCTCTCGGGGATCTGGGGTGGGGGGTGTTGCACGCGGCAGTCCCCTGCAACCGCAGATTGCGGTGGTTCACGGACTCCCAGCCCAACTGCTTGTTCTGCGGTGCTGTGGAGTCCGTGGACCATGTATATATTGGTTGTGGGCGTCTGCACTCCCTTTTTTGACTTTCTTAAAAATCTCCTCCTCTGCTTTTGGTTGCACTTCAGTCCCACGCTCCTGATCTTTGGGCACCCGGTACGGAGGAGGGAGGGCAGGTCTGAAGACCTCCTCGTGGATCTGCTCCTGGGCCTGGCCAAACTGGCCATTAACAGGTCCAGGCAGCGGGCCGTGGAGGGGGTCGTTAGGGCCGACTGCCTGCCCCTCTTCCGCGGTTACGTTAGGGCCGGGTGTCCTTGGTGGACACCGCGTGCTCCTTCTCCAACACCCTGGAGTTGTTCAGGGAGAGGTGGGTGCCGCAGGGAGTGAAGTGCATCATTTCCCCCTCCAACTCTATTTTGATTTAGTCCCTACCCTCCCCTTCACTGTTTTGATCACACAGCACTGCCCTTTGATGTGAAGGGCAGTGTTTGTCACTGGCCACCCGGGTGTTTTCCTATCTTCCTGGTGGTGGAAAGTGAATAAAGATTCGTGCACTTTGTGTCTTTCACTGTGTCTCACACCTGCACACATGCACCATGGGTGCTGGGGGAAAAATAAGCACTACCGCACTTAGGTGGTAGTGTAGGGGTTAAAAAGAGAAAGGAAAAAAAAATAAATAAACAGGAGATTCGGACACGCCTTGGCGTGCCCATTTGCCAAAAAAA
Source organism: Chiloscyllium plagiosum (assembly GCF_004010195.1). NCBI lineage: Eukaryota > Metazoa > Chordata > Chondrichthyes > Orectolobiformes > Hemiscylliidae > Chiloscyllium > Chiloscyllium plagiosum. The sequence continues at coordinate 4,387,667 of NC_057710.1, forward strand.
AAGAAGTGTTTCCTGATGGTGGAATTTGAATAAAGATTCGTGCACTTTGTGTCTTGCACTGTCTCACACCTGCACACACACACCATGGGTGCTGGGGAAAAAAATATGCACTACCGCACTTAGGTGGTAGTGTGGGGGTAAAAGAAAAAAATAATCAGGGGAAAAAAAAAATCAGGGGATTGTAGAAAAGAAAAAAAATAAACAGGCGTTTCGAAGATTCTCTTCATTCTAGTGACTGGCTGTGAGCTGGCTGGTCAGAGCCCATGTCCTGTGCACCAGTAAATACGGTGTGACTGGGTGATGGCATACTGGCCTCTATGTTATTTGACCGGGGCTCAGGGGGTAACGTTGGGAGATGGTTGTAATTCAATGAGGTTTGTGAGATTGTGTGGAATGTGTCAGTTCATGTGCACCAGAAATGGAAAATGGCAGTGACCACACCCAGAGTTGGGAGAGTCAGTGGTTCCTTTGTCTGTCTACAGAGTCAGGCTCCATTGTAAACAATGGAAGACCATCAGGTCATACGAAGTAAAGGAATAGGCCATTCAGCCCCTCAAGACTGCTCCACCATTCAATCGGATCGTGGCTGATCTGACATCTGTCACATCCACTTTCCTGCCTTTTCCCTATAACCCTTGAGTCCCCGACTGATCAAGAACCTCTCTCAGCCTTAAATATATGCAAGGGACTCTGCTCCCACAGCTCTCTCTGTGGCAAGGAATTCCATAGCATCACAACCCTCAGAGAGAAGAAATTCCTCCTCATCTCCGTTTTAAATTGGCGTCCCTTTATTCTGAGACCATGCCCTCTGGTCCTAGACTGTCTCACAAGGGGAAACATTCTCTCAGCATTGACCCTGTCGAGCCCCTTAAGAACCTTATATGTTTCACTGAGGTCACCTCTTATTCTCCTACACTCCAGTGGGTATTGTCCCAATCGGTTTCACCTTTGCTCATAAGACAATTGCTCCATACTGAGGATCATCCCAGTGAACCTTCTCTGAACTGCCTCCAAACAAAATGATATCTTTCCTTAAATAAGGAAGACACCTTTTACAGTTGCAGTAAGACTTCCCCACTCTTATACTCCAACCCTCTTGAAATCAGGGAAGATTTCCACGAGCCTTCCTGATTACCTGCTGCACCTATGTGCTCGCTTTCATTGTTTCGTGCACAAGTTCCCCCAAGTCCCTTTGTGTTGCAGCTCTCTGCAGTTTCTCTCCATTTAAACAAAACTCTGTCCTTTTATTCTCCCTTCCAAGATGGACAGAAATTTGAGGCTCTTCATGGGGCAATTATATTCATCATGAACTTCCACAATGCAGGATGAAGGATTAGAGGGTAAAAGGAAGAGGCCACAATTATTGTTGGACTGTTAATCCACAGACCCAAGTAAGGCCCTGGGGACCTGGGTTCAAATTCAACCATGGGAGATGGTGGAATTTGTTTAGATTAGATTACTTACAGATTACTTACAGTATGGAAACAGGCCCTTCGGCCCAACAAGTCCACACCGACCCGCCGAAGCGCAACCCACCCATACCCATTCCCCTACATTTACCCCTGCATCTAACACTACGGGCAATTTAGCGTGGCCAATTCACCTGACCTGCACATTTTTGGACTGTGGGAGGAAACCGGAGCACCCGGAGGAAACCCACGCAGACACGGGAAGAATGTGCAAACTCCACACAGTCAGTCGCCTGAGGCGGGAATTGAACCCGGGTCTCTGGCGCTGTGAGGCAGAAGTGCTAACCACTGTGCAACCGTGCCGCCCAAAATTTGATTTCAATTTTTTAAAAAATATGGAATTAAGAGTCTAATGATGACCATGATTCCATTGTCAATTATTGGAAAAAGCCACCTAATTCACTAACGTCCTTCAGGGAAGGAAACTGCCTGGTCTGGCCTACACGTGACTCCACACCCACAGCAATGTGGTTGACTCTTAACTGCCCTCTGGGCAATTAGGGATTAGCAATAAATGCTGACCCAGCCGGTGACACCAACCTCCTGTAAACAAAGACAGAAAAAATTCTTTAATCATAGAACCCCCGCATGTGAAAGGCACATAATATCCAAGAGTGTGGGATTTAAATCCTGGTCACAAGTAATCTTGATGAAACTATTGGTCATTATCGATTGATCATCATCATCTCTGTGAAGCAGAATTAGTCACAGGTGACATTAAACCTGTGGGACATGATTCACAAAGATGATCATAGATCTCATAGGCTGCACAAGGACATGGATTACACTTCCTCTCACCTTGAACTGTAAACATTCATTAATATGCTCTTATGGGAAATGCTGCGTTTCTTGGGTGCTGCAGGGATGGGGAATGGGAGGTAAGCTTTCAGGAATCACACACTTATTGTATTTGCATTACATGGTTTCCACTGCACATACTGGAATACGGTGACGACATTAAAAGTCCATGTAAGGATGTCCCATGTCCCACAGTACGGTGAAGTAAATTTGGAAATAAGTGCTCACATTACTGTTCTGTTTCTCATATTCTCCACACACGTTCATTGGCCGTGTGATGAATGGATCCAGCCATAGCAGGGATTATTGTTGCTGTTGCTGGCTGTAATGAAGGGATGGAGAAATGGAGGTGGGACGGATGTGGCAGACGGGCCCAGGACCAGCAGAAAGCTCCAGTGACTGCTCCATCTGTGTGAGGGCATTCGCAGCTGAAGAACCCCTGAGGATGCATGCAACATGCTGGAGGCCCTGAGTCTATTGTCCTTGATGCTACTCCCTCCACATGAGTGGGGTGCAGTGACTCCACAGACTGAGGATGTGCCATGCCACCATCGCAGAATAAAGCCACCTGGACTGAGAGCTGGCACCTGAAGGAATGGGTGGTCCAGTAAGCAGCAAAATGACAGGACCATCAAACCCTTAAGCAACGTGTTGCTGTGAAGGATCCACTGGGGATCTTTCAACCCTTGATCCACAAATGTATCACTTGTGTAACTTATGCGAAGTCGCAGCAGAGTCATAGAGGTCTACAACACAGCCCTTCAGCCCATCAAGTCTGCACTGCTGAAAGACAACCACCTAACGATTCTAACCCCATTCCCAGCCCTTGGCCCATAGTCTTGGCATCACAAGTGCATATCTAAATCCTTCTTCAATGTGCTGAGGGTTTCCGCCTCTCCCACCCTCACAGGCAGTGAGTTCCAGGTTCCCACCAACCTCTGGGGGAAAACATTTTCCTCACATTGCCTTGAAACCTCCTGCTTCTCCCTTTCAATCTACACCCCCTAGTCATTGAATCCTCCCTCAGGGTAGAAACGTGTCTTCCTGCCTACCCTGTTTGTGTCACTCAGAATGCACCTCAATCATGTTCCTGATCACTCTCCTCTGCTCCAAGGAAAACAACCCCAGTCTGTCTGAATAAAAACACAGTAACTCAGCAGATCTGACTGCATCTTGAGAGAAACAGAGTTACCATTTCAAATCCAGATCTTCTTCTTCAATCCAATCTCTCTTCAACACTAAAATTCTCCAGCCCAGGCAGCATCCTGGTAAGTCTCCTCTGCACAATCACAGTCCCCCTATCACATGGATTCCAGAAATCATAGAATCCCTACAATGTGGAAACAGGCCCTTCGGCCCAACAAGTCCATAACTGACCCTCCAAAGAATATCCCACCCAAACCCATTCCTCTACATTTACCTCTGACTAATGTACCTAACCTACACATCCCTGAACATTATGGGCAATTTAGTCTGGCCAATTCGCCTAACCTGCACATCTTTGGATTGTGGGAGGAAATCAGAGCCCCCAGAGGAAACACATGCAGACAAGGGGAGAATGTGCAAACTCCACACAGACAGTCGCCCGAGGCTGGAATCAAACCCAAGTTCCTGGTGCTGTGAGGCAATAGTGCTAACCACCAAGCCACCATACCGCCTCATATCACCGTTATTTTTCTAATAAATTTGGAAACTACTACCTGGAGACAAAAAGACCGGGATTTTCTGGTGAAACCTATTCTCACAACACTTCTGTTAGTCACTTTGTGAAATAAAAATCCACTGTAATACCAGAACATCCCATGTTGGGGTCAGGACTGGGCAGTAGGTTTTGCCACGGGGGCCGGACGCTATAGTCTGCGCACATATTATGTTGAGACCTCCATATCATAACACAGCTGACATCCATCCACAGGAGAGGATACCCCAGGAACGCCATGATGTCTGTAGCCTTGAGAACCCTCATGTGCCTTCCTCATGGCAAGGGCCAGATGTACCTCAAGATGGATACTGGGAGACAAGAGCTACCCTCAGCAACCATCGCTGCTGACTCAGTGACACAACCCCCTGACAGAGGCAGAGTGCATATTTAATATAGCCCCTTCCTTGTGAAGCAGACTGCTGGCCTACTGACGATGAGGTTCCAATGCTTGGATAGATCTGGAGGGTGTTGAGTACACCCCAAACAGCTTGACCACTAATACTGGCATGCTGCACACTGGAGCAGGCAGAGAGGGCAAACAGTGGACTCTGAAGAGTTGGGAGCATGGCAGCAGTGTTGATTTGATTTATTGATTGGGAAAAGCAACATGAGGACACTGCACAGGAGGAACATCATTCAAAGTTTGTGCGAAGATTTGTAGCTCGGGTGCTCGTTGTTGTGGTTCTGTTCGCCGAGCTGGAAGCTTTTGTTGCAAACGTTTCATCCCCTGGCTAGGCGACATCATCAGTGCTTGGGAGCCTCCTGCAAAGCGTTTCTTTGATGTTTCCTCCGGTGTTTATAGTGGTCTGTCCCTGCCGCTTCCGGTTGTCAGTTTCAACTGTCCTCTGTAGTGGTTGGTATATTGGGTCCAGGTCGATGTGTTTGTTGATGGAGTTTGTGGATGAATGCCATGCCTCTAGGAATTCCCTGACTGTTCTCTGTCTGGCTTACCCTATGATAGTAGTGTTGTCCCAGTCGAATTCATGTTGCTTGTTGTCTGCGTGTGTGGGCAGTGAATTCGACTGGGACAACACTACTATCATAGGGCAAGCCAGACAGAGAACAGCCAGAGAATTCCTAGAGGCCATGGCATTCATCCACAAACTCCATCAACAAACACATCGACCTGGACCCAATATACCAACCACTACAGAGGACAGCTGAAACTGACAACCGGAAGCGGCAGGGACAGACCACTATAAATGCCGGAGGAAACATCAAAGAAGCGCTTCGCAGGAGGCTCCCAAGCATTGATGATGTCGCCTAGCCAGGGGACGAAACGTTTGCAACAAAAATTTCCAGCTCGGCGAACAGAACCACAACAAGGAACATCATCTTCAGCATAACAGAATGCAGCAGCTACAGACGAGACAGCACTTAATTGGCACACATTTCAAATAAATGGGAACTGGGTACAGTGATCCATCACTGTCTGTAAATTTGTTACAGCTCAAAAAGCAAGCAATCTCCATCTCACCTTAGAAACAAATGTTTGTTTTTGTTTCTTCACTTTTGCAGTGAATAAAAGTTTTCAACCATTTGAAGGCTTTCCAGTTTGCATGGTTCCACATTGAACAATACTTTAGGTGATAGTGGACATTGGGGAAAGAGTAGCACTCACTAGACAAGGTCATGGGCACCGTGGCTCGGTGGTTAGCACTGTTGCCTCACAGCACCAGTGAGTGGGTTCGATTCCAGCCTTGGGCAACCGTCCACATGGAGTTTGCACATTCTCCCCGTTTCTGTGTGGGTTTCCTTCAGTTTCCTCCCACAGTCCAAAGATATGCAGGTTAGGAGGATTGGCCATGTTAAATTGCCTGTAGTGTCCAAGGATGTGCAGGCTAGGTGGGTTAGTCATGGTAAAAATGTGGAGTTATGGGAATAGAATAGGGAACTGGGATTGACCTGGTGCCCACCTGGGCATTACAGCTGGCAATGGGGATCCCAGGAGGTTTCACCAGTCATAAGCACTTCCACCTGTGTTAAGGTGTGTGATTTATGGATGTACAATTATATCACTTATTTTGGAAGTTAGATTTAATATGCCTGGCATGTGGATTTTGATCTGTTTGGTTGAGGACGTTCAATAATTAGCTTGTCAGTCTTCCAGAGCCATAACTGCTTTAAACAAATGGGAGACAGGGAATTTCTGGAGTCAAGCTGGGAATGTAGTTGCATCATGAGGATTTTACGATTGGACAGATCTTTTGGATTTAAAGAATCAGGAAGCGATATTGATCGGAACTCATACATTGGAAAGCTTTAAGGTTTAATTAATAGAAATTCTGGTTGAAGTTAGATTAGATTAGATTAGATGAGATTACATTACAGTGTGGAAACAGGCCCTTCGGCCCAACAAGCCCACACCGATCCACCGAAGCACAACCCACCCATACCCCTACATTTACCCCTTACCTAATACTATTTTAGCATGGCCAATTCACCTGACCTGCACATCTTTGGACTGTGGGAGGAAACCGGAGCACCCGGAGGAAACCCACGCAGACACGGGGAGAACGTGCAAACTCCACACAGTCAGTCACCTGAGGCGGGAATTGAACCCGGGTCTCTGGCACTGTGAGGCAACAGTGCTAACCACTGTGCCACCATGCCGCCCACACGGTGAGAAGAACAGATGTGAGAAGAATTTCTGCTGGAGAATTCAGTTCAGATCAATCAGGGAATAAGTTACCACAGTGTAAGGGTTTTAGCTTGAAAGTTCCAGGCCAAAAGTGTTTGATTAGAACATTGAAGGTGTTATTTGAAACTGAGAAAGTCTAAGCTCAATTAAAGAAAAAGTTATCAACTTTTTTATTTCGTCCTGAGTCTTTTTTTTATTGAGTTTAAATTTTACCGCCTGCCATGATGGGATTTGAGCTGGAAATGTGTTGCTGGAAAAGCGCAGCAGGTCAGGCAGCATCCAGGGAACAGGAGAATCGACGTTTCGGGCATAAGCCCTTCTTCAGGATTGAACCTGGGTCCCCTTTGTACCTCAAATAAAACAAAGAACTACGGATGCTGTCGATCTGAAACAAAAACAGAAATTGCTGGAAAAACTCAGTGGATCTGGCAGCATCTGTAGAAAGAAAGCAAAGTTAAAGTTTCAAGTCCAGTGACTCCTCATCAGATGTTAACAACCTCTCAAGGCATGAAGAAAGGTCACTGAACTCTGGTTCTCTCTCTGCTGGTTGACCTGCTGAATATTGACAACATTTTCAGTTATTATTGGACAATGTTTAACAGGCATTTGGATATGGGCCAAGTGCAGGGAAATGGGGTTAGCTTGAATGGATGTTTTGGTCAACATGGATCAGCTTGGGCCAAAGGGTCCTGCAGCACAGAGACAGGCCCAATGTGCAATTCTGGTCTCCTTCCTATCGGAAAGATGTTGTGAAACTTGAAAGGGTTCAGAAAAGATTTACAAGGATGTTGCCAGGGTTGGAGGATTTGAGCTACAGGGAGAGGCTGAACAGGCTGGGGCTGTTTTCCCTGGAGCGTCGGAGGCTGAAGGGTGACTTCTATAGGTTTATAAAATCATGAGAGGCATGGATAGGATAAATAGGCAAGACCTTTCCCTGGGATGGGAGAGTCCAGAACTAGAGGGCATAGGTTTAGGGCGAGAGGGGAAAAATTTAAAAGGGACCTAAGGGGCAACATTTTCACTCAGAGGGTGGTGCGTGTATGGAATAAGCTGCCAGAGGAAGTGGTGGAGGCTGGTACAATTACAACATTTAAAAGGCATCTGGATGAGTATGTGTTTGGAGGGATATGGGACAAGTGCTGGCAAATGGGACTAGGTTAGGTTGCGATATCTGTTCAACATGGACAAGTTGGACCAAAGGGCCTATTTCCTTGCTGTACACCTCTATGACTCTAAGTCAGATCTCGGACTGAAATCTGGCTTGATAGACAGTATTGTGTTTGAGCTAGTTTTAATGAGGTGATTTTTCATTGAAACACTTCTGGACAATAATGCAGATTCAGTTTAATACTAAAAAGTAACAAATAGCATTCATGTCAGACAATGACCATCTCCAAAAGTGAGAACCAAACCATTGTCCCTTGATATTCAATAGCATTACCATCACTGTATGCCCCACTATCAACTTCATGGGGGTTATTATTGACCAGAACTAAACCAGACTCACCAAATAAATAACGTGGCTAAAACAGCAGGTCAGAATCCTGCACCAAGTAACTCACCTCCTGACCTCCTAAAGCTCGTCCATCATCGACAAGGCCCAAGGAGAGTAGTGGATTACTCCCTGCTATATAAAGCAGTCAGTACCTGTATAAGTACCTGTATAACTGTATAAGGCAGTTAGAGTTAGCTGACATCATAAAGGTTATCTCTGCCCAACAGGATAAAAAAGTTATAAAAATGTATGGTTAGAATAAAGATGTTTGATTTATTTAAGTGGATAAAGACTGAAGAAAGCTACACACAGAGAATTTGGGAAATAGCCCTGCATAAAGTGCAAAAAACTAGTATACCTGATGATAGAGAAGGCAGGCAATTGGGTATCAGGATGATCAGATCAGTCCACAATCTCATTGATTGGTGGAGGATACTGGATGGGATGAAGGGTCTACTTTGGCTCCTATGTCTTATAGTCTAAACAACTATACTTGAGATGAGATGATCAGAGTTGTAGTTGCTCAGTTATCTATAATCTATGTTTCAATAGAAAAGGGTAATTATTCTTGTCTCGCTGTTTCACAAGATCAGGTGTAACAGGCTATGTTAAGTAGTATGTAGGAAACTTTTAATTTTTTTAATCAAGATTGAATCTCTCTTCTATCAAATACCTCATGTGTGGGCATCCCTCCTCATTTGCTAGACTAATGCCAAGGAGGAGGATTGGGTTCAGGGAATCTGCCCAAGGCATCTCAGGTGGTTCCAGCAACTTCAACCACACACCATCATACCAAGAATTTGAAATGTTACTACCCTTCACTCGCCTGGATGAGTGCAGCCTCAACAATGCTCAAAATACTCAGCATCAGCCAAGACATAACAGTCGGGGGAAGTACCTGTCAGGAACAAGTTGATTCTTTTGGAAACAGTAGAGACAGATGACACTGTCAGTCCATGAGGCGGCCAGGTCTGTCAATCAAACGTTGGCGCGGAGGCAGAGCGGAAGAGTCGGACATCGCACAGAGCCGCGGTAATAGAGGACTCCATCGTGAGAGGAACTGACCGGGGTTTTTGTGGCAGCAGGCGGGACTTAAGGATGGTGTGTTGCCTTCCTGGTGCCAGGGTTAAAGACATCACAGACAGAGTGCAGGACATCCTCAAGGATGAAGGTGAAGAGCCAGAGGT
>NC_057710.1:4400281-4402395 GCF_004010195.1 Chiloscyllium plagiosum
ACTTGGCTTGTATACCCTTGAGTTTAGAAGACTGTGAGGGGATCTGATTGAGACATATAAGGTTATTAAAGGATTGGACACTCTGGAGGCAGGAAACATGTTTCCGCTGATGGGTGAGTGCCGAACCAGAGGACACAGCTTAAAAATACGGGGTAGACCATTTAGGACAGAGATGAGGAGAAACTTCTTCACCCAGAGACTGGTGGCTGTGTGGAATGCTCTGCCCCAGAGGGCAGTGGAGGCCCAGTCTCTGGATTCATTTAAGAAAGAGTTGGATAGAACTCTCAAGGATAGTAGAATCAAGGGTATGGAGATAAGGCAGGAACAGGATACTGATTCAGGATGAACAGCCATGATCATAGTGAATGGTGGTGCAGGCTCGAAGGGCAGAATGGCCTACTCCTGCACCTATTGTCTATTGCTTGATTGACACCTTGTCCAGTACATTACACATTCACTTTCTCCAAGATAATAAAGGGTATCAAAATGGGTGGTTAGGTAAGAAGAACAGAGGAGTGAAATTATTTTTAAGTGGAAAAAGCCTGCAGAAATCTACAGCACCAAGGATTTGTGTGTTAGTCCTACATAAATTGCAAAAAGATAGATACTTGGTAATAGGGAAGGCAGGAAATTGGGTATGAGGCCTGTGACCAGCGGTGTGTCGCAAGGATCTGTACTGAGTCCACTGCTTTTCATTATTTATATAAATGATTTGGATGTGAACACAAGAGGTATGGTTAGTAAGCTTGCAAATTAGTGGTGTAACGTACAGTGAAGATGGTTATCTTGATTGATAGATTGAAAGATTTATTAATCTCGAAGTACATCAGGATCTTGATCAGATGGACCAATGTGCCAAGGAGTGGCAGATGGAGTTTAATGCAGATTAATGTGAGGTCATGCACTTTGGGAGGAAAAATAGAGGCGAGGATTATTTTCTAAATGGGGACAGAATTCAGAAGTCTAAAGTGCACAGAGACTTGGAAGTTCTAGTCCAAGATTCTCACATGGTTAACTTGCAGACTGAGTTAATTGTTCGGAAGGCAAATGCAACAATGGCATTTATTTTGAGACGACTTGAATATAAAAGCAGGGATGTATTTCTGAGGGTCTTGAAGGCTTTGATCAGACCACATTTGGAGTATTGTGGACAGTTTTGGGCCCCATATCTCAGGGAGGATGAACTAGCCCTGGAGCGTGTTCAGAGGAGGTTCACAAGAATGGTTCCAGAAATGAAAAGCTTAAATATTCTCAGTGACCTGGCCTCCACAGCCTTCTGTGGCAGTGAATTCCATAGATTCACCACTCTCTGGCTGAAGAAGTTTCTCCTTATCTCTGTTCTAAAACGGCTTCACTTTATTCTAAGGCTTTGCCCTCGGGTCCTAGTCTCTCCTCCCAAGGGAAACATCTTCCCAACATCTACTCTGTCCAGGCCATTCAGCATTCTGTATGTTTCAACTAGATTCCCTCTCATCCTTCTAAACTCCATTGAAGTAGCCCATTCATCCCATTGAGTATCCTCCACCAATCAATATGATTGTGAGTTGATCTGATCATCCTGATACCCAATTGCCTGCCTTCTCTATCACCAGGTATACTAGTTTTTTTGCACTTTATGCAGGGCTATTTCCCAAATTCTCTGTGTGTAGCTTTCTTCAGTCTTTATCCACTTAAATAATATCGAGCTTCTCTATTCTAACCATACGGTTTTTATAACTTTTTTATCCTGTTGGGCAGAGATAATCTTTATGATGTCAGTTAACTCTAACTGCCTTATACAGTTATACAGGTACTTATACAGGTACTGACTGCCTTATACAGCAGGGAGTAATCCACTACTCTCATTGGGCCTTGTCGATGATGGACGAGCTTTAGGAGGTCAGGAGGTGAGTTACTTGGTGCAGGATTCTGACCTGCTGTTTTAGCCACGTTATTTATTTGGTGAGTCTGGTTTAGTTCTGGTCAATAATAACCCCCATGAAGTTGATAGTGGGGTATATGTGTGGAGTTTGGACATTCTCCCCGTGTCTGCGTGGATTTCCTCCGGATGCTCTGGTTTCCTCCCACAGTCTAAAGATGCGCAGGTCAGGTAAATTGGCCATGCTAAATTGCCC
>NC_057710.1:4407160-4408119 GCF_004010195.1 Chiloscyllium plagiosum
GTCTCAACATTGAATTCAACAACTTCAGATGATTATCCCATCTCCACCCTCCTGTTTTCATTCTTCTCCGTAATTTTATTTTATTGTATTTATCTTTTTAAATATTATTTGTTCACTGTTCTGTATCTCGTATTTTTTGATTGTCTCCCTTTCTCTCGCTTCCCACTCTTTCATCACCTTTTTCCTCACCTCTTCCCCCTTTGCTACCTCCTCTCCTGTTTTCCATTTTGCCTCTGCTTCGTCCATCCCCCCCACCCCCCACTTATTTTGTCACATAGCACTGGCTTTAGCATTGGTCATCACAACTCCTAATCTCCCTATAATCTCTCTATGCACTGCCATTATCACTTCTTTATTGCTACGTTTGCTTCTGGAACCATGACTCACCTTCTCTCTGCCTCGTATAAATTCCTCCCGATTGCTCGTTTTTTTAGCTTTGACAAAGGGTCATAGGACATAGAAAATTACAGCGCAGTACAGGCCCTTTGGCCCTCGATGTTGCGCCGATCCAAGCCCACCTAACCTACACTTGCCCACTATCCTCCATATGCCTATCCAATGCCCGTTTAAATGCCCATAAAGAGGGAGAGTCCACCACTGTTACTGGCAGGGCATTCTGTGAACTCACGACTCGCTGAGTAAAGAATCTACCCCTAACATCTGTCCTATACCTACCACCCCTTAATTTAAAGCTATGCCCCCTCGTAATAGCTGACTCCATACGTGGAAAAAGGTTCTCATGGTCAACCCTATCTAAACCCCTAATCATCTTGTACAAGTCAGTTAGACTCGAAACGTCAGCTCTTTTCTCTCCTTACAGATGGTTCCAGATTTGCTGAGATTTTCCAGCATTTTCTCTTTTTTGGTTTCAGATTCCAGCATCCGCAGTAATTTGCTTTTATCCAGTGTTTAACTCGCTGCCACCTCTCTTCCAGGAATTCCTACCCTGAAGAAGTACT
>NC_057710.1:4408619-4415871 GCF_004010195.1 Chiloscyllium plagiosum
GATGGTCATGTTGGGGTAGGGATAGGCCTTTACCCCCAGGCATTTGGTCAGGTGCCTGAAGGGGCTTACATTCGAGACCGGGATGGTGACAGCCGAGCCTAAGGCAGCGGCTACCCCGGAGTAGGTACGGCTGGGCCCGGCGACTTTCGGGCTCGCCATATTCTGCCGCTGGGTATTTGTGCCCCAGGCAGCGGTGGAGGTGGGCCCCTGGTAGCAGCAGTGGTGGAGGCTGTGAGGAGGGTCCCAAGGCGAGTCACCCAAGGCAAGTCCCAGGCAGCGACAGCGGAGACCTGTCTCAGGCAACAGCAGTAGTGGAAGCAGACCTCGGGCGAGTCCAAGGTAAGCCCTCGGTCGCAGTGGTGGGGGCAGACCTGTTGGGGAGAGTCCCCGAGGCAAGTCCCAGGCAGCCCCAAAGTCGAGTCCCAGGCGGTAGCGGTGGAGATGGGCCCAAGGCGAGTCCCACGCAGCAGCGGTGGAGGCAGGCCTCTGGCAAGTCCTGGGAAGTTCCCTCGGTTGCAGTGGTGGGGGCAGACCTGTTGGGGAGAGTACCCAAGGCGAGTCCCAGGCAGCGGTGGCGGAGGCAGGCCTCAGACAACAGCAGCAGCGGTGGAGGTCCCGCGAGGGGCCCCAAGGCAAGTCCCAGGCTGTAGCGAGGCAGGCCCCAAGCAGCAACAGCCGAGGCAGGTCCGGGCAGGGCCCCAGAGACCAGCAGTGGCGAGGCCTAGGCTGCAGCTCCAAAAGCAGGAGCCAGACCAAAAAGGCTCCCACCTCCTGCCTCTGCCTTCTTTCTCCTTCTTCTTCTTTCTCCCTTCCTACGTAAGGCAGTAGCACAGGGGCAGTGCCCCTTAGGGAGGAGAGTCCCAGCACGCGCACACAGTCAGTCACTCACTCCTGCCGGCGCGCTGCTGGAAAGTCCCTCTCCTCCAAGGGCCGGTGCCTGGACCTGTTGATGGCCAGTTTGGCCAACATGCCTGCTTATTTTTTTTTCTTCTTTTTTGTATACGTGTGAAACACAGTGAAAGACGCAAAGTGCACGAATGTTTTTATTCAATTTCCACCACCAGGAAGATAGGAAAACACCCGGGTGGCCAGTGACAAACACTGCCCTTCACATCAAAGGGCAGTGCTGTGTGATCAAAAACAGTGAAGGGGAGGGTAGGGACTAAATCAAAATAGAGTTGGAGGGAGAAATGATGCACTCCACTCCCTGCGGCGCCCACCTCTCCCTGAACAACTCCAGGGTGTTGGTGGACACCGCGTGCTCCTTCTCCAAGGACACCTGGACCCTAATGTAACCGCGGAAGAGGGGCAGGCAGTCGGCCCTAACGACCCCCTCCAAGGCCCGCTGCCTGGACCTGTTGATGGCCAGTTTGGCCAGGCCCAGGAGCAGATCCACAAGGAGGTCTTCAGACCTGCCCTCCCTCCTCCGTACCGGGTGCCCAAAGATCAGGAGCGTGGGACTGAAGTGCAGCCAAAAACAGAGGAGAAGGTTTTTCAGAAAATCAAAAAGGGAGTGCAAACGCCCACACCCAATATACACGTGGTCCACGGACTCCACAGCGCCACAGAACAAGCAGTTGGGCTGGGAGTCCGTGAACCACCGCAATCTGCGGTTGCAGGGGACTGCCGGGTGCAACACCCTCCACCCCAGATCCCCGAGAGAAAGGGGGAGGACTCCCGTGTAGAGAGCCCTCCACTGGGGAACATGCCTGCTTATCTATGTCAGCCAGGATTCCTTGATTGGCCCCAATTAAGGATTTCACAGTCAATGGCATCCAGTTGGCTCTCATTTTGATCACTACAGTTTCTTTCTTTGATGCCAGGATGGCTGGGGCCACCCCATTCCTAACAGTCACCCATGTCCTCCCATGCACCATAACGTGTGGAGCTTCCTGTCCTTCGCAATTATTGACCCTTTGCATTCCAACATGCTGCCTCCATTCCAAAAAATTGACATCCCCAACTTCTTTACTACAACAGTGGCTCCTGATAAACCCATAAGATCATAAGACATAGGAGCAGAATTAGGCCGTTTGGCCCATCGAGTCTGCTGCACTATACGACCATGCCTGATATGCTTTTAAACTCCATTCTTCTGCCTTTTCCCCATTAAGTTTGATCCCCTTTCTAATCAAGAACCTATCTATCTTTATCGTAAGTGCACTCAATGACTTGGCCTCCACAGCCCTCAGCGGCAATGAGTTCCTGGCTGAAGAAATCCCTCCTCATCTCAGTTCTAAAGGGTCGTCCCCTCACTCTGAGGCCGTGCCCTGGGGTCTTAGTCTCTCCTACTTGTGGAAACATCTTCTCCACTCTGTCCAGGCCTCTCAGTATTCTGTAAGTTTTAATCAGAGCCTCCTCTGGACTCCCTCCAAGGTTAGTACATCCCTAGATACCAGGCCCAAATGTGCTCTGATCTCCAGCATCTGCAGTCCTCACTTTCTCCTAAAATCTTACCAACAACCGAGGTCAGACTAATCACCCTATAATTTCCTGTCTTCTGTCTCCTGCCTTATTAAACAGAGGTGTTACATTCACCATTTTCCAGCCTCGGGTTGTTTGGTTTTGCGCCCACATCTCTTCCCCCCCCCCCTCTCACTTCCCTCCAAGGCCCCAAGGGATCCTTCCATATTCGCCACAGATTCACCTGCACCGCCACACACATCATTTACTGCATCCGCTGTATCCGATGTGGCCTCCTCATATTGGGGAGACAGGCCGCCTACTTGCGGAACGTTTCAGAGAACACCTCTGGGACACCCGGACCAACCAACCCAACCACCCCGTGGTTCAACACTTCAACTCCCCCTGACCTCTCCGCCCCACCTCCACTCCGGCCTATCACCCTCACCTTATCACCCTCACCTTAACCTCTTTCCATTCCTGTGCATAACCTCACACATTCCCACATTGTATTCCATCTGCCACTTCTTTGCCCACTCTCCAGGCCTGTCCAAATCCTTCTGTAGCCTCCCCGCTTCCTCAACATTACCTGTCCCTCCACCGATCTTAGTGTCATCTGCAATATTCGCAATAATGCCCTCAGTTCCTTCATCTAGATTGTGAATGTATAACATGAATAGCTGTGGTCCCAACACTGTCCCCTAATCGCCGGCTTCCATTCTGAAAAATATTCCTTTGTCCCCACTCTCTGCTTTCTGCCAGTCAGCCAATCCTCTATCTATGCCAGTACCTTGTCCCCAACACCATGGACTCTCATCCTATTTAGCAGATCCCTGTGTGCCACCTTATCAAATGCTTTCTGGAAATCAAAATAGGTCACATCCACTGGCTCTCCTTTGTCTAACTTGCTCATTACCTCCTCAGAGAATTCTAACAGGTTTGTCAGACATGACCTCCCCTTGGTGAAGCCGTGCTGACTCAGCCCTATTTTACCATGCACTTCCAAATACTCCATAATCATATCCTTAATAACGGACTCTAACATCTTACCAATGACTGAGGTCAGGCTAACCGGCCTTTAATGCCCTGTCTTCTGCCTCCCTCCCTTATTAAACAGGGATGGTCCATTTTCCAGTCCTCTGGGACCCTCCCTGATTCCAGTGAATCCTGAAAGATCACCACCAATGCCTCTGCAATCTCCTCAGCTATCTCCATCAGAACTCTGGGGTGTAGTCCATCTGGGTGATCTATCCACCTTCAGACCTTTCAGCTTCCCCAGCACTTTCTCCCTTAGTGATGGCCACTACACTCCCCTCTACCCCCTGACTCTGGTATTCTTCTGGTGTCTTCCAGTTTATATGGAGGTCAAAGATGGACTGGGTCCGAAGGGACTCGCTGTACAAAGGTCTGGGCAACAGGGGAAAAAATACACCCAATGCCACCCTCACCCTGATGGCCACCTTTGTGTGTGGCTGCATCAAGCTGTGCGTGGATCCCCGGTACGCAAACACCAAGTGTCACTACGTACTGAGGTTCTACCTGTCCCCGGTGTTGCGAAGGATGGGCCTGGCCTCGCTGCTGCAGAACCCTCCGAGTAGTTGGACCGTTCCATATCACCTGTCCTTCTTGGAGAAGTTTATGAAGAAAAACACCTTTGACCACAAGTCCATCAGGAAGTGGTCAGCATATAGTGTCCTTTAGACCCTTCGAGAAAAGGAGAGGGCGGATCCTATCGAGCGGTTCCCTGAGCAGACTGTCAAAGCCATTTCTTTGTTCCCCATTACTACTTCTTCCGATGTCCACTCTTGCCTCTCTCTTACCTTTTAGAAACCTAAAAATACTCAAGCAGTCCTTCTTTATATTGCTGGCTAGCTAACTCTCATATTTCATCTTCTCCCCCTTTATTGCTTTTTTTACTTATTCTCTGTTAGTTTTTAGAGCTTCCCATTGATTTTCTTTTTAATTCATTCATGGGATGTTGGCATCACTGGCTAGGCCAGAGAGCGGTGGGTGTGTGGAACACGTTGCCAGCAGACGTGGTAGAGAGAGAGAGGCACAGTAGACTCATTTACGATGCGGCTGGACAGATGCATGAGTAGGTGGGGAGCAGAAGGATACTGATGCTTAGGAATTGACCTAGACAGTACATTTGGATAGGGTCAGGCTTGGAGGGCCAAAGCCTGGGCTGTAAAGTTTCTTTGTTCTTTGTTTATAGCCCATCCCCAATTGCTGAGAGGGCAGTTAAGAGTCAACTACATTGCTTTGGGTATGTAGTCACATGTAGGCAAAACCAAGTAAGGATGGCTGTTTCCTTCCCTTCGGACATTAGTGGATCGGATTTTTTTATCCCCGCTGACAATCGACAACAATTCAATTCTAAATTCCAGACTTTTAAAACTTAATTCAAATTCCACCACCTGCCATGGCGGGTTTCGAATCCATGTCCGCAGAATGTTACCTGGGTTTCTGCATTAACTGTCCGCTGATAATACCACCAGGTCCTTGCCTCCTCAAGGATCTTCACCACATTGTTTGGTTTTTCTTTTATTTTTATGCTGTCCCTGCCTTCCCTTGTCAGCCATGGTCTTCCCTTATACGTTTCTTCTTCCTGGGGACGTATATCTGCTGTGTCTCCCTGAATTACTCCCAGAAACCCCTGCCATTGCTGCTTCACCACCTTCCCTGCTGGGCTCCCCTCCCAATCTACGCTGGCCAGCTCCCCCCTCATGTGTTTGTAGTTACCTTTACTCAATTAGAATACTGTTACACCTAATTCCAGGTTCTCCCTCTGTAAGTGCAGGGTGAATTCTATTATTTTACAGTAACTGCGTCCTAAAGGTTCCTTCACCTTAAGCTCCCTGATCAACACTGCCTCATTACACATCATTAAATCCGAAACTGCCTGTTCCCTAATGGGTTCTACCATAAGCTCTCTCAAAATCCTTCTCGTACACATTCCACAAATTCCTTTTCTTGAGATCCGCTACCAACCTGATTTTTTCAGTCCACCCTCACATTGAAGTCCCCCACGATTATTTTAAAAGTGCCTTTCTTACATGCCTTTTCTAGCTCCAGGTTTATTTTCTGCCCCACATCCTGACTACGCCCTAAACAAAACTCCCAACCTTTTGCATTTTCCCTTTGCAGTTCCTCATCCCGACTAAATACAAATTCTACAGCTTCTGACTCTGTGTCATATAAGGCCCATCAAGTCTGCTCCACCATTTATGGCTGATAGGTTTTTCAACCTCATTTTCCCGCTTTCTCCCCATAACCTTTGATCCCCTTGGCAACCAAAAACATATCTATTTCTGTCTTAAATAAACTCAATGACCTGGTCTCTACAGCCTTTTGTGGCAGTGAATTCCACAGATTCACCACTCTCTGGCTGAAGAAGTTTCTCCTGATCTCTGTTCTGAAGGGTCTTCCCTTTACTCTAAGGCTGTGCCCTCAGGTCCTAGTCTCTCCTATCAATGGATACATCTTCCCAAAAAGCCACTGTGTCCAGGACATTGGGTATTTTGAAAGTTTCCATCAGAACACATGCACCAGCCAGTTTCGAAACAGTTTCTACCCTACTGTTGTTAGAATATTGAATGGACTCACAAACTCTTAACATCCGCCTGTACCTGTGTTTTTGATTTTGCCGCTGTTTATCTATTATTTACTATCTATGCTACTCAACTCTGTGATCTGCCTGTATTGCTCGCAAAACAAAACTTTTCACTGTGCCTCGGTACACATGACAATAAATTCAATTCAATTCAATTTCTTACTAACAAGGCAGCCCGATCCTCTCTGTCCATCTGCTTGTCCTCTCGAGACGATGTGTATCCTTGGATATTTGGTTCCCAGCCTTGATTCCCTTGCACCCACAGCTCTGTGATAACTACAAAATCACAGCTGCCAATTTCAGTCTGTGCTACGAGCTCATTTACCTTGTTTCATATACCCCACCCCTTAACTTTCACCCCTTGACCACCATGACTGACCATATCACACACTCCTGACTGATTTGGACAGACAGTCCTGACTCATGAGTGATCAGAGTAGGAAAGTGCATGCTAATGAGGTGAGATTAGGTAATAATTACGTGCTAATTCATACAGATGGATGTAAATAGGGTTCATGCCACTCGCCAGTTACATCTTCGTCTCACTGCTCCAATCTTTGTTTGAGAGTTGGATCATTCCTTTTGAGGGTGAGAATCTCATTTCTGTTGATTTCACCAAATTTCCCAACTGACTCACTGGTGCCCACATCATTCAGGGGCCACAATGATTCTGCATGGAATAATTGGGTGAAGTCAACATGAAGGAAAAGCATGTTTAACAAACCTCTTTGAGTTTTTTTGGATATGTTACTTGTAGCAAAGACAAAACCAGTAGATGTGGGCTGTATTTGGATATTCAGAAGGCTGTTGAGAGATGTTCTCTCCAAAATGGGCTTGGGGAGGGAATCTGCAATTGGATCAGACTGCTCTACACCAACATTGTCAGTGCAGTCTCAATCAATGGGTGGGAATCAGATAGCTTCCCAGTCAGATCTGGAGTCAGGCAGGGCTGCCTCTCTCTCTCTCCCTCACTGAGGACGAACGATCAGTCCTCAGCAAAGGACTCACCTTCATCCCCCTCCGTCCACGCATCAATGAATTTAATACACGCCGTGACATCGAAAATTCTTCCGTCGCCTCCGCCTCCGCCTCCGAGCTTACTTTCACAATCAGAATTCCCGCCCATCTTCCGAGGACCCCTTGGCCCACCCCCAACACACTGCATCCACCTGGACACCCCGTGCTGGCCTATTACCTGCCGTCGACCTCTTCATTTCCAACTGCCGCCGGGACATT